>NC_052395.1:25164169-25490419 GCF_009389715.1 Phoenix dactylifera | reverse complement strand
TAATTATTGAATTATAGATTACAGGATGGTCAAGGGAGCACCAAAAGAATGTGAAAGCTGTACTATTTAATAATCGAGCATCATTATTGCTAATGGGAAGTCAAATCATTTTATCATTAAGGGGAATCAGTATGTCCTTGAAAAATAATGGCAAAAAGAAAAATTTAATGTGAAACGAAAAAAGAATTAATCATGGCATTGTTATGTTCTATAAGGAATAGCATCTATGCTAGGTGAGACATTTTATTACAAAGGGAAAGTAGGCGTGCCCTTGAAAATAATTACAAAAAGAAAAATATAACATGAAACAAGAAGGAAGTAATCATGGCTTCGATTCTGTTCCTTAAGGATTAGCAACTGCGCAAAGTGAAGATCAATGTCCCTTGTAACTGCCATGCAATTTATGATGTCCAAAAGTTATTTATCTTTTCCTAAAATCCATAATTTTTTTTAAAAAAAAAAAGTGTTTGGAGAGTGTTTTTAAATTAATTAATTTCAAAAACAAGGAGAAAAAACAAATTGTTTGGATGGTTATGGCAGGGCTATGAGGCTGTGGAATTGTATTTATGAAGAATTTCATGGGCATTTTGAGTTCTATGACAATCCTATTAGATTCTTAACCCTTTTTTTATGCCCACATATAATATGCTGTAAACATACATTTAATTTTAATACTAATGTGCAGAGGCGCAATACTGTATATGGAAATTGAAGATCCAGCCTTCCACAGTTGCCAGCTCACTCATCAAAGAAAAATTCTCCACATGCACACACTCTTTATTACAATCACAACCCAGACAAGATTCTATTAGGGAAAACAAGGAATTAGAAGGTATTATTTTTTTCAAAAACAAAACAATGCGCTTAAATTGCCTAAATAAAAATAAAATGTACTCTGCACCAAGCAACTTAGCAAAAATGCTTATAAAGCCCGGTGTTTCTCTTTGTACATACTAAATTTACCTGTATAATTGAGAGTTGACAATATATAGATAGTATATAAATATAGAAAAATCATTTTACCTATGCAAAAAAAGAAAAAAAGAAATTTTTTCACTCAAGTGCTTTCGTTGGCAAACTATGCTACGAGTATTTTATCTACTTGTTTCCTTTTATTTGTTTATATCATTTTTGCAACTATTTAAGAGCGTGTATGTTTGCATATAAGTTAATCATCCAAACCCTGCACAATGATCTGAAACATGAAAAATCATTTAGACAATATTTCTGAGAATTATTATGTATGATGAATAAATCATTTAATTTTCAATAATAGAATGAAATCTATGAACCTAAGTTTAACAGGTTCGGCTGCTTCTAGATCATCAATCAAATCTATATGCTTACTTTGTGTTTATTTGATGCATAGGTAGGCAGCCACTTAAACATCTGATTTTTGGTTTTCTAGACAACTTTAAATGTCTCAGTACTGGGCACTGCAGATCTTCAATTCAGATATGATTTCTGAAAAGATTTTGACTCCAGTCCCACCGGTTGGACTCCCTCACTCTTGTTTGTGGATATGTGTGCACATACAGGCGTCCATATGGAGAGATAAGAACAGAGAGAAATGTATAAATACAGATACATGAATAAACATGACCAATATCTGGTTCATCCGTTTATATCAGTATTTAGATGTCATGATATCTAGAAAGCCTTGATGAACTTCACTCATTAACTTATAAGAGAAGAGCCGACCTCATGAAGCTTCTTTCTTCTCCCTTTTGATTCAATAGGGAAACGCCTCAGCATGAAAAATAGCCTATGAACAGATTCAGATATTATCATGAAAAAAGACTGCAGAAGACAAAGATATCAAGGCAAAAATAAGAAATTGACACGAACAATTTACCTTCCTCCATACAGTAAGAATCCAAGCGCAGCAATAAATGATACCACTGAAATTACATAAGCAAACCATAAAAAAGCATATCAACATTTAGTTAATATTCAACCAAGTGAAATTGAGATTGCAATTATAAATTACCTACTATGAAGATCTTTCCAATTAACTCCACAACACTATTGTCATTTATCCAGAGGTATATCCATATACCAACCTGACCCAAACGTAATTTCCATGAGCACTAAAATAACTTGCAACAATGCAGTACATAACTTAGAGTAACAAATTACTTGTGACAATCTGCTAAAACGGTCAGCAAAAAGCACTTAATACCCAGGAAATAGCAACCATTAGGTCTTAGTGTTGCATATTTGAGCTAAAAGAACCATGCAATAATTAAAAGTTGTTCAGTTTCAACAATCGTATTTTATATTATCAAATTATAGTAGTATCATATTGACATATAACCAACAAGAAGTAGCAGATCAGTTCCCAACAAGCAAGACTTTTTAGGTGAAAGTTCATGTTTCAAATATTCGTAGGAGCCAAACTTTCAGCTTACCTACCACGATTATGTCATAGTTTACCTACTACAATTTTGTCATCCCCTAATTGTCAGCCTAGAGTAAGAAGAGCAGTTTCAAATGAAGCTTCTGTCCAAAAAGAAAAGTTAATATGTGATCTTGGTGGAACCCAAGAGACACATGGCAGTTTCAGGCCAATGGATACCTAAGTGTAAATTCTTTCTCCGTGAAAAGCCTATTAATAAGAAACTAGCCATAGTGCTGCTTCACTACGTTTCTTCTGGAAAAGAAAATGAGAAGAAAAAGAAAAAAAGCTGCTCACTCCCACCAGAGCCATCCATGCAACCTGGTTGTTCGGTGGGGTATAAAAGTAAGTCCGTGAGTAATATGTACTTGGTGTGTCGGGCGTGAAGATAAAGTCACACAGGAGCACAACTGACTGAAAATATTTCTCGCTGTTCAGAAAAGACTAGCAAGCCATACTGCCACTCTACGCAACTTACGTTGTGTCAACATAACTTCTTCAATAGCTTCACAACACCATCTGCCAATTATATACTTGTGACACATGGAAGACCACTGCACTCACCTATCTTCTTTTACTATCTACCTCTTGCCAGCTATTCCCAGTTAAGAGCATCATGGATATATTTTCCAAGATCCACTCACAAAATTAGCTCTGCATTTTTTTTATGCCGGTGCTCTAACTTCTGTTACTACCAGGATTCCTAATTATTTTTCCGCTGTAATGTTTATATATATATATATATATATATATATATATATATATATATATATATGCTTTCTCACTTCAAATATATTTGCCTTGTCATTAATACTTCAAGAATTACTGTAAAAAATCTTGCCACTTACAACCTGCATTTTGTGTTTCCTTATACAATCCACATGGGTTATAAAGCACTACAGATTGAGCAATTCTCAGAAGTCTGAAATTAAATTATTTGTAGTGGCGACAAATGAAAGCTGGATTCCAAAAGCTACTAGACTTACTCTTTCAAGTTGTCATAGAAAACTGTCTTCATTTATATTTTTTTTCTTAAAAATACAAGGATTATTTAATGGTTATAGAAAGACAAAGCGTTCAATTATTTGGTTAAACCATATTTTTAATGAATTAAGAAAATTAACAACTGATAACATTGAAGTAAACAAAACAGATAAATCTACTGAATTAAAATCGAGTTCTGATTTGATTTGATTTACAATTTAGGAAATGATTTCGTATCCAGGAGAATAATTGGGAATCAATATCTTCCTCACAACAAGGGTCAACTTTTCTACAAAACATGCTTCTTGTGTAAGACATAAAACAACTCTAAAAAGCAGCACCAGCCTGCAGTCCCGGCAATTACTTAGTCAGCCTCCCTTTTCAATTTTACCTCAACAGATGCTTCTGACTTTGCTACAACACAAAATCAGCATACCTATAAATTACTTCACTGATTTCGGTCCTATATCACATAGGATCAATACTATGATGGAATAGCTGAAAAGAAATTCATAAAGAAGAAAAAAAAGGAGGTATGTAAAATTTGATTGTCGTGAGTCACTAACTGAGGGGATTAGAGACATTTGTTTCCCAGGCGAGGATTATATATACTAAGGATTTAAGTGCCGGTGTCTGGCATGGCATGTACAATGCCATGCCATGTTGGATGCCATTCCCTGCAAAAGCAAGAAGAAGAAGAATGCCATGCCATGCTCAAAGAGGAAGAAGAAGAGGAATGCCATGCCGTGTTGGATTGAAGAAGCTCTTTTCTTCAAGTAGAAAAAAAAAATCTGCCATGCTGATCCTTGCCAGCTGCCAATATTCTCATAGCACAAGCCAGCATCTGAAAGCATGGTCCACAGTCCACGCCCTACTTAAAAAAATGCACTGGAAGTATTCCTTCTGCATCTTATTCGGAATTTAGAACTCCTAAAAGGATCTCTCATAATTCATCCACATCCTTCATATGTTCTCCAAGAAGATCGATAATTATATTCCAGGTCTTGAAATGCTTCTGGATATAAACAGATACATCGTCCGAAGTTATGTATCACCTTGTATACATCTTGTCGTACTTTAAATACAGTCTATGGTCTACCATATTTTATTAGATCAGGATATCTATAAATCCCTTAATAGAACACTAGTCAGTTAGTTGTCACTAAGAAAAATTTCATGCAAAGAGAATATATAAAACCTTATTTGACAAAAAACACACCTGAATTATATAAATCACACTATTAACAGAGATGTAAACAGTCCTTAGCTTGTCTGTTGGAAGACTCCTTGCCTGCAAGCAATTCAAAAGAGAAGCAAAAGTAATATAAAATAGCAAGTTAGACATTATAAGAGGAAACACATATTCATGCATTAAAGCAAGACATACCCAGCAAACTTGCCTGATGATATATCTCTGCCCAGAATAGAACAAGCAGCGTGTACGTAGAGAAAAATAATAACCCAGGAAGGTCTAATAGTGCTAATGCAAATACCTGGTACAAGAAAATATTGATTGTTGCATCAGTTATCCAAGCCTCAAGCCATTGTACCACAAATCAAATCCATCAAAGAATTTCAATCATGAAGAGATACCAATTAGAAAAACAAATAAGCAAAGAAATTGACCAGTAACTTCTCTGCGTTAGAATGTTCTGTTAGACATCATAAAATTTACTATATTTAGAGTAAATATTACTTGCAGATCAACAAAAAAGTAACTACATCAGTTTCTAGGCATAGCTAAGCCAGCATGATTATCAAGCAAATGTATATGATCGATTAGTCACAATCCATGCCATTAATATTTTTTCACATTTACCACTTAACATAAGAAGCCATATATCACAAAATTGTGTCTAGAAATTTCTCCAAGTCACTATTCACTGATTAACAAAACCAGAACAGCAGTGATTGCAGGACTTGACTAAGCCAATCAAACTATCATGCAAATTTTAAGATATTAGTTTCAATTCACACCATTAATGGTACCTTTTTGCATAACTTGACTTGGAAAGAAAAGTCATAGCAAATATCTTAAAATTCCGATCTTTCTCCATTGCAATTATTTGGTACCTTCAGCACTATGAGAAACAGCGACCTTCAGATTCAAAAATTGGGTAGGGATTTAGGCATCCTTTCATCTTTTCAGACCTTCTAAAGTCATTCCTCATGATGGCTGTTTTCTGACATGATGAAACCATCCTTACTTTCCTTAATTTAGACACCCCGTTCTAATCTAGTTATACATTCACCTCAAGATCATCATCTTTCTGTGCCTGTGACATGAGCATGGACTGGAGTATTTGCCTCATCTTTAAACCAAAGTCTTGGTACAACCATCACATGAATAAATTATAGGTCCAAGTAGAAAGTACAAAAAGTGGTGGGCCGGGGGGTTGGGTTCGATTGTGTGGTAGTCATATGCTTGGACAGTGGAAAACCAAGATGAAAGTTGATAGAAGAGACCAAGGTTTGCTGTACCAGTTGGTACTATACCGTACCGAGTGAACCGTGCCATACCGATACCGAACCGGTATGCACTCGTACTGTATTGATACTCAATACACCTTACCATCTTGTACTGTGATGCATACCGACACTATAATAGGATGGTACCGATACGGGGTTCGGTACCGAGACGGCAAATCTTGGAAGAGACTTTAACATTCTAAATTTTGGAGGATTTTGTAAATAGATGGGTATCAAAGATGAAGTGGGATTCATAAAGCAAATAGAGAATAAATGAAATGAGGTAGTAATGTTCAGGAGTGCGGCAACACGGATGAATCTGCCTTTAGAAATATTGAAAAACAAGTAGAGTATAGCAACGTTTTGACACTAAAATAAAGTGAGAAACATCAGGAAAATCGAAATTTTAAGGGGGCAAAAAAAGCATAAGGTTGAATGTTTAGAAGAATGCAAATCACTGTTGCTAATGTGAGAGAAATAAGATATCAATAGAGGGCCATTGTAGAAGTCATGAGACCAATAGATGAGAAGAAGAAAGTATCCATGCTCAAGTGAATAAGTTTTAATCTTTTTTTAAGTGCTCGGAGTTTGTACTTGGGCAGTGGCAACCAAAGAAACAAATTAGAGAAAAAGTTTGATGTTGGGAGGTTCATAATAGTTTGAAGCTGAATGGATGTCTGATGTCAGGTCAAGATGGAAAGCTAATTTGTTTTTAGAGGTTTTTTTGTTAGAATATATGGACATCCTTTATTAACAAAAGTGTACTAAAGAGAAGTCTATTTTGTGATTCTTGCAACCTCAACGTAGGGACCAGACAATTTTCAAATGTATTTATGTATAAAAGGTTCATTTCCATTTGCCCACATATTTGCACTTCTAAATTTTGGGAAATGACTTACTACTACCATCAAGAAGAAGATTTATCGAATTTTGGCATCATGAAGCATTTATCAGTATTTGGCAATGCAAACTTGAGAAGCTAGTGTTGCAATTTTGTAGTAATGCAACAAATCCACTATCAGGGAGAACGTTACAACTACATACATTTACATTAGGCCATAATTCTTCATAATATATTATAAGATGAAATAAATGAGTGTCAGCGTGTGTTAAAAGATTATATTCCACTTACACCAGTCCATATTAGCACCCCTCCCCCTCTCTTGAACTTGATCTGGCTGTAGATTAAAAGGTTTTCTTCTGGGAAATTAGTTAATGAGTTGATATAATTCTTTTGAATTAGCCCTAGTTGCTCAGTAGGATGGGTTGGGGAAGTGGGTTTATCAGATGAAGTAATAACTGATTCCAACATGCTAGACTCATGCATGACAGACTAGATTTTTTGCCACCTGGATAGCACTCTTTTTACCATGAAAAGGGACCTGGAAGCATGTAAATGGGACCTTAATCAGAAAATAGATGATAATACAAGAAAACCTTTTTGATAATATGAGCAACTAAATGATATTCACATTACATGCCGTGGTGTGAGAGAACATTTTTACTTCTTTAGCAAGAGATGAAGCCAACAGCAAATAGTTGGGGAAAGGCTAGATGATTATGATGACTTTAGCAAGAGACAAGATGAACATCAAAAATGATGCAAAAGCCAACAGTAGAAAATCAATCATTAAGATCGCAAAAAAATTTGGCATCGATGAAGGCTCAATGTTCTAGCTAGGAATCAAGTAGAAGCGAAGCGATTGCAAGGATCATCTCACAAAAGAACGAACAAAATTGCAAGAAAAGCATAAAACAGATGGAGAGAGAAACATGGACAAACAAGTTTACCACACAAAATGTGGAAATCCACCTAGCTGGAAGGGAAATAGGTAGACAACATCATCCTCAAACTTACTATGCCTCGTGGATCCAAATTAACTCTCCATCAAACCTTTGGATGAAACTCCCTTGATGTATTAATAATGCATATATCAAATAGAAGTACAATTTCTCAAGTTGGAACATTAATGGGATGGCAGCATAACTCCTTTGTTAGGTATTTCTTTACCACTCTTACAAAGTAATTCTTGAAAAATCTCTCTATTCTAATATTCATATTTTCCTTTATACTATAAAACTTCTTAAATGTATCAACAAAGCGAAAAGATGCAATCCTACATGCAAAATTTTGCTCACTCTGTATAACAAACACTTGCTTTCAACTTGTACTAGTAAACTTGGCTACTTCTATGGGCAAAGATATTCAGTGTCTTCAACCAAACTTCAAAAAATGATTGCACAACAATTGTAAATAGTGCATGGAGACCGCATACTTACTTTTGGTTTGAAAAGAAAAACTTGTGAGTGAAATCCAAACACAACAGCACGTGCTGAAACAGAAACCCACAATTAGTAATTGAAATGCAAAGCAAAAACAAGAGGGAGAGATAGACACACACACACCACACGCACATCCACACAAAGAGAGAAGCCAAATCACCTCCATTTACAATAAAATTCATAAGATGGAAAACCTTCTGAGTTGTCCAACCATATTCAGGTACTCGTAGCTGTATTCGAATAAGTTGTATCTGCAAATCACAAAGAGGTCATAAACTCAATATTCCACAAAAAGCAAGTTCAGCAAAAAAAGAAAAAAAAAGCTTTGTCATGTGATTAAGAGAATATGCATCTATAGTAAATAGGTAATTGAATTAAACGCTCAAATGGGCAAAATAAAATCAGATTATGACAGGCATTATTGTTTTAAATTTGTAAATGCAGAATAATTAGAAATAGCCCGCAAGAATAGAAGTGCTTCCAGTACCCTGCATTTTACAAATCTCGAGGCTTTCATTTGATTCTTAATTCATTTCATATTTGAAGAACCCTAGCCTCCAAACCTCTTCAGATTTAAGGGGAAGATCATATTTGTTATATTTTACATATCATTCATGTAATATAGAAACCGATATTGCACATAGATTTCACGTTCTTCGTGATGCCAAACTTGCCTACAGCTCTACAATGTACAAAACTACACATAAACTGACATGAGTACCAACGAGGCATGCAAACCATCAATATAATAAACCTCTTTAATACTTTTAATAGTATCATTGCTTAATAAATATAAGTAAATCTTTTAAACTTTCTTCAAGCATCCAGGGTCCATCATTCAAGATTTTGTGGACCTCAACATTTCCATGGTATGTTGGTAGGTCATAGGAAATACAAATGACAAAGGTGATGATCTTTACAATCCTAGCAGATTTTCACACAACTTATTTCTCAAGCTGCTGCTCTCTCCTAAATAGCTTCCTCTACTACCATGTAATGAAAAAAAAAATGCAGAAAAAAATATTCACCCCACTTCACCTAAACATTGTTAAATGAATCAATCAAGTAACCAGTGAAATGCAATCCACTCCTTATCACTGGAGTCCACACCACCACGATGGATTAATTACGCTCGAATAATGAAAGGGCAGCAAGAGAGACTGAGGAGAAATATGAGCCATGATGGTGGAGGAGAATATTGATCATGATTGGAGATTGATGCTGGTACTCCATGTCTTTAGTTGTGTTGGGGAAAAACCCAAAGTCATACCGCCATGGAGGCGCTCGGCCAAAGGGCGCCGACCAGGAAGGCGCTCGATTAAAGGGCGCCGACCAGAGAGAGCGCCAAGAAGAGGTGCTCGATCGGAGGGCACCGACCAGAAGGGTGCTCGGCTAGAGAGCGCCGATCAAGAAAAGGCCCAACCGAAGCACCAAGTAGGGATGCTCGGCTAGGAAGAGCCGACCAGGGGACGCCGACCAGAAAAGCGCTCGACTAGAAAGCGCCAAATAGAGGCGCTCAGCTAGAAGGCGCCCGACTAGAGAGCGCCGACCAGAAGTATTAGAAGTGACCCCGCCACAGGGCGCCCCGTTGGGCGACCAGTTCGGCTCGGCACCACTTCCGAGCCGATGCCTTAACGAAATGTTCAACCTCCGCCTAACCCTCTAAGTCTGAGGGACCTGACAACTCCACTACAACCTGCCGCTATCTCCAAGCCATCAAGGCATAAGATCTCCGCAGGTATTCGGCACGACCTGCCATTAATGCATGAGACCCCCTCAAGTCTCCGATGCACCCGGTCATTTAATGAACACGGCCCAAGACGATCTCCGGATCACTGAACCATCAAAGTATATGGCTCTTCCTGACCGCCGGTTCACTCGGTAATAAATGCACTTACCATCCACGAACCCCAGGCCCACTACGGCCGACGGTTCAACCACTCCAACAGGTCCGATCGACCGTGACAACTCCCTGGTTCCGGTCTGATTCGGCCTCATTCTTCACTACGCCATTAATGGGCCAAATCGCGCCCAATTATTACAAAAGAGGACAAATTCTCCTGTCACCTCCCAGGTAACAAAATACCCCTCTATAAAAGGGAACTTGGGGGAAAGAAAAAGGGGACTCCGACCGGAACAGAAGTAAACACCACAGACACAATTGCGCAAAATACTCACTTTATCTTCTCCACATATCTCTCCTTTGCTCTCTCCACATACTTGCCCCCTCTGACTTAAGCATCGGAGGGCCGGCGCCGGGGAGCCCGGCCACCGGCTTTTTTGCAGGACTCACATCCCCCAGGAGGACGCCACCAGCCGGCGCACCGCCGACCACCGTCCCTGCGGCGGAGCTCCTCCTCCCCTGGTTTCGCGGCGGCCCCCGGGTCCAATTTCCAGCAACAGTTGGCGCTAGAGGAAGGGACCGAGTTGCTGCCATGAAACTAAGAAGTAAAGGGGCTTCCAACGCCTCTCGACGTCCTCCACCTAGTCCAGAACATTCTGTCCGAAACTCACAACCTCCGGCCGAGTCAGCACCTCAAGTTCGGCCGGAGCAGTTTGATGCCCTGGTGCAACAGGTGCAGGCCTTGGCCACCGCTGTCCAAAGCCTGCAACCCAGGGGCATCCCAGCGGCACCGCCCCCTCCGGCTCCAGTTCAACCGGAGCCTCCCACAAGCGGACTTCCCCTTCGAGGTCAGGACTCTCAAGTCCAGGCCTCCCTCTGGAGAGAGCACCCAGTTAGAGGCCACGGAGGCTGGCCACAACCTTCAGAAGCTGAGTCGGTTCCAGGGCAACCTGCACCCGAACGAACCGCTGCAGCGATCCTCCAGAATGATGAACTCGACAAGAAGGTCGAGAAGCTGGAGCGCCAAATCCAGGCACTCCACGGAAGAAAATCAGGACGTGACGGTGACTTCGAGTTCACTACGAAGTCGCCCTTCTCCCCGGAGATTGAAGATGAACCGGTTCCGCTACGGTTCAAGATGCCCCAGTGGAGCCTTACAACGGCAAGGCTGATCCCCTTGACCACCTGAAAAGCTACCGGGTCTTAATGGCCCTACAAGGAGCCTCGGAGGCCATGATGTGCAAGGCTTTCCCGGCGACACTCCGAGGACCAGCCCGGCTGTGGTTTACCGAGCTGAAGCCGAGTACTGTCTCTTCCTTTGAGCAGCTCGACAGACAATTTGCTGGCAACTTCGCCGCCAGCCAGCCCCATCGACGGACATCCGACTCCCTCCTAGATATTAAGCAGAAGGAGGGAGAGTCCTTTAAAGAGTATCTGAACCGGTTTACCGCCGTAACATGGGAGGTCCGGGAGCTTGACCAGTCAATCGCCATGTCGGCGCTAAAGACTGGAGCTCGGTCCTACAGGTTCCTCTTCTCGATCGAGAAGAATTTTCCCGCGGACCTCACCGAAATGTTCGCTCGGGCGCGGAAGTACGCCAAGGCTGAAGAAGCCGTGGCTGTTAGGCGGGGCGGGACCGAGCAGAACCCCAAGAAGAGACGCCGCGAGGAGCGCGGCCAGCCCAGAAGCCCGTCTCCGCGACGAGCTAAGAATCCGCCCCGCCCGAAGAGTCCGCCCCGGTTGAGGGGACCGCCACAGCAGAGGTCACCACTCCGCCCAAAGTTCCCTCCGCGGGCCCATGCACCCGAAGGGAGGTACGAAAAATACACTCCCCTCAATGCTCCGCGGGCAGAAATCCTCATGGAGATTGAGGGCCGGGACTGCATCCGGCTCCCACCTCCAAAACAAGATACCAGAATCCGGCGTGATCCCCGAAAATACTGCCGTTTCCACCGGGATCACGGCCACGATACTGAGGACTGCCATCAGCTCCGAAACGAGATCGAGGCACTCATCCGCCGAGGGGTGCTCGATCGGTTCGTGCAAGGCCGGCGTGAAAAGAAGAAGCCAGCCGAAGGAGCCGACCAGCCTGAAGGTTCAAATGCCAACAGGCCCATCGCTGGCATCAACACCATCCGAGGCGGGGCCTCGGCTGGAGAAGCTTCAGGGGAAGAAACCTCCTCGAAGCGCCTGCGCGCCTCTGAAGCCATCTCCTTTTCAGATGATGATCTAGAGGGAGTCGAAACTCCCCATGATGATGCCGTGGTCATCTCCATGATCATAAATAAATTTGATGTAAAACGCATCTTAATTGATAATGGAAGCTCGGCGAATGTTTTGTATTTTGGTGCTTATTGTAAAATGGGGATGACCAAAGAGCAGCTACGGAGGATGAATGCTCCGTTAGTGGGATTCACTGGGGATTCAGTCCCAGTAGAGGGCGAGATTGACCTTCTGGTCACAGCTGGGCTCGCCCTCCGTGAAAGTACCGTGGGGATGAGCTTCCTCGTGATACGCCTGCCCTCAGTCTACAATGCCATCCTCGGAAGGCCAGGCCTCAACGCCCTCCGAGCAGTGGTCTCAACTCACCACTTGCTCGTGCGGTTCCCCACCAGCCAGGGAGTCGGCGAAGTTCGAGGAGACCAAATGGTGGCAAGGCGATGCTACCTGGCGACCCACGAGGCAGAGCGACCAGCCGAGGTGTCTGTCCCAGCGACCGACCAGCCCTCGACTAAGACCCTGGAGGCACGGGACAACCCACAGAAAAAGCGGGTAGAGCCCGGTGAGTTATTAATTCAAGTTCCCTTACGTGAGAACTTTCCCGAGCTAACCGTGCAGGTCGGCTCTGGCCTCAACGAGCATGAGAGGGGTCGCCTCGTTAATTTTCTACGAGACAACATGGATGTCTTCGCATGGTCGCCTGCGGACATGCCGGGGATAGATCCAGAGATCATGGTCCACCGGCTCCAAGTGAAGTCAACCAGCAAGCCCGTGCGACAAAAAAAGCGAGGCGCCGCCCCTGAACGACAGCGAGCAGCAGCCGAGGAGGTCAGCAAACTCCTTGAAGCTGGTTTCATCCGGGAGATAGCCTACCCGGAGTGGCTCGCCAATGTGGTCCTCGTCAAGAAAGCCAGCGGGAAGTGGCGCATGTGCGTGGACTACACCGACCTGAACAAAGCCTGCCCAAAGGACAGCTTCCCACTTCCCAGCATCGACCAGCTCGTGGACTCCACCTCGGGCCATGAGCTGCTGGCATTCATGGACGCCTTTTCCGGATACAACCAGATCCGCATGGCGCCAGAAGATGAGGAAAAGACAGCCTTCATCACCGACACGGGAACCTACTGCTACAAGGTGATGTCGTTCGGCTTAAAAAATGCCGGGGCAACTTATCAAAGGCTGGTCAGCCGGATCTTCAAAGACCAAATAGGCCGAAACATGGAGGTCTATGTGGATGACATGCTGGTGAAAAGCAAGGTGGCGTAAGACCATGTAGCCGACCTCAATGAAGCATTCTCCACACTCCGAAAGTACCAGATGAAGCTCAACCCAGCCAAATGTGCATTCGGAGTCACCTCCGGCAAATTCCTCGGCTTCATCATTACGCAACGGAGAATTGAGGCCAATCCTGAAAAGATCCGAGCCCTCCAAGAGATGACGCCTCCCAGGACGGTTAAGGAGGTACAACGGCTCACAGGCCGAGTTGCAGCTCTCGGGAGATTCATCTCCCGCTCGGCCGAGCGCTGCCTTCCATTTTTTGCAGCCCTCAAAAAGCCGAAGAACTTCTTGTGGTCGGACGAGTGCCAGCAATCTTTTGAAGAGCTCAAGCATCTCCTGGCTTCCCCTCCCCTGCTCACAAAGCCTCAACAGGGAGAGCTTCTTTATCTGTATCTAGCTGTTTCTCCTGTAGCAGTAAGCTCGGTTCTGGTCCGAGAGGAGGGTAAACTCCAGAAGCCAGTATATTACACCAGCCGGGTCTTAAGAGACGCCGAGACCCGATACTCCAAGCTGGAGAAGACTGTCTATGCCCTGGTCATCTCGGCTCGGAGGCTCCGACCCTACTTCCAAGCTCATACAGTGGCTGTGCTGACCGACCAGCCGGTCAAGCAGATCCTGCAGAGATCAGACCGTGCGGGTCGGATCACTAAATGGGCCATTGAGCTCGGAGAATTCGACCTCGAGTACCGACCCAGACCGGCGATCAAAGCACAAGCGCTCGCAGACTTCATAGTCGAGTGCACCATACCAGATGAGGTCGAGCCCGAACCTGAGCCACCAGTGGAGCAGACCCCGAGCTTGACATGGACCCTGCATGTCGATGGCTCCTCAAACTCGGGGGGTAGCGGAGCAGGGCTCATCCTCACCAACCCGGAGGGGGTGGTCGCTGAGCAAGCCTTGCGCCTCGAGTTTCCTGCTTCCAATAACATGGCGGAGTACGAAGCGCTCGTCGCCGGACTCAAGCTAGCCAAAGAGCTAGGAGTGAAGGACTTGAAGGCCTTCAGTGATTCTCAGCTCGTCGTCAACCAAATTGTGGGCGACTTTGAAGCCAGAGACCCAACCATGCAGAAGTATCTTCAGAAGGTACGGAATCTCGCCTCGACCTTGGACTCTTTTTACATTCAACATGTTGCTAGGTCGGAGAATCTTAGGGCCGACCAGTTGTCAAAGCTGGCGTCCTCCCATATGAGCGAGCTTCCCAAGGAGGCAGTACTGGAGTATCTCCAAAAGCCCAGTACAGACGAGCCCGAGCAGACCCTCTGCACTGAGTTCGAACCAAGCTGGATGGACGAGCTCGTCAGCTACCTGCAAGACGAAGTCCTCCCCAACGATGAACGAGAGGCTCGCCGAGTAAAGCGCTCCGCCACCCGGTACATATTGCATGAGGGAAAGCTTTATCGGAGATCCTTCACCTCTCCCCTCCTCAGATGCCTTCGCCCAATGGAGGCTAATTACGCCCTGCGGGAAGTCCATGAAGGAATTTGTGGAAATCATCTGGGAGGGCGAGCATTGGCCCACAAAATTTTGCGCCAAGGATATTATTGGCCGACGCTCCAGAAGGATGCTATGGACTTCGTCCAAAGATGTGACCGGTGCCAGAGGAACGCCAATGTTCAACGCCGACCTTCGGCTCCCTTGACTTCAATCAGTTCCCCTTGGCCTTTTGCCCAGTGGGGAATTGACATTCTAGGGCCATTTCCACTGGCCACCGGGCAAAGGAAGTTCCTGGTCGTCTCCATCGACTATTTCACAAAGAGGGTGGAAGCCGAGCCCCTCGCCCGGATCACCGAGCAGAAGATGCGGGATTTCGTCTGGAAGTCCATAATCTGCAGATTCGGGCTTCCCCGCATCCTTATCTCTGACAATGGTCGCCAGTTTGACAACATTCGCTTCAGAGAATTCTGCTCCGAGCTTGGCATCGACCACCGCTTCACCTCGGTCGCGCACCCTCAGACAAACGGAGAAACCGAGGTAACAAACCGTACTATTTTGCAGGGTCTCAAAGCCAGGCTCGACAAATCCAAAGGACAATGGGTCGAAGACCTATACAATGTCCTGTGGGCTTACCGGACGACGTTCCGTGTCTCCACCGGCGAGACTCCCTTCAACCTAACATATGGGACGGAGGCTGTCATCCCACTGGAGATTGGGATTCCTTCTCCGAGGGTCGAGCATCACGACGCCAGCTCCAACTCTTTGCAGCTCAGAAGCAACCTTGACCTAGTCGAGGAAACAAGGGAGGCCGCCCGAGTTCGTATGGCGAGATACCAGCAAAAGACAGCTCAGTACTACAACGCCAGGGTCAAAGTCAAATCTTTCAGACCAGGAGACCTTGTCCTCAGAAGAGCTGAAGCCTCCCGACCAACTGAGCAAGGGAAGCTGGCCCCGAATTGGGAAGGACCATACCGAATCACGCGCATCCGCCGACCCGGAACTTACAAATTGGAGTCTCTAGATGGGACTCCCATTCCGCGGAGCTGGAACTCTGAACACCTCCGCGTGTACCACCAGTAGGACCCCAAGGGGTCCCCCCATTATTATTCAACTATTGAATTTCATTCTATGAATTTCATTTCATAATAAACTTATGGTTTGCATACTCATTTCAAGCTCACCAATTCTCATGGTTATCTCATGGCTATCTCATGATACCAGGTTTATTCTCCTCCCCTGACCACGGTTGGGATGCCCCGATGCCTCGGGATGATAGAAGACTTACGAGGACTCCCTGAAGATGTTCGTGAGTTCGTGACGTGTTCTCCATCAACTTCTCCCGACGAGCTCGGCTCGTTCGGCCAACGAGCTCGGCTCGTTCTCCTACCCTGACCACGGTCAGGATGCCCCGAGACATCGGGATGCCCCAATCCGTCGGGATGGCTCGAGACGTCGAGATGCGGTCTTAAGTGACCAGACGAGCTCGGCTCGTTCTCCATCGACTTCCACCGACGAGCTCGGCTCGTTCTCCATCGGCCAACGAGCTCGGCTCGTTCTCCTACCCTGACCACGGTCAGGATGCCCCGATCCGTCGGGATGCCCCGATCCGTCGGGATGCCTTGAGACGTCAGGATGCCCCAATATATTGGGATGCCCCGACACAACGGGATGCCCCGATCCGTCGGGATGGCTCGAGACGTCGAGATGCGGTCTTAAGTGACCAGACGAGCTCGGCTCGTTCTCTATCGACTTCCACCGACAAGCTTGACCCGATCCCCATCGGCCAACGAGCTCGGCTCGTTCTCCTACCCTGACCACGGTCAGGATGCCCCGAGACGTCGGGATGCCCCGATCCGTCGGGATGCCCCGATCCGTCGGGATGCTCGAGACGTCGAGATGCGGTCCTAAGTGACCAGACGAGCTCGGCTCGTTCTCCATCGACTTCCACCGACAAGCTCGACTCGATCCCCATCGGCCAACGAGCTCGGCTCGTTCTTCTACCCTGACCACGGTCAGGATGCCCCGAGACGTCGGGATGGCTCGAGACATCGAGATGCGGTCTTAAGTGACCAGACGAGCTCGGCTCGTTCTCCATCGACTTCCACCGACGAGCTTGGCTCGTGCTCCATCGGCTAACGAGCTCGGCTCGTTCTCCTACCCCGACCTCGGTCGGGATGCCTCGAGACGTCGAGATGCCCCGATTCATCGGGATGCCCCGATACGTTGGGATGCGGTCTTCACTGACCAAGACGAGCTCGGCTCGTTCTCCATCGGCTTCAGCCAATGAGCTTGGCCCATTCTCCATCCTGGGACTTCCCTGCCGACGTCCTCAAAGAACGGAGTCCGAGCAGAGGAGCGTCTTCAATCGCCTCGGCGCAAAGATGCACAAGGTACCAGGTACCCATTTATTTAATGTTTTTACATTACGTTATTCTATTTTTGGATCTCTCTCTGCCGACGTCCTCAAAGAACGGAGTCCGAGCAGAGGAGCGTCTTCAATCGCCTCGGCGCAAAGACGCACAAAATACCAGATACCCATTTATTTAATGTTTTTACATTACCTTATCTATTCCTGGATTTCTCTCTGCCGACGTCCTCAAAGAACGGAGTCCGAGCAGAGGAGCGTCTTCAATCGCCTCGGCGCAAAGACGCACAAGGTACCAGGTACCCATTTATTTAATGTTTTTACATTACGTTATTCTATTTTTGGATCTCTCTCTGCCGACGTCCTCAAAGAACGGAGTCCGAGCAAAGGAGCGTCTTCAATCGCCTCGGCGCAAAGACGCAGAAGGTACCAGGTACCCATTTATTTAATGTTTTTACATTACTTTATCTATTCCTGGATTTCTCTCTGCCGACGTCCTCGAAGAACGTCCCCAAGCAGAGGAGCGTCTCCAGTCGCCTCGGCGTAGGAACGCTCACGGTGCCAGGTACCCATTTATTCAATATTCTTACGTTATTCTATTTTTGGATTTCTCTCTGCCGACATCCTCAAAGAACGGAGTCCGAGCAGAGGAGCATCTTTAGTCGCCTCGGCATAAAAACGCTCACGATACCAACAAACTTGGTATAAACCAAGTCTGTCGAACCCCCGTCACGAGCTGACGAGCATTCAACCCATTTGTTAGAAAAGAATCCGGTCCGCCCCGGCAACCCGAGGCTCGGATTCGAAGTTCACTACGCTAAAAAATCTAAGTCCTAGCGACCGCCCTAGGGCTTGGTCGAATTCTGGACTAGGCTCGGAAAAATTCCCCGAGCCTAAATCCCCTTTGTATAAGCATAAGCGTCGCTATACCACTGGTCGAAGGACCGAACAATGGAGCTCGGCGAGCCAAACCTAAAACCAGACCCTGTGGCGGACTAAGTTGAGGCCATAGAGCCCATATCCTTGGAACCTAAAATGGATCCGAGCAGAGAAACTTAGCAGACACGAGTTTCTAAAGACATATTCATTTCAAAAAAAAAGGCCCGTAGGCTAAGTACAAAGATTCGGGTTTGGCCCTTACAAGTGTGGGGGGCCATCCCGACTTTACAAAACAACAAAAATTACACTTTTAAGGCTCGAGCTCGACTACTTCGGCTCCAGCAGTGTCGGGAGCGGTTGGCTCAGCGGTCGGGACCTCTTCGGTGGCCTCGGCAGCAGCAGGAGCAGCCTCGGGGGCGACCTCGGTCGCTTCGGGGACGGCTACGGCCGCCTCGGCCAGACCTCCCTGGTCGGCTTCCGGAGCTTCTGCCTCCGCCTCCGGCCTCTCGACCCCTGCTCCCGGTTGGAGCAGGTTCACATCAAAGTCCGGGAGGAGCCGCCGCAGTTGGTTGCGGAAATCCCGGAAGCCCTGAATTAGCCCATTCACGCCCTCCTCTGCTAGGAGGTCGTGAAACTCCTCCGACTCACGGAAGAGCTTCACCGCATTCTGGGCTTGCTCCCGAGCCTCGAGCTCCCGAGCCTCGTGGTATGTGGCCTTCCGCTCGAGGTTTCTTATTTCCCGCTCGAACTCTAAGTGTCGGAGGCGGGCATTCCCCACCTCCTGCTCGCGGGCGGCCAGCGCCAGCTCGGCTTCGGCCAAACGAGCCTCGGCGGCGCGCACTTCAGACCTTGTAAGTGTGTGCGCGCCCTTCTCCTCATCGAGCTCGGCGGTCAGAGCTCGAATTCCTTCCTCGGATGCTCCAACCCTTTCTTGGAGCACCTGACGTTCGGCCTCGGCGGCCTGGTACCTCGCCTCGGCGGCCAGGTACCTCACCTGGGCCTCCTCGTATCCACGCTGGCACCTCCGGGCCCGCTCCCGGTAGTCTTGGACAATGTGCATCAGCGTTTCCGTCTCGTGCAAGTGCTGTAAAAGAGACGTGAAAAAAAAACATAAGGCGCTACGAGTAAAACTTTCGAAAATTACACAGACGAAGGAAAAAACTTACCCGGACGGCGTTGCAGAGAGTAGCGTCCATGAAAGCATTATAGCTCATGGACCGCATCATGGCCTGGTCGGCCGGGAGCAGCGCGACCCGAAACACTTCGCGCGCCACCCGAGGGTTGTCGAGGGCTGAATCGCCCTCGTACACCGACCAGACGGGTGTAAGGAGCACCCGTTCTCCCGAGCCTGAGGGGCCCGGAAGGTCAGCATCGGCTGACCTGGATGGAGCCGACCCCGAGGCTCTCTGACCGCTTCCCGGCTCGGAGCCAGAGGGCTGGGGTCGGACAAGCGGCCGATCAGACTGCCGCATCACTGAAGCGGGGCGCGCAAGCGCGAGACCCGCAGGACTCCTCCCCTGGTCGGCAACTGAAGCATCCTGCCGACCAGGAATTTGCGCCAAGGGCGCCGGGCACGGGAGCACCACCGAAGCTCCCCGGGAGCCCGAGCCCCTGGAATCCGCGCCCTCCCCCCGACCAACATCGGGGTGCGCGAGGCGAGAAGGGCCCGCCTCGGAGTGCGCGGGGCGAGAAGAACCCGCCTCGGCCACCGCTGTCGTCGGGGCCGCTGGGGTTGCCGAGACTTTTTGCTTCTTTCTCGGCTCGGTGGGCTCGCCCGAGAGCTCGGCTGCCCTCTTTTGGAAGCGGGCGTAGAGGACCTCGCTCTTGGTCACCATCTTTGCGATATCTGCAAGGGCAAGCAGGATTAGAACATTAGAACAGTAATAAAACAAAAAAGACATAGTAACTATCCTTACCATGGGGACGCGCCGAGCTCAGGCCCACGTTCACTAGGGCGTCCTCACATATGAGGCCGTTCAGCAAAATGCCGTCCCCGAGGCCGCGGATGGTGTCGATGATCCCCTGCTCACATGGAGAAAGCTGGGGGGACCTGTTGATAGACCTGAGCTGGGCCGGCCCCCACCTGGGGTCAAACCTCCAGGACCGTTCAGAACCTAGGAAGAAGAATTTCTTCTTCCAGTCATGAATGGACGAGGGGGCACCATGAAAGAGTGGCCGACCCGCCCGAAGGGCGATATAAAGCCACTCTCCGTCTCCCGGATTCGACTTAAAAATAAAAAGCCGCCGGAAAACGTTGACAGAGGTCGGAATCCCGTGCAGTAAGCACAGTGACAGAAAACCGATCACTGTCCTCCAGGCATTCGGAGCAAGTTGCGCCGGAACCAGCCGGCATACCATCAGCAACTCGTTCACGAAGCCGTGAAGAGGAAATCAGAGACCGGCCCAGAGTGACTCTAGGTACACTCCAATCCGGCCTACCGGAGAATCGGTTACCCGATCCCCACGCCTGGCGGGTTCCAAACGGAACCCGTGAAGAGGGAAAAACCACTCTTCGGTCATTTCGACCTCCAGGACGCTCATGGTAGACACGACTTCACTGGGAAGAGAACCCATTGCGAGAGAAAAAGAGATTAAAAAGAAAAAGGGGGACCTGAGAGACGCCGGAGAAAAGAACTTCGGACTGTGAAAAGCTGGGAGAAGAAAAGCTGGAAGAAGAAGGCAATAAGAAGGGGACAGAGGGCCAGGGGAGGGTTTATATAAACCTCCCCAACGGCCCCGATCGGCAAAAAGAAAAGCCGCATCCCGTTGAGATGACCACACGTGTCGGTCCAAAAGACAGAACGACGCATTTAATTAGGGCTAGCGCTTCGAACGCCGAAGCGTCCCGTCGGATCGTGCGGCCCCATCATGAGCCCACGACGCGAGGACGCTTCGCAAAAGGTGTCCCAATAATGAGGCTTTTCGGGAAAGAAGAGACGCCGCCTATTAAAGGCACCTCGAAGCGTCCGATAATTCAAAATGCGCAATAAACTAAAATTTTCGGAATCCGTAATGACCCAACTAAAACTACTTCCCGCGCTCCAGCTGGTAGCCAACTGAAACTCGGAAGTCGGAGGGTAGTGTTGGGGAAAAACCCAAAGTCATACCGCCACGGAGGCGCTCGGCCAAAGGGCGCCGACCAGGAAGGCGCTCGATTAAAGGGCGCCGACCAGATAGAGCGCCAAGAAGAGGTGCTCGATCGGAGGGCACCGACCAGAAGGGTGCTCGGCTAGAGAGCGCCGATCAAGAAAAGGCCCAACCGAAGCACCAAGTAGGGATGCTCGGCTAGGAAGAGCCGACTAGGGGACGCCGACCAGAAAAGCGCTCGACTAGAAAGCGCCAAATAGAGGCGCTCAGCTAGAAGGCGCTCGACTAGAGAGCGCCGACCAGAAGTATTAGAAGTGACCCCGCCACAGGGCGCCCCGTTGGGCGACCAGCTCGGCTCGGCACCACTTCCGAGCCGATGCCTTAACGAAATGTTCAACCTCCGCCTAACCCTCTAAGTCTGAGGGACCTGACAACTCCACTACAATCTGCCGCTATCTCCAAGCCATCAAGGCATAAGATCTCCGCAGGTATTCGGCACGACCTGCCATTAATGCATGAGACCCCCTCAAGTCTCCGATGCACCCGGTCATTTAATGAACACGGCCCAAGACGATCTCCGGATCACTGAACCATCAAAGTATATGGCTCTTCCTGACCGCCGGTTCACTCGGTAATAAATGCACTTACCATCCACAAACCCCAGGCCCACTACGGCCGACGGTTCAACCACTCCAACGGGTCCGATCGACCGTGACAACTCCCTGGTTCCGGTCTGATTCGGCCTCATTCTCCACTACGCCATTAATGGGCCAAATCGCGCCCAATTATTACAAAAGAGGACAAATTCTCCTGTCACCTCCCAGGTAACAAAATACCCCTCTATAAAAGGGAACCTGGGAGAAAGGAAAAGGGGACTCCGACCGGAACAGAAGTAAACACCACAGACACAATTGCGCAAAATACTCACTTTATCTTCTCCACATATCTCTCCTTTGCTCTCTCCACATACTTGCCCCCTCTGACTTAAGCATCGGAGGGCCGGCGCCGGGGAGCCCGGCCATCGGCTTTTTTGCAGGACTCACATCCCCCAGGAGGACGCCACCAGCCGGCGCACCGCCGACCACCGTCCCTGCGGCGGAGCTCCTCCTCCCCTGGTTTCGCAGCGGCCCCCGGGTCCAATTTCCAGCAACAAGTTGAAAGAACAAGAAACCTTTGAATACAAAGATTAAAAGACAGTTTTTACCCTAAATAAGAAGGAAATATTCTTCAAGGGCACAGAAGTTGCACCAACCGAAAATAGGGTGATTGGATGTTCATTTAGATGGTATGGACAAAAACAATAAAGATAAAAGACAATCCAAATAAGCCTTTGCATAGGTCGTGCACTCATAGAAGATCATTACACTTGAAAGACAGTTGTGAAAAAAAAACGGTATACACAAAACATTCAGAAACTTGAGATTTCAACAAAACATCCTTTCTTGCCCCCAAAAAACCAAAGATTTTTGACAGTAAGTATATCAACAGCATCCGAGATCACTAATTTGTCATCTCAACATTAAACTAATAGTTGTCTATAACCCCTCAGAACCAAGAAGATGGGATGTAAAGGGGAGCTCTCTCCAAGTCCTTAAATTTCTGATCAAGAAATAGCTCAAGCCACGATAACAACAAAGAATAAAATCATAACGTATAAATAGATAGAAAAACAGAAAAGGAAAGGGAGATTAGACCAGAGCGACGGCGGAGACGAGGGCATAGGCGGCGCAGAGGAAGTAGAACACCCCGTCCTGCCACTGCGGCGACTCGTTGATCTCCGTCCACCAATCGGAAAAGGCAGCGAGCGCCAATCCGGAGGCTTCTAGAGAGCTCCTCATCTCTTTCTTCTCGTCCCTAAACCCTAACAGCGAGGGTTCAAGAAGAAGAGGAAGAGAGAAGCTTCTCTAGAAAACCAACAAAGAAAAGAAGAAGTAACAAATAAATAGACGGATAGATGGGGAAAGGTGGATCGACCCCACGCCCTCTCTCTTCCCCTCGCGTTCTTTCTTTCTTTCTGTATTTATTTCTTGCGTCCGCTTGGTGTGCGAGGATGGATTCGCGAGGGAACAAAAGGAGCAGGGAAACTTTTGTGTGGATTTGTTTGGTGACCAATAATGTAGATTAGTAGATATATACAGGGAGAAGGAAAGTTAATAATCTATCAACCCCAGAATTATACGATATTGCCACTAATTTAAATAATTTGGGACAGCATTCTTTATTGCCCTTTGCTTTTTTTTTTTTTTTTTTTTTTTTTTTTTTTTTTTTTGGTAAAAAAAAAGGAGGGGAGGGGGAGGGACCAGCCCACCCGCGTAGCAGCCCCATTACTGAGCCCCCCTTCCACTAGGGAATGTTCGATACAGGTCGCAGGTTTTCGCGTGCCTTCCCCGACCCGTGGGCTCACCCCACTGGGTTCACCGCCTCACGTGTGGGTACGTCACCCCAGTGCCACCTTGGTACAAGTGGAAGGAAAGCATAACCGCCAACAAGCCAGCCGAGCGTGGGGCATCCGGTCCCCTAATTTAATCGACGCCCGTGCGTTTCGAACCCGGGCAACTTGGGCGGAATTATCGCCCCCTTACCACCAGGCTACTACCTTGGTGGCTTATTGCCCTTTGCTTCCCGGTTCTTGGTTTCTTGGAGGTTCTTCTATAGATTTTAGGCATTTTGAAAGGGTCATTTTGGTCGCCTTGGAGAGAATTCTTTTCTGACCGATGGTCCGATATAGATGACGTACTAACATTCGGTATATTAGAAAAAAATTTATACTATATCGTTCTGATACTGTGCTAGTATGATATCGATTTGGAGTTTGGCATCGAAATGGCAAATTTTGATACAAACACCATCGGCGGAGGATTCGGGAAGGACTCCAAATCTTCTGGGTGATGCTGAAATTTACCAGGACACCATAGAGGATTTATTCAAGTCATTTTGGTATCGGCTCTGCAGGAGCATCCGAGCATCAGAATCGCCCTCAGTTGTTAAGAATCCCTCAACAGAATTTCCACCTCTCTTTAGTTAGAGCGCGTTCGACTAGATTTTAGGTTTGAGGAGGCGACACTGACCATTCAAGGACTCTCCCAGTCTCACGGGAGTCGGAAGGTGACCACACCTAACCGGTCACGCTGGGCGTGCGTCTCCAGACCAACCAGAGCCGCTGACTTCCGTATGTAACAAGAGATGCACGTGAGATTTGCTCGTGGGGTCCACCGCGCCGCAGTATCCCGTGCTGCAGGTATTAAAGAGATCATTTGCCGAGAATTATCCCGATCCAACGGCTCCTGTCCGTCTTGTTTTCTTTTGAGATTCCACTTGTAAAACAGTGCTATGAAAGGCTGGGTTTACACGTCCCTCGGGCCGGAAGGCGGAAGAGAAGAGAGGGAATGGCTGGGTTCTCATAAATATCTATATATATAATATTAAAGTTTTCAAAAAATAGATAAAAAATAAATTTTATATAAAAATAAAAATTTATATTTTATTAAAAAGAAAAATTAATATGAGACATAAAAATGTCTAAATTTTATTGGCTAAAAATTGAGATATTTTTTCCAAAAATATACTTAAGATTTTAAATAGAATAAAATAATATGTTTTTTCTTCATTAAGAGCGTGACCATTCTGAAATATGCTATTTTTTATAATCAACTAAATATTATCTTTTCAAGGTATGTATCAGCTTTATAAAAAATTTGGTGAGAAAAAAATATTTCCGAATCCTTGCTTTTTTTTTTCTGTTCCGGTTTTTTAGGTTTTGGCATGGCATTTTAGGATTTTTTCCATGTTCTGTATCCAATCAAGTGCAGACAAATAGTGTACTAAAGTACTGAAAATATTACTGTGGACAAAACAGTTTCAGCTATTAATATATTTAGTAGCAAAGATCAAAACGAATTCTTTTTTTTTTATTGTCCAAGAAACAAATCAACATGTCTCTCTCGTAAACTCTCAAATTTTACTGTCACTGTGATTTTGGCTTGGCTGAAGCAAATGCCCAGGCTCCTGTCAAGCTCGGTCCGGGCATGATCCTTAGGCGTGATACAAGTCAGGCTTGTAGGCTAAAACTGAACGAGAACATAGGCCCAGTCCTGAAAACACCCAAATTTAGATGCAACAAGCATGATATTTTTGAAGAAGAATTATGATACAATGATGAACATGTCTCACAGATCAACATACTCAAGTGTGACATTTTATGTATGACAGTATCTATTGTATGTGTTGGGGGGAATAAGATTTTTCCCCCAAATGACATAAATGCCCCTAAGAAGCCGCACAACCTCCGACCCTGGACGGCCGAAGTCGGCGTCCGACCTCGGAACGCCCGACCTCAAGACAACCGACCTCAAGACCTCCGATCTGAGAAGAACCCCGATGTTCGAGGTCTACCCTTGTCAGCCACCTACTACGGCCGTGCACCTCTGAGGTCCGGCCGAAGACCATACCCTGACGCCCCTCTGGCATTTATTGCGCATGGTCGCTGTAACCCTCCGGCTCACTCAACAATTAATGCGGATCTCCGGCTTACTCCACAATTAATGCGGATCTCCGGCTTACTCCACAATTAATGCGGATCTCCGGCTTACTCCACAATAAATGCGGATCTCCGGCTTACTCCACAATTAATGCGCATGGCCCCTGTCATCTACGGACTCTCAGCTCTCCACGGCTAATTAGCCCAGCAGAGTCTAGTCAACTACGATAAGTCTCTGATATCGGCCATGCCTCCGACATCAATGCAATAATTCGCCTGGTAGCGTGCTAGTTCGGGTTGTACGACGCCCTCACCGCCGACATCAGTGCAATGATTCGCCTGACCGTGCGCCGACCTGAACAACATGCCGAGCCGTACTACGGCTTCGCCCTGTTACATCACAGGTAAACCGACCCCCGCCTATAAAAGGGAGACTTGGCCTCTCAGGAGGGGGTTGGAAGATTGATGCACTCTACAGACACTGTTTATCTCCTTTCTACACTACTTGCCCCCTCCCTGACTTGAGCGTCGGAGGACCGGCGCCGGAAAACCCGGCCACCGGCTCGTGTGCAGGCACCCAGACGGAGGACGCCGCCAGCTGACGGATCGCCGCCTCGCCGCGTGGACCAGCCGCCCCCTCTTTCCGACCACACCAGACGGTGGACGCCGCCCGCCGACCGGCCGCCGACAAACCGCCGTCCAGCCGTGAGAACTCGCCGCTCCCTCTCCTCGACCGAAGATTGCCCCCGGGTCCAATTTCCAGCAACAGTTGGCGCTAGAGGAAGGGCCCGAGTAGCAGTCATGAAGTTGAGAAGTAAGGGAGCCTCTAACATCTCTCGGCGTCTCCCGCAAAGTCCTGGACACTCTGTCCAGAATTCTCCAACTCCGGCGGACCCAGTTCCTCAGGTCCAGCCGGAACAGTTCGACGCCTTGGTACAGCAAGTGAGGATGATAGTGTTATTTTGATGATTAACAAGCAATTATCCAGAGTATACTATAAGTTAAATTGATACTTCATTAATAAGTTCATTACTCTCAGTATATTTGTTTAATTGAAAATATACATATGGTCTTGTTCATTTGAATGAATCTAACCTTGAGAATGCAGCAAAGTATGGATTGAGTCGACCCATAGGTTGATTGGGTCGACCCCGGCACATCAAGAAATCATCTGGCACACTCCTGCAAGAATGGCACAAATGAACAGTGAGTTGGGTCGACCCAAGGTAAGCATGAGTCGACCCAACCTCCAAAGAACCTCAAAACACAACTGAAGAACGCTCTCTGGATTTACTGAGAGGGTCGACCCACACAGTGGTTGAGTCGACCCAAGCTTGAGTCGACCCAAACCCTGAGAGGGTCGACCCAAATGCAAGACAGAAAGACAGACAGAAAATGGTTCTCTGGAATTACTGAGAGGGTCGACCCAAGAAGAAGTTGAGTCGACCCAAGTGAACTTTGAGTCGACCCAAAATTTGGTTGGGTCGACCCATGGGAAGGAAGGCTGAAATTTGGGTTTCTGTGGTTATTGAGAGGGTCGACCCAAGAAATGGTTGAGTCGACCCAAGGCCAAGTTGGGTCGACCCAAGGACAGGTTGAGCCGACCCAAACACGGGCTGAACAGTAACGGCTAGTTCTGCAGATGTACTTTTTGTCCTTCCCAAGGTGAGTAACGGCTAGTTTTTCAAATCTGACCATTGGGGCTTGTCCAAGGAAGGTTGGAAACTATTTAAAGGGGCACTATTCATCAGAGAGAATGACTTTTGAGTGGGATATCAAAGAATACACAAGAAAACAAAAGAGCCCTAATCTCCTTCATCAAGAGCTTCATTCAAGAATCAAAGAAAGGGATTGAGCAGATTCAAAGAGGCATCAAGAGCTCCATCCTCCCTTGAAGAAGTGAAGCATCCTTGACAAAGAAGAGAGAAGCCACTTCAAAGCGATAAATATTTTCTAACTCTTCTTTGTAGTTTATATTGTTTCATTTGCTCATTTAGGAGTTTGAATCTTTTCTTTTTGTTTGTTAAACACTTTGTAAAGGTTCGTTGGTGAGCCCGTAAAACCAACAAAGGTTCGTTGGTAAGCCCGTAAAACCAACATAGGTTTTTGGTGAGCCCGCAAAACCAAAGTGTAAAGGTTCGTTGGTGAGCCCGTAAAACCAACAAAGGTTTTTGGTGAACCCGGAAAACCAAAGTGTATAGGTTCGTTGATGAGCCCGTAAAACCAACAAAGGTTTTTGGATTGTGAGCCCGGAAAACAATCCAACTGTAATCCACGAGATTATAGTGAATTCCCAAGGGGTCGCTTGGAGAGTGGACGTAGGTGCTAAGGAGAGCACCGAACCACTATATATTGTTGTGTTTGTGTTGTGCTTGTGTTTACATTTATTCTTGCATTATCTTCTATCCTTGCACTAGTTTAATTCATTCAAATAATCTAAGAAAGCATCCACTACACTTAACTACGAAAGTTTAAAACACCAAAAATTTAGAAGAAACCAATTCACCCCTCCCTCTTGGATTGTCACCTTGGGCAACAAGTGGTATCAGAGCAAGGTGCTCTAATAGTACTCTTTGATCTCACAATCAAGAGTTAAAGATCATGACAACCCAAGTGGGATGTTCTATGAGTGAGGGACAATTAATTGATAGACCTCCACTATTTGATGGTATAAACTACACATATTGGAAAGCACGCATGCGCATTTTCATTCAAGCACATGACTACGATTTATGGAGTATCATAGTCAATGGGCTACACACAAACACTAATCATGATAAAGAAGGGGCTCAGCAAAATGCAAAAGCCATGAATATTCTATATTGTGCATTGGATGATAGTGAACTTAATAGCATATCTTTTTGCATAACTGCTAAGGAAATATGGAATATGCTTGAAGTTAAATATGAATGCACTAACGTTTCTAGTGAATTTGAAACTAGTTCCGAAGAAGAAGAGCATCAAACTGAAACTGAAAATCTATGCTTTGGAGCACATGAAGATGAGGTATGTACTCGAACACAAAGTGATTTCTCATTCAAAAATCAAGTACATACTGAAGCTCAATCTGATTTTACATTCGATGAACTTCATGATGCTTTTTCTGATTTGTATTTAGAACATAAGAAACTTATTTGTAGGAACAAGAACTTGAAGAATGAAAATCAAATTCTAATAGATGAAAAACTAAAACTAAATAATAAAATTGAAATCTTAATTAAAAAAAATAAAGAACTAAATCAGAGAAATCAACTTCTCACTGAAAGCCATGATAAACTTAAGAAAAACAATGAATTGCTTTCAGAAGATAATGAAAAATTAACTAAAGAAGTTGATAATTTGAAACCTACTGTTGAAAGATTCACTCCCAGCTCTGAAAAACTGAATTTAATGATAGAAAACTCAAGAGCTGTATATGACAAAGCTGGATTGGAATATCAACCTTGGTACACTCAAAAATCTTTCGAGAATATATTTCTTAAATCCTCCACTATTCATCCTAAAACGATTTTTCACAAATCTGGTGAAACTAATAAACAAAAACAGAAAACTGAAAATTCATTATCTATTTTTGCTAAATCTATGTTGTTTAAATTTAGCAAGAGTATGCAGAAGTATATTACTTGTACTCCTAAAACCTGCAAACTAATAGACAAAATGATAATTAAGAGAATATGGGTTCCAAAAGGAACAATTATAGCTAACCTGCAAGGACCCAAAAGAGCTTGGGTTTCTAAGTTGAAAACATGATCATTGTTAGCAAATGTGTCTAGCTACCCAAGATTCCAATGAAAGATGTTATCTGGACAATGGGTTCTCTAGACACGTGTTAAAGAATAGAACTTAAAATATAATTAAGAAGAGTGACCAAAATGGAAGAAATAATGAAATTAGTAATCCTTGCATCCTCTCATATTGAAATTGTAGCTAGTATTAATCATTTCTGTGATATAGGTGATACTTTTGGTATGAAATGAAAATATATCCAAATCACTCCATCTTCCTATATTATGCTTCAGTTATTGATGGATAATTTGCTTAATCAATACTCTTAGAATAACTCTTTGAATTATCTATATGCTTGATTGAGAGTTCTTATCCATGGCATTATCCTTTATTGATCATAAACATAAGAATGTCTACTTGGTATATTTTTTTTTAAATATATGTATTAAGAATACCAAGATTAAAGAGTCTAGTTTTGGCATATAAAATCAACTCATACTAGTATGGACTTAATCTCAAAAGACCTTGTCATTGGTTCACTTAGATTAATTTTTGCAAGGTCAAAGTTTGCTATGTATGTCATCTAGAAGAATAAACTAGAATCATTTCTAAATTTGAAAACATTGTTTCCACCTTTTAGCCGTTGGAAATTCTCCATAAGAACTTATTTGGATCTCTAGGATTGTGAACCTAGGAGATAAGCTCTCTAATTTTGTAATTATGGATGATTTCTCAAAGCTAATGTTGGTTTTATTCTTGGCACTTAAATTGAAATATTTTCTGCTTTGGCACAAACTTACAAAAGGTTTCAAATGAAAAAGGTTTGCAAACTGTGAAAATTCATGGCACAGCTTTGAAAACCAATTTGTTGATAAAATGATATTGAATACAATTGTGCTTGCACCAAGAACACTATTGCATATAGGGGTTATAAAAATATATAAAAAAATATATATATAGAACCTTTGTTGTGTAAGGACAATGCTTTGTGATAGCAGTTGATTAATACTATTATCACAGCTTGTCATATTATAAGGTTTCTATTAAATCTATTTTTAAAGAAAACCCCATGTGAACTCATGAAAAACAGAAAATCAAATGTTTCATACCTTCATGTTTTTCAGTTATACATATTATGTTCTCAAGAATGAAATATATGCCAAATATGATAAAACAGTGTTTCTTTGGATATTACTCTTTGAACAATGCATATAGAATATTCAATGAAAAGATACTAGTTGTAGAAAGATCAATTTATATTATTCTTATTAAAACTAGATCTTTTATTGAGAATATAGTTTATCACTTTGATTCTATGTAACAATCTGAATTTTGATAGAAACAATTGTTTAAGATAATTTGATTAAAACTCAACTTGTATATCTTATTGATAATTATCTTAAGCAAATAGAATCTAAGCTAAATTAATTCTGAAAATAAAAAAAAATTTTGATTTGACCTTGATGAATCCTTCTATTGCCTCACATGCTTGTCCTTGAACCATTTTACTTAATGAAGTTATCTCTTTAGTTCAAGTGACTTGTGCTTGCTTATATTTAGACAATCTCTTGAGTAAAGTGACTTAATATTCAATTATTGTCATATCTTATGTTGAGTCATCTAACTAAGGAATATATTGTATGAATGTTTTGTATCTTGAAGAAACTAATGACTTTCCTTCAAAAAAAAAAAGAAAAAAAAAATTTTTTTTTAATGATACAGGATTTATGAGCAAGAAATTTCAACTTGAAGGACACCTCGATGAAAGATACAATAAACATTCCCTTGCAAAAAAAAAAAAAAAAAAAAGGGGAGAGATTTTCTTCAGCCAAGGGTGTAAAGAATCTAAAAGGTATTTGGCTTGAAGAATGCTAAATGCACTGGTAATCTAAACTCTTCTCTTGTAAGTTAGTTGAGCAAAATCAATAGTTTGAAATTATATGGTAGCATGATTAAACCTTTAATTGCTGATCATCTTGATATCATGCTTCATTCTCATGCTAGTGATGATTGTTTCATGGTGTGATTAAATTGAAGTTTACTTTTTCCTATATAATGCATAACCATGAAATACACAAGTTTGTGCCTCAAATCTCTAATTCAAAATAACTTGTGATAAGCTATGAATCATTGGGCATAATGAAAATGCTGTTTGCATGATATTCATTTATATGCAGCATATAAGATTATTTCTTTATTCTGCTCTTTCAAGTAAATTACTTGAGAATAACAAAAAGAGAGAGAGAGATAAAGAAAAGAAAATGGATATTATTCAAGAGAAGTAAAATCTAAGTAAAGGCAAATACTTCAATCTTAAGGAAAAGCAAAACAAGCATAATACATTCGGCACATTTGTGAGACTAGTGAAAGGGATAAAATTCGTAATAAATTACACTTAAACAGGGAGAGTTTGAAGTGAACATTTTAACATTTCTATATTGCTCATCATAGGGATGGTGCCAATGGGGAGGCTAGTGGTAGTACCCGGCACTATTTGACCCAACTATTCGGTGTAGGGTATATTAGGGACGGCACAAGAGGGAGGCTAGTGGTAGTACCTCGTGCCCCTTCCAACTCCACCGGATAGGGAGCAAATAGAGTATAGAGCATAAGAAAGTAAAAATGAAAGTATATAAGAAGAATCAAGTCAAACTTTTAATCACTTGAAAACACACTTTAAGGATGAAATCAGTGCAAGATTATATTTAAATAGGAGGAGTTTATTTGAAAAGAATTAATTTTGATCCTTGACATGCTTGCTCTTAATGTCTTAATACATGATGTTATGACTTAATGCATATTATGTTCTGCATGTGACATGATGTTTTGAATTATGTGTTTTCAATATTCAAATAGCAAAGATCTTTCCTAAATATAACTTGTAATGCTTCATGCCTATAAAATTTGATTGAAACATGTTATTACCAACAACAACATCATTTTGTTTTAATGAATTTATTTTGAAAAATAAAAGAAAAGAATAATTTGAATTTGCAAATTAGGCAAAATGGATTGATTCTGATTTATCTTTTATCTTACCTAACATTAGTACATAATATCCTCCAATTTGTACCAAAATTCAATATGAATTTCTCGATAAAACTACAGCTTAAGAAAAATAGAATAATTCTGATGCCTTGATTGCTTGCACCGATACGCATCTGAAACATATCATTTCTTATCTTCAAAGTGTACTAATATTGCTCTGAATGATGTGTCTTTCGATGATCTTAATTGCAAACAAATATTTTTTAATATATGATTTTATTTTGATATTGAAAAGATTTATTGTGCTTCATATATACATTGCTGAAAAACCTTGATTAAGAAATTGAGTCCTATAAATATATATACTTCAATGATCATCTATATGTTTTTTCTCTCCTACATTATTAAAGACTTTCATCAAAAAAAATATATGTATATATATATATTATTAAAAGAGTGAATGATCTTAAGTCTAGAAATATTTCAGCTCACTCAAATAATTCTTAAAAGAAAGAAAATGTAAATGCTTTTGAAAGAATTTGAGCTTCAAATGAATCATTTTTTAATTAATATTTCAGTACATTTTCTCAAAGATTAAGAGGAAGCATAACTTGTTCTTAAAAGATTAAAAAGAGTGGTTGTTATAAATTTTGAATAATTCTAGATCACTCTACATTCTTGATATCATAAAGTTTCAGTTTTATTCACATTTATCATTAAAATCTGAAATTCAACAAAAGATAAGAATAATTAAAGAAGAATGCATCTTTTAAGGGGAAGCTTTAGATATTCAGTATCTTATCCTAAAGTTACTTTAATTTGATGCATACCTTGAATTTTATGGATTGATTAATTAAGGGGGAGAAAGAAAATTTCAGAGGGAGAGATCATATAGAACTTAATCATGTAAATTCACAACTAAAGATAAGAGAAAGAATACTAAATGTAAAGTGGTATTAAACTTTGTGCTTCATTGAATATCTTTTGAAAGTTGGATTTTTATCTGTACTTAATTGGTAAATCACTTGTTTTGAAAACTAAGTGAAAAGGATTCCATTTGTCTTAGTATTGGAAATTTACTTTGGAATCTACTAATGAGCTCTTATTGGCTTGCACTTTAGTGTTTCAATCCTGAGCCAATTCATTTTTAATTGATTTTGATGCTATGATCTTTAAAGAAGTAAAAGTAAGTCTTTAAGAGAGTTCTAAAAGAACATTCAAAGCCCTGAATTTTATGTATCCTACATTGCATAAATTCATGTTTTGGTATCTATGCCCCAATACTTTTATATCATGAAAGAACTTTAAAGTCATTAAGAATTAAGGATTCAACATAATCTTATGTTTTTCAAGTATATAAGGTTTGATCTTTATTTGATCTTATACTATACTCTGAAAATTAATTAGATTGCTCTCATTTTGCTATATACTTAATATATTAAAAAAAATGTTGGATTTTCATCCGTGCCTTACTTTGAATATTATTCTTGATACTTCTTGAAATAACTTGAAAAAGATTCCATCTACACTTGATTTGAAAAATATCTCTGGAATCTACAGTTAGAGATCTTTTTTTTTGGCTCACATCTTAAATGTCTCACTTCTAAAGCCAAACACATAGAAATAAGATATCATTTTATTAGGGATCATGTGCAAAATGGAAACATATGTATTGAACATATATGCACTGAAAAACAATTAGCCGACATATTTATAAAACCCTTGAGTGAAAATAGATTCTGCACGCTAAGGAGGAAATTAGGCATATGTGATCTTTTTTTTTATTGAAGAGATATAAAAGGGAGCAAGCAGTCTCATGATACATTCCTCCCATTTCTAAAAACCCATGAAACATGAGTCAAATTTGTTATCTATAGATTCCTTACTCATGTATCATTGTCCCATAAAGAGTTTATAAGGATTGGAAGCAAGGAAAACTTTTTAGAAGCAAAAAGGAAGAGAAAAGAAAAAGTCTGCACTTGGGTCGACCCAACCCAGAATAGGGTCGACCCAACGTTGAGTCGACCCAAGAAAAATCTTGAGTCGACCCAACGTCGGGACCCCACTGTTAAGAGGGGACCCGAGAGCATATCTAGGGCACTGTTTACCCTTTGTCCTCTTCCGAAAATCCTATTCCCCACTCTCAAATCTTCTCCAATCATCTCCAAATAGTAGAATACTAGGATATGTATCTAGTTCTCATATTTATTTTGTGTTTATCATGTATCTTTTTGATGATAACAAAAAGGGGGAGAAGTAAGGAAAGAGTATTAGGGGAGAAGTAAAGATATCTTTAGGGGAGAAGTAAAGATATCTTTAGAGTAAATAAATTAGAGTAAATAAAGTAATAAAAAGGGAAGAAGTAAAGAAAGGAGAAGTAAAGAAAGAGAAATAAGGGAAGGGAAGAAGTAAAGAAAGGAGAAGTAAAGAAAGAGTAATAGGGGGAGAAGTAAAGGGAGAAGTAAAGATATCTTTAGAGTAAATAGAGTAACAAAAAGGGGGAGAAGTAAAGAAAGAGTAATAAGAGGAGAAGTAAAGAAAGAAAGAGAAATAATTTGTAAAACAAATTGAAAATCATATAGGAAAGCATATACATCCAAGGGGGAGCAATTTGCAACAATGAAAATGATCAACTCAAAAATTTATATCAAATTTCAGAATTTGGCACACATAATTTCAGAATTTGGCACGCACCTTTCACACCTCGATACATAATCTGAAACTCATGTTTTATCTCAAATTTTTGGAGTTTCATCTTTAATGAATTATAAATGAAAGGGGGAGTAACTCAAAGAGTCAAATTGGCAACATTTGAATGATATAGGGGGAGATTTCTCAAGTATATATGAAAAGCTGAAATTCAGCAGTTTAATCCCTTTTATAAACTGATTTTAAAGACAAGTATCAATAGGCTTATACTCTTTATTTTGTAATCATCAAAAAGGGGGAGATTGAGGATGATAGTGTTATTTTGATGATTAACAAGCAATTATCCAGAGTATACTATAAGTTAAATTGATACTTCATTAATAAGTTCATTACTCTCAGTATATTTGTTTAATTGAAAATATACATATGGTCTTGTTCATTTGAATGAATCTAACCTTGAGAATGCAGCAAAGTGTGGATTGAGTCGACCCATAGGTTGATTGGGTCGACCCCGGCACATCAAGAAATCATCTGGCACACTCCTGCAAGAATGGCACAAATGAACAGTGAGTTGGGTCGACCCAAGGTAAGCATGAGTCGACCCAACCTCCAAAGAACCTCAAAACACAACTGAAGAACGCTCTCTGGATTTACTGAGAGGGTCGACCCACACAGTGGTTGAGTCGACCCAAGCTTGAGTCGACCCAAACCCTGAGAGGGTCGACCCAAATGCAAGACAGAAAGACAGACAGAAAATGGTTCTCTGGAATTACTGAGAGGGTCGACCCAAGAAGAAGTTGAGTCGACCCAAGTGAACTTTGAGTCGACCCAAAATTTGGTTGGGTCGACCCATGGGAAGGAAGGCTGAAATTTGGGTTGCTGTGGTTACTGAGAGGGTCGACCCAAGAAATGGTTGAGTCGACCCAAGGCCAAGTTGGGTCGACCCAAGGACAGGTTGAGCCGACCCAAACACGGGCTGAACAGTAACGGCTAGTTCTGCAGATGTACTTTTTGTCCTTCCCAAGGTGAGTAACGGCTAGTTTTTCAAATCTGACCATTGGGGCTTGTCCAAGGAAGGTTGGAAACTATTTAAAGGGGCACTATTCATCAGAGAGAATGACTTTTGAGTGGGATATCAAAGAATACACAAGAAAACAAAAGAGCCCTAATCTCCTTCATCAAGAGCTTCATTCAAGAATCAAAGAAAGGAATTGAGCAGATTCAAAGAGGCATCAAGAGCTCCATCCTCCCTTGAAGAAGTGAAGCATCCTTGACAAAGAAGAGAGAAGCCACTTCAAAGCGATAAATATTTTCTAACTCTTCTTTGTAGTTTATATTGTTTCATTTGCTCATTTAGGAGTTTGAATCTTTTTTTTTTGTTTGTTAAACACTTTGTAAAGGTTCGTTGGTGAGCCCGTAAAACCAACAAAGGTTCGTTGGTAAGCCCGTAAAACCAACATAGGTTTTTGGTGAGCCCGCAAAACCAAAGTGTAAAGGTTCGTTGGTGAGCCCGTAAAACCAACAAAGGTTTTTGGTGAACCCGAAAAACCAAAGTGTATAGGTTCGTTGGTGAGCCCGTAAAACCAACAAAGGTTTTTGGATTGTGAGCCCGGAAAACAATCCAACTGTAATCCACGAGATTATAGTGAATTCCCAAGGGGTCGCTTGGGGAGTGGACGTAGGTGCTAAGGAGAGCACCGAACCACTATATATTGTTGTGTTTGTGTTGTGCTTGTGTTTACATTTATTCTTGCATTATCTTCTATCCTTGCACTAGTTTAATTCATTCAAATAATCTAAGAAAGCATCCACTACACTTAACTACGAAAGTTTAAAACACCAACAATTTAGAAGAAACCAATTCACCCCCCCTCTTGGATTGTCACCTTGGGCAACAGCAAGTCCAGGCCCTGGCCGCCGCCGTTCAGGGCCTGCGGCGCGAGGAAGCCTTACCTACGCTCCCCCCACGGGCTCAGGCCCCGCCGGAGTGTCTCCCCAACGGCCCGGTTTTCCCAAGCCAAAACTTGCATGGCTCTTCCAGAGCCAACAACGGAGAACGAGCTTCTCCCCGGAGGGAGTCACCGGGAGAAGGTTTCGACCGGAGACCCCAACCTTCTGAGGCAGAGTCAGCCCCAGATCACCGTGAGCCGGCGCAAACCACAGCGACAATTCCACGGGTGGGGGAGCTCGACCGGAAAGTTGAGCATCTGGAGCGCCAGATTGCGGCGCTCCACAGCAAGAAGGCAAGACAAGAGGGAGACTTTGAGTTCACTACCAAGTCCCCCTTCTCCCGCCAGATCGAGGATGAGCCGGTTCCCGCGAGGTTCAAAATGCCTCAGGTGGAACCCTACAACGGGACGACCAACCCTCTCGACCACCTGGAGAGCTATCGGGCCCTCATGGCCCTACAAGGGTCCTCGGAGGCCATACTCTGCAAGGCCTTCCCAGCAACCCTCCGAGGGACCGCTCGGCTTTGGTTTTCTGGACTGAAGCCGAATACGGTGTCCTCTTTTGAGCAGCTCGGCAGGCAGTTCGCCACCAACTTCGCTGCCAGCCGACGCCAGCGACGAACGTCAGACTCCCTCCTCGACATCAAACAGAAAGAGGGGGAGCCCCTCAAGGAGTACCTGGACCGCTTCACCGCCGCCACATGGGAGGTTCGCGAGCTAGACCAGTCGATAGCTATGTCGGCTCTGAAGACTGGGGTTCGCTCCTACCGATTCCTCTTCTCCATCGAGAAGAGCTTCCCGGCCGACTTCACTGAAATGTTGGCCCGAGCCCGGAAGTATGCCAAGGCCGAGGAGGCAGTTGCATCCAGGCGGGGGGCAATTGAGCCCGCCTCCAAGAAGCAGAAGAAACGCCGCGAGGAGCGCGGCCGACAAAGGAGCCGATCCCCCCGCCGAGAGAAGAACCTCCCCAGACTGAGAAGTCCGCCCCGACAGCAGAGGCGATCTCAGCAAAGGACCCCTCCTCGGCCGAGGTCCCCACCACGGCCTCGGACGTACCTGGGAAAGTACGAGAACTACACACCCGTCAACGCTCCCCGGGCCGAAATCCTGATGGAAATCGAGGGTCGGGACTTCTTCCGACCCCCGCCTCCTATGCGAGACACGGGATTCCCCCGGAATCCCAGGAAGTATTGTCGCTTCCACCGAGATCGTGGGCACGACACGGAGGACTGCTACCAACTCCGGGATGAGATAGAAGCGCTCATCCGACGGGGAGTACTCAACCGGTTCGTGAGGAACCGACCTGAAGAAAGGAGGCCGGCGGAGAATGTCGCACCGACCGAAAATCCGGGCGACAACAGGCCCATCGCCGGCACCATCAACATGATCGGGCGGGCCTCGGCAGGAACGGCCGCCCAGGGAGCACCCCCGAAGCGCCCACGTACTGATGAAGTCATCTCGTTCTCGGACGAGGACTTAGAAGGGGTCGAAACCCCTCATGATGACGCTGTGGTCATCTCTATGATTGTAAATAGGTTTGATGTAAAGCGTGTTCTAGTTGACAATGGAAGCTCAGCCAATATTTTGTATTATCATGCCTACCAAAAAATGGGATTGACAGAAGGGCATCTCCGGAGAGTCAATGCCCCGTTGGTTGGGTTTACCGGAGATGCAGTCCCGGTTGAAGGTGAGGCTAGCTTCCTTGTCACAGTCGGCCTCGCCCCCCGGGAGAGCACTGTAAGGATGGACCTCCTGGTGGTCCGTCTGCCCTCGGTCTACAACGCCATCCTTGGGCGGCCAGGACTAAACGCCCTTCGAGCTGTGGTTTCAACCCGCCATCTGCTCATGCGGTTCCCCACCGGCCAGGGAGTAGGCGAAGTCCGCGGAGACCAGCTGGTCGCCAAACAATGCTACATGGCGGCCCACGGAGCAAAGCAACCAGCCGAAGCGACGATTCAGCCTACGGGCCCCTCATTGCCCATAGAAACCCTCGATGCGAGGGACACCCTTTGGAAGAAGCAAGTAGAGCCCGCCTCGGCGCCCGCGAGAGGGATTGCCTCGTTAGCTTCCTGCGGGACAACGCTGACGTCTTCGCCTGGTCGCCCGCGGACGTGCCAGAAATTGACCCTGAGGTCATGGTCCACCGACTCCAGGTGAGGCCGACCAGCAGGCCTGTAAAGCAGAAGAAAAGAGGCTCCGCCCCGGAACGACAACGAGCTGCGGCTGAGGAGGTGGACAAACTCCTCGGGGCCGGCTTCATCCGGGAGGTCTCCTACCCGGACTGGCTCGCCAACGTAGTCCTCGTAAAGAAGGCCAACGGGAAGTGGCGTATGTGCGTGGACTATACCGACTTGAACAAGGCCTGCCTGAAAGACAGCTTCCCCCTCCCGAGCATCGACCAGCTCGTCGACTCCACTTCAGGACACCAGCTGCTAACTTTTATGGACGCCTTTTCAGGGTACAATCAAATTCGAATGGCGCCAGAAGACGAGGAGAAGACGGCCTTCATCACCGACAAGGGCACCTACTGCTACAAGGTGATGCCCTTTGGTCTGAAAAACGCTGGGGCCACCTATCAGAGACTGGTCAGCCAAATTTTTAAAGACCAGATCGGCCGGAACATGGAAGTCTATGTGGACGACATGCTGGTAAAGAGCCGAGCGGCGGAGCACCACATAGCCGACCTCAACGAGACATTCGCCAAGCTCAGAAGATATCAAATGAAACTCAATCCGGCGAAGTGCGCGTTCGGGGTCACCTCGGGCAAGTTCCTGGGTTTCATAGTGACCCAGCGCGGAATTGAAGCCAACCCGGAGAAAATCCGGGCACTGCAAGAGATGTCGCCTCCAAAGACAGTTAAGGAGGTGCAACGACTCGCGGGGCGGGTTGCCGCCCTGGGAAGGTTCGTCTCTCGGTCAGCCGAGCGATGCCTCCCCTTCTTCAAGAGCCTTAAACGGCCGAAAGACTTCCGGTGGACAGAAGAATGCCAGCAGGCCTTTGAAGAGCTTCGGAGCCTTCTGGCCTCTCCCCCACTGCTCACCAAGCCCCAGAAAGGCGAGGTCCTTTACTTATATCTGGCCGTCTCCCCAGCTGCAGTAAGCTCAGTCCTCGTCCGGGAAGAGGACAAGCTCCAAAAGCCGGTCTATTACACCAGCCGGGTTCTCAGGGATGCTGAGACCCGATATTCTAAACTTGAGAAGACCATCTTCGCTCTCATCATCTCGGCTCGGAGACTCAGGCCTTACTTCCAAGCCCACACGATAGCTATATTGACCGACCAGCCTATGAAGCAAATATTGCAGAGGTCGGATCGTGCGGGGAGGATCGCCAAATGGGCGGTCGAGCTCGGGAAATTCGACCTCGAATATCGGCCCAGGCCGGCTATCAAAGCTCAGATACTCGCCGACTTCATCGTGGAGTGCACCCTTCCGGACGACCCCGAGAGGCCACCCGAATCCGTAGAGGAGGCCCCGAGGCAGCCATGGGTCCTGCACTCGGACGGGTCTTCGACCTCGGGGGGTAGCGGGGCCGGACTTATCCTCACCAGTCCAGACGGAGTGGTGGCCGAGCAAGCTTTGCGCCTCGAATTCCCGGCCTCGAACAATGAGGCCGAGTATGAGGCTCTCATCGCCGGGCTCAAGCTGGCGAAAGAACTAAAAGTGGGAGACCTGACGGCCTTCAGCGACTCCCAGCTGGTGGTGAACCAAATCCAAGGAGACTTCGAAGCTAAAGAGCCATCCATGCAAAAGTATCTCCAAAAGGTGCGGGAACTCATATCTGCCCTGAATTCTTTCAATATTCAGTATATTCCCAGAGCGGAAAACCTCAGGGCAGATCAGCTATCCAAATTGGCAACCTCCCGCATGAGCGAGCTTCCCAAGGGAACAGCGCTCGAGTATCTTCAGATCCCCAGCACGGAGGAACCCGAGCCCACCATGTGCATCGACTCCGAGCCGAGCTGGATCGATGGGCTCGTCTGCTACCTTCAGGACGGAACTCTACCTCATGACGAGACGGAGGCTCGCCGAATCAAGCGCCAGGCCCCCCGGTATGTCTTGTACGAGAATAGACTCTATCGGCGATCATTTACTTCTCCCCTTCTCAGATGCCTCCGCCCCTCCGAGGCGGACTATGCCCTCCGAGAGGTCCATGAAGGGATCTGCGGAAATCACCTGGGGGGTCGGGCATTAGCCCATAAGGTCCTGCGATAAGGATATTATTGGCCCACACTCCAGAAGGATGCGACGGATTTCGTCCGGAAGTGCGATCGGTGCCAACGAAACGCCAATATCCAGCGCCGACCTTCAGCTCTGCTGACCTCCATCATCGCCCCCTGGCCGTTTGCCCAATGGGGGATCGACATCCTGGGGCCTTTTCCCCTGGCCACCGAACAGAGAAAGTTCCTGGTCGTCTCTATCGACTACTTCACCAAATGGGTCGAGGCCGAACCCGTCGCCCGGATCACCGAGCAAAAGATGCGAGACTTCGTGTGGAAGTCCATAATCTGCAGATTCGGACTACCCCGTATCCTTATATCTGACAATGGTCGATAATTTGACAATGTTCATTTCAGAAAATTTTGCTCTGAGCTCGGCATTGATCACCGTTTCACCTCGGTCGCTCATCCCCAGACAAACGGGGAAACTGAGGTAACTAACCGCACTATTTTGCAGGGACTCAAGGCTAGGCTTGATCGGTCCAAAGGACAGTGGGTCAAGGACTTGTACAATGTCCTTTGGGCGTACCGGACCACGTTCCGACTGCCCACGGGAGAGACCCCCTTCAACCTAGCATACGACACTGAGGCCGTCATCCCGCTGGAGATCGGCCTGCTTTCTCCAAGGGTGGAGCATTACGACCCCGACACCAATTCCTCCCAGCTCAGGAGCAACTTGGACCTCGTCGAAGAGACAAGAGAGGTTGCCCGGGTCCGGATGGCGAGATACCAACAGCGAACGGCCCAATACTACAACTCTAGAGTCAAGCCCAAGCTCTTCAAAGTGGGGGACCTTGTCCTCAGGAGAGCCGAGGCTTCTCAACCGACTGAGCAAGAAAAGCTCGCCCCAAATTGGGAAGGACCGTATCAGATCGCCCGGGTACAACGACCAGGGGCGTATAAATTAAAGTCCCTGGAGGGGACCCTGATCCCGCGAAGCTGGAACTCCGAGAATCTACGAATGTACTACCAGTAAAACCCCTAGGGGTTCAAGACAATCAGGACAATGGACTCAGCTTCCTTTTCGCAAATAATTCTCTTATCTTGATGGCTGTAATTCTCTTCTAATGTTGGGTCCTCTGTGATCCTCAGATTCCCCGGCCAAAATCGGGATGCCTCGAGGTTCGACCGTAGAGTCCCAAACTCCCTCGACCTCGGGAAGAATCGCAGGATGACGAAACATCGACTTGGCGCAAAATTTCCTCGACTAAGGTCAGGATGCCCCGGTTCGTCGGGATGCCCCGAGACGTCGGGATGCCCCGGCTATAGGGATGCTCGAGACGTCAAGATATGAGTACGGTCCTCTCTGACCAGACGAGCTCGGCTCGTTCTCCATCAACTTCCACCTATGAGCACGGTCCTCTCTGACCAGACGAGCTCGGCTCGTTCTTCATCAACTTCCACCTATGAGCACGGTCCTCTCTGACCAGACGAGCTCGGCTCGTTCTCCATCAACTTCCACCTATGAGCACGGTCCTCTCTGACCAGACGAGCTCGACTCGTTCTCCTACCTCGACTAAGGTCGGGATGCCCCGAGGGTCGACCGTAGAGAACCAGACTCCCTCGACCTCGGGAAGAAGCCGTAAGGGGTGGAAAGGGTGGCTCCACCCGGGGCGCCACGAAGTGGACCCCCGGGAGCGGTCGACGATCCCCGATCCCCGAAGCGAGCGATCCCCCGACTAAGGTCGGGATGCCCCGAGGGTCGACCGTAGAGAACCAGACTCCCTCGACCTCGGGAAGGCGCCGTGAGGGGTGGAAAGGGTGGCTCCACCCGGAGCGCCACAAAGTGGACCCCCGGGAGCGGTCGACGATCCCCGATCCCCAAAGCGAGCGATCCCTCGACTTAGGTCGGGATGCCCCGAGGGTCGACCGTAGAGAACCAGACTCCCTCGACCTCGGGAAGCGACGCAGGTCGGTAGAGCGTGCCCAGACCCGCCGACTTGACGAACGATCCCTCGACTAAGGTCGGGATGCCCCGAGGGTCGACCGTAGAGAACCAGACTCCCTCGACCTCGGGAAGAAGCCGTAAGGGGTGGAAAGGGTGGCTCCACCCGGGGCGCCACGAAGTGGACCCCCGGGAGCGGTCGACGATCCCCGATCCCCGAAGCGAGCTATTCTCCGACTAAGGTCGGGATGCCCCGAGGGTCGACCGTAGAGAACCAGACTCCCTCGACCTCGGGAAGCGTCGCAGGTCGGTAGAGCGTGCCCAGACCCGCCGACCTGACGAACGATCCCTCGACTAAGGTCGGGATGCCCCGAGGGTCGACCGTAGAGTCCCAAACTCCCTCGACCTCGGGAGGCACCACAGGTCAGCAAAGCGTCCACGGACTCGCCGACCTGACGCAAGATCCCTCGACCAAGGTTGAGGCGCCCGAGGTCCTACCATGGGGTCTGAAACTCCCTCGACCTCGCAGAGAGCTACAATTCAATAAAGCCTCGCCAAATCCTCTCAACCTCGGCGGGCGCTGTTGGGTCCGTGAGAAACCCGAGCCCCCTTTAAGTCAAAATGACTCCAGAGGTCGACGAGGAAGGGAGGCAACCTACTCCACCATGCGAAGCATAACTCCGAGAATGCAAGAGGTACATCTAACTAGACGACCTCCTTGTCAAATTTTATCTACATACTGCTGAGCGGAATCTCAACGTTGGAGTCTTATCTCGCCCCAAAGTCGGGCTTCTCCAATAGGTCGGCTTAAGATCGACCCCCTAACTACACTATGCATGCTCCGTTCGTCAAGTCTCCGCAATTTGTACGAAGGCTTCATAAATTAGGGCCCAACTCGGCTCTTCTACGTAAACTCCGACGTCCGGCTGAGAAAGTGGTCCCGGCCACGAGTGTACCAGCCAAACACGGGTACCAAGGCAATCTTTGGAAATCCCGGCCTTGCTCACCGAAATCTCGGCAGAATCCGAGAACGATAACTACGAAAACCTTCGGCAATAACTTGTTTATTAGCCCGCGCTCCCTACGAGGGGTTCGGAGTTGAGTTCGGAAATCCGGCTAAACTCCCCGAATAGTAGCACGCACAGACCTAGTCCGGTCTCACTTAAAGGGCCAAGGCCCGACCTCGAGGCCTTGGGATTTTCCTAAAGGCTAAACGTGATGACTTTCACGACACTCAGATCCGAGCTATAGGACTTAGAGAAATTTTCTAAAAAACCTAAGACTCGGAGCTCCTTTTGGTCGGAATGACTGGAACCCGAGAAGGCTAAGACATAGCCCGGGAAAAGAGGGCAACTTCGTTAAGCAGCCCGAAAATTAAAATACAAAGTTAGAGGTCGTCGAGGCGGTTAGCTAAGGCTCTAGCCTCATTCACGACAACAGAGGGAAAGATGAACACGGAATGACAAAAATATTTTTTCATTAACAAAGGGCCGGAAGGCCAATTACAAAATTGGAAGTCGGCCACTCAAGGGCCGACCCCGGATACAACGAAAAAGAAAAGAAAAATACGCTAAGTCCTAAGCGGCGGGAGCAACATCCGGGGGGTCGTCCGGCACATTGATGACCTCATGATCTTCATCCGGAACAGGCTCGGGGTCGGGGGCAGGAGCTTCGGGCACCGGCTCCGGGACGGCGTCCACCTCGGCCGCCGGAGCCGCCTCCACGACACCATCCGCCTCGGCCACCCCCGTCGAAGGCTCGGCGGGGTCTTGTTCATATATTCCCGCCTCGGATGTCAGGATGGCGGGAAGGGCTTCCACGTCGGACCCCCAGCCCAGGTCCTCCCTCGGGCGGACCGTCGAAAGGTCGTACTGAGGGCAGTACCGGCGCATCTGCACCCGGAAGTTCTCGAAGCCCCGGAGGAAACCGTCCACCGTCTCCTCCTCCAACATGTCGCGGAACTCTTGCGACTCTTTGAAGAGTTCCACGGCATGTTCGGCTCGTTCGAGTGCCCTCCTCTCCCGGGCCTCAAGTTGCTCGATTCGGAGGCGGGAGACCCCGTCCTCATACTTGAGGGCCGCGACCTCGGCCTGGACCTCCCCCAAGCGCGCCTCCGTACCGCGCATGGCCGACCTGGTCAGGGCGTGAGCCGCCCTCTCCTCTTCAAGCGCCCCCGCCATAGCAAGGCGCTCGGCCTCGGTGGCCGTCCTCCGAGCCTCGGCATCGGCCAATGCCGCCTCCAGCTCGGCGACTTTCTTCTTGGCCGGCTCCAACTGTTGGCCGAGCCGCCAGGCCTCCTCTTGACAGCCTTGGGCGATAAACACCAAGGCGTCGAGCTCGTGGACATGCTGAAAAGAAAGGAACGAAGATATCGTGAGTCGAAAAGCATATGAACTCGCCAATGACTCAAGGCAATCAAGGAAAGAAACTTACTCGGGCAGTGTTGCAGTAGGCGCCGTTGACGACCTCCTCCAGCGGAATGTTCCGGAACTCGGCCCGGTCCGCTGGGAGCATCGCACGACGCAACACGGAGCGTGCGACCTCGGCATTACGAAAAGCCGAACTCCCCTCGGGAATAGGGGAGTCCGGCTCGACTGACTCTTCTCGGAAAGCCCGGGAAGAGCTCGGCACGATCGAGCCCGAGGTCCCGGAGCCGCTCGCTTCGGGGCCTCGGGCAGGCCCGGGTTCTGGCTGCTGCGGCCGGGCCATGGACGACTCCCCCCGCTGGGCAAGGGGGGCAGGGCAAGGAAGGGCCGATGGGCCCGCGTCGCTAGCGACCTGCGCCCGCCTCGGCTCGGCTGCAGAGGCCCCCGCCTCGGGGCCACTCCTCCCGGCCGACGTAGAGGCGCCGTCCGTCCTCGCCCTCTTCCGAGGCTGGGGCGCGGCTCCCCCGGCCTCGGCTTCTCGCCTTCTCAGGCGAGAAAAAAGTGATGTGTTGCTGGTCGGCAGGCGGGGAATATCTGAAATCAAAATTTCGTTAAGTGTCAGACCAGTGGCAGTAAAAGCAAAGAACGAAGAAAAAATAAAATAATGTAACCACCCTTACCCTCGGGGCGCGCCGAGCTCAGACCTACGCTCGCCAGGGCGTCCTCCCGCAGGAGCTCGGTCAGGTCGTTGCCCCTTCCGAGGGCTCGCACAGAGTCCAGGGTCCTCAGCTTCCTCCTCGAGGGCTCGGAGAGCTTATTGAGGGTCTTCAACCGAGGGTCCCCCCACCTCGGGTCGAACCCCCAAGGCGCCTCGGACGCCAGGAAGAAAAATTTCCCCTTCCACTCGTGAATCGAGGAAGGGGCACCCTGGAAGAGTGACATACCGCCCCGAAAGGCGAAGTATAGCCACCCTGCGTCCGCCGGGTTCTTCTTTAACAGAAAACACCGGCGGAAGAGGCCTACCGAGATCGGGATCCCGTGCCCGAGGCACAGGGACAAGAACCCGATTATGGTCCTCCACGAATTCGGAGCCAACTGCGCCGGGACAAGCTGGTACTCGGCCAGCAGGTCGCTCACGAACTCGTGGGCGGAAAAACGCAGGCCAGCCCAAAGTGTCTCGCGGTAGACCGCGATCCGACCTAGGGGCGGCTGCGTCACCCTGTCCTCCGGCCCCGCAGTTTCAAGACGAAACCCGGGCTGGAAGAAGAACCGGGAGCGGATCAACTCCAACTCCTCCCCCGACAAGCTCGACCCAACTTCTTCGGGGCCCAAACCCATTCCCACAGAAGAGCGAAATAAAAGTTAAAAGCAGAAAATGGAAGCTGGGGAGGAGAAGAAAAGAGGAAACCCTAGTGAAAACAGGGTGAAAACCTACTGGACATCGCCGGAAATCGCTCCGGGCACCAACGGCAAGGTCCGGTTGAGGAAGGAAGCAAGGGAGAAAGATAACAAAAATAAGAAGCAGCCAAACAAGACCTTTAGGGCAACCTCGAGGGGTTTATATAGACCCCCCTGACGGCTCAGATCGAGGGGGTCGGTTTCCATTCCCCGATCGGGTTGCGCCACGTGTCGACCTCGGAAGCCGAGGCACCGTATTCACTCCGGATTAATAAATTGAGTACGAAATCGAGGCGTTGTCCCATCGGATCTCGGGACCTCATCATGGGTCCGCAGAACCAAATCGTCTTGAGGAACGAGCGGACGCCGCCCCCGCTCCCCTCATTTAATAAGATCTGGGACACGTGGAGCCCCGATGTGGCCTCCACCTCTCCGGAATTATGATCCAGTAACACGAAATCGGAAGCGTCCGACCTTGGGTCACGCCGCGTGTCCGTTTTAGACCCCGTAACGGCACACTCATTGATGAGCGAGGGGTCTCGATTACGGGATCGAGACACCGCCTCGACGAGCTCGAGGACCCCCATCATTAATCCGCCGCGAAGCAATCTCGGCAATTCAAGAGACGCCACCCCCGCTTCAAGAAGCGTAATGATACGAGCTTCATCATAAGCTCGCTGAATAAAGCAGCCTCGAGACGCCAAAGGGCGCAGGTTTCACCATGAAAACTCCGAGAAGCGTAAGGGCGCGGACGAGATTCGCCCCTCCCCAACTTTAATGATAGACTTTACTTCCCACGTCCGAGCCCACAAGCTGCTCGAACTCGGAAGTCGGGGGGTAGTGTTGGGGGGAATAAGATTTTTTCCCCAAATGACATAAATGCCCCTAAGAAGCCGCACAACCTCCGACCCTGGACGGCCGAAGTCGGCGTCCGACCTCGGAACGCCCGACCTCAAGACAACCGACCTCAAGACCTCCGATCTGAGAAGAACCCCGATGTTCGAGGTCTACCCTTGTCAGCCACCTACTACGGCCGTGCACCTCTGAGGTCCGGCCGAAGACCATACCCTGACGCCCCTCTGGCATTTATTGCGCATGGTCGCTGTAACCCTCCGGCTCACTCAACAATTAATGCGGATCTCCGGCTTACTCCACAATTAATGCGGATCTCCGGCTTACTCCACAATTAATGCGGATCTCCGGCTTACTCCACAATTAATGCGCATGGCCCCTGTCATCTACGGACTCTCAGCTCTCCACGGCCAATTAGCCCAGCAGAGTCTAGTCAACTACGATAAGTCTCTGATCTCGGCCATGCCTCCGACATCAATGCAATAATTCGCCTGGTAGCGTGCTAGTTCGGGTTGTACGACGCCCTCACCGCCGACATCAGTGCAATGATTCGCCTGACCGTGCGCCGACCTGAACAACATGCCGAGCCGTACTACGGCTTCGCCCTGTTACATCACAGGTAAACCGACCCCCGCCTATAAAAGGGAGACTTGGCCTCTCAGGAGGGGGTTGGAAGATTGATGCACTCTACAGACACTGTTTATCTCCTTTCTACACTACTTGCCCCCTCCCTGACTTGAGCGTCGGAGGGCCGGCGCCGGAAAACCCGGCCACCGGCTCGTGTGCAGGCACCCAGACGGAGGACGCCGCCAGCTGACGGATCGCCGCCTCGCCGCGTGGACCAGCCGCCCCCTCTTTCCGACCACACCAGACGGTGGACGCCGCCCGCCGACCGGCCGCCGACAAACCGCCGTCCAGCCGTGAGAACTCGCCGCTCCCTCTCCTCGACCGAAGATTGCCCCCGGGTCCAATTTCCAGCAACAGTATGCATGCCCTGTCCGTCAAGCATTCAAACCTGAATAAATATTCACGAGAGATCAACAAACTCTTAATGTTAGATCCGCATGACTCCAATTAAAGCCGACTGTGGGATGTATATGGTTGAGTGGACACAAATCTGATCTAGATCCAACTTGATTTGGATTGGATCCACGCTTTGAATTCAGATCATGAATCAGTTATATGTCCTAACCTGGGACCTGATCTCAGATTATTTACTCTATCTGTCTCGCTAACCTAGATACAATCTAATGACTCAGTTAGTCCCAACCAAGTTAATTTGAAAACTGGACCTGAACAGAGCCACAAAGTAACAGAGTTCGAGCCTTCGAGGCAGATGATGGCTGTTAATCAAGCTGGATTCAGACCCACTGCGACTCGTGGTGAGATTAGGGAGTCAGTTTAAATCATGGAAGCTTTTGTAAGTTGCTACGATGCTAATAAATCGCAGACGTGCAAAAGTGTAGATTAGGAGCAGATGCTTCGTGAATCACAACAATCAACATACAGTACACGCTGAATAGGCCTAATTTTTTGACCGCAATTCTCCTGCGACGTGCTGTTTGCACCGCACAGTGCTGTATGGAAGATGGACAACCATCAAATAAGATAAATCGTGTACCATGAGGCTATCTTATTTGAGCCATCAATCTTCTGATTGTGGTTATTGAGTATTGCACAGCAGTCTGTAGTGCAATCCATGTACTGTCTACGTGTGGCAGCTAATCACAAGCTGGACCTTCAGCCTTAACTAATATTCATTTTCAGTAGGGCTTTGGGCCGAGCACATTTATAATCTAATATTTTTGTACCCAAGTCTAGCCTATGATTAGTTTGACTCCGCACAAGCGTGTCAACCGAGATGTTCGCAGGATACTGCAATTGCAGTGAAATTAGATTAGTTTGCATCGCTTGACGGGCAAAACTAGCTCCGACTGGCCAGGAATGCTTGGATTTTTATAGAGAGCAATTTTACACCTAAGTTCGTCACGGAGCGGGTCCGGGCACAAGTGGCAGAGATCACCCATATAGGTCCATCGGATGGGCCTTAAATAGCTCGAGATATGTAGGGCTCTACATCTGCTCTTGTAGTACTACAGACGGTGTTATTCAGCTGGGAGTCCCCACCCCCGAGCTTCCTCAAAGTCAATTTTTACAGATGCATGCTAGGCGGTGGTAGAAGGGGTGGTGTAGGCTTCATCATTAGAGGCTCGAACTTCAGGATGGTTGTTGCTGGTGGTTGCCAGATCTTTGACATCTCTGTTACGGAGGCGGAGCTGAGAGCAGCTTGGGTTGGTCCGTATCAAGCTCGATGTGTTCTGCAAGCTAGCGCAGTCTTGCTCGAGGGTGACTTGGTGATGGTGATTGGCTAGATCCAAGAGGCACCAACGGCGTGGTTGGATGCTACCTCTTGCACCGGGGTATTCGGGTCATGGTTGGTAAAGATGTTACTTTGTTAGCCAAGTATGTATATAGAGAGGCTAGTAGAGTTGTGAATTGGGTGACCTTGTATGTGGCTGACCACTCTAGAAGCCCTATAGGTTGGTGAGGGAGAGTTATCTAGAGCACTCCGTGATTTGTTATTTTTTTAATTTTTTGAATGGATTCATGCCTGGAAGTATACAAGTCATCCGTTCCAAGGAAAAAAAAAAGAAAACCGAGCTCCTTAGCTCCAACAAGCAGCGGAACAACGAGCGAGAGAGCTCAGCCCATTTGATCTTCAGTTTAATTTAATTTTATTTTTGTGGCTGGGACTTGATCTTACATTCCAATGGAAGGCAGCACTCAACATCATATGCAGTTGGAGGCCTGCAACAAACGATAGAGCGTGGGATGGGGGACGATGTAGAACACGTTGCCGGTCTTCAGCAATGCGTCAGGCCGGACGACTGATCTTGGATTCTTAAAAACATCCGTCCCGGTGATGGAATGCCTCGGATTTTTCGCCATGATGTCAGCTGCGGCCACCGGCTTCCGGTGGACCTCCACGAACCCGCCAGGGTGCACAAGCTTCAGAACGCCGCGCTCCCTCCCGACGATACCCATGGCTGCGATCTTCTCTCCACCACCAACTTGATATGAATTGAGTGCTTAATTACCCATCTAAGCCTTTTATAGCTGAAGTCGGCAAGTAGAACAAGTTAGGGTTTTGGGATTCTCGCCGGCTTCGTTCATGAGAGTAGCAAAGATTTTGGTTGATGATTAGATTAGATCTTGTCGAAAGGTTTGTCTCTGTCTCGTTATCTCGCAGCTTCTAGGTACCTTCTTGTTGGTTAGTTGATATTCTCTAAGCTTTCACCAAAGATGTTGGTATACAGCTGTTATTTGGAGCAGGATCTATGGCCTAATAAGAACAACAGAATAGGGTAGATGGTCCCCTGCAATCTAATACGCACACACAACTTAGCAATACAGCTACATGGTTGTCTACTTCAGTAGGACATATGCTCTTTAGTTTATGAAATTAATAAACATAACAAAAATAGTAACGTTCTAATTTATATTATATATATATATATATATATATAAACATTTATATAATAGATAACAAACTAGACCTATGCTCAGTTTCTGAAATTTGATAACTGATTGCTAATAATTAGGTTAAAATTATAAACTTTTATTGAAAGTGTCAAAAGTACACATAATGATGATGGCATTGGTATGGTGTCCAAATGTCCCGTTTTTCATGAACATGATATCTATCTAATGTGATATATGGAATATATGACAAAGGTGGAATGTTGGAGTATTTCTATCGATGTAATATTGCATGGAAGTGTCCAGACTGGACTAGCCAAAGCAATAATTATTACAATAATTAAAGTGCATTCTCAATTAATATAAGGATACAGATGTCTATGTGTAACTTTTAAACAAGGTGACAGAGAGATGTTGTGCGTGTGTTTTGGGTTAATTACATATTATTAGTATCAACCCTTAGTAACTTCATCCACACTAGTTGGCACCCTCACCTTTAAGGTTTTAAGTTTTGAAGAAACTCATGGCCACGGGAAGCATCTAAAATAGGCTTAGTTTTGCGTTGCCCCAACCCTGGATTGAATGAGGGCAGGCTTGCTTTAAATAAATTAGATTTGGGTACTAGTTCAGCTCCATGCCCAGCTTGGGATCCTATCTTTTTCTCTTGGGGACTGGGAGGATTAAAATATTGAACTCATTCTTAGCGGGATAGCCTGAGTTTATATGTCATTTAGAAAATAGAACTTATTAACTGTTTTTTTTTTTTATTGCAAATTTTGCATATTGTACATCTGATGTAGGATTTTGATACAAAACTTCATGGCACTTGACTGACTAAATTCATCAGACAGCCACGCAATAGTTCACATTCATTGGCAACTCTTTCTGCTTCCTGAATGTTGGCAATTAGCTCTTAGACTGATTCATAATCATGTCCTTCCAATTAATTTGGATCTTCTAGTTTTCAGCTATTCAAATACCTTCAGCTGTTGAGGTAATAATATAGTTGATGCAACGAGGCTGCACATACAAGACTTCTACCATCACAATAATGTTAACAACAGATGGGGCTCCAGATCTTCACCAATGGCGCCATGAAAAGGCTCGTTTCCTGATCATGGCCTCTCTGATTGGTGCAATAAAATCATGATGCTCGTGATTAGCACGATAGCCGTGAATGAAAGATAAACCCTATGTAGTACAAAACAGAAAGGATCCCAGTCCAAATAATAGAGCATAGTTGAGTGCACTTCGCTGGAGTAAAAAAAAAAAAAAAAAAAAAAAAAAAAGATACTCTTGGAGTTGACCATATCCACCGCCTGGATCGCTGAGAAATTAAATCCTGCTAACATAACCCAAACACCACCGTATGCATCCCAAACAATCAACAGTTTATGATTAGATAACATCAAAGATATAATCAAAATTTTCTTGCACCTTAAAGGAAAAGAAAAACAGAATCTCCATCAAAGGAAAGACAAAGCAAGAAACTAAATCCTCGACCTCAAATGAAGCAAAAGGATCAAATTTCCGGGCTTTATATCTAGCACGGTCATGTCGCAAATTTCATCTCACAATACATTATATTGTTTGTTAGCCAATCTACCAATGCAGAACACAAAAACATTTGTTGAGAATAATAACAGTGCAGATAGAATCAATTTACATTTATCCAAGAGCCAAATTATAGATACGCAATTGCACCTAAATTAACTTTCATTATGTGTAAAGTTAAGGCCACCGCAAGTCTAAACAGTACGATTGTTGTATGGCTGAATTAATTTTTAAGACTTTCAAGCAATAGAAGCTTTGCAGTTTAAAACAATCTAATAGCAAGAACATCGAATATATGAAAGAACTGAGTTCAACCAGAAATGGAAGTTTCAAGAATGAAATCCACAAGACAAGTTCAGCTTATTTGTCACTCTTCCATGGCATCTCCCTCTACTACTTCCACCTTTTCCTTCAACGGAGTGATTTTGGTAGACAATACCTCTGCATACATTCAAACAACAATTAAATAGCTACAACAAGAAAAATAGATAAATAAATCAAGAAAGAAATCTAGGAAATCACTCGTGCGGGTCTTTGTGACAAATGTCCTTTTCTACCCATATATCCCCTGATATTTTGCAAGATCTAGTAAAAGCATCATCACATAAAGGAAAAGTGAAATCATCAGACCTTGTTTTATCTATTTGTGGTCGGCCCACTGTTGTTAATACAGGTGCTGGAAACTTTGATCAATATGTGAACTTTAGAATATTTTTCAGTTGTCTTCACCTTTTGTGCTTAATACTTCTGATAATGTTACTAACAGTTTTCTTTTGAAAACGCTTAGATCAACTAGACAAAATTCGATCTTTACAAATTATATGTAAACTTTTTGTCAATGTAAATCCAGAAAATTTTCCAAGTTAGTTAAAGAGTAGTCATATGATTTTTTTTATTAAGAATCATATGAGTTTTGAATCATCCCTGATACTCTGATTAAAGATATTCAAAAACAACTACAAATATTTGAACTATTAACCAAATATTGAAAAATTCAACTATTTCATCAATATTCATGAAATAGTCATGAATAATGGAGTCTATGCTTTTGTGATGGCTACAGTTTTCTTTTTTGGTTAACCATGGCTACAGTTTTCTCTTTGTTGCCTCTCCAATGCTTGTTTGTAGATGTGCTTGCACATAAACAAATCAACTTTTTACAGCCAAAAAGTTTCTTAATATTGTTTTTCAACTTCTCAAAACTTCTTATCAATTTTTCTTATTTTCCTCGAACCCATACATAAGTATATATACATATACATATATGTAAATACAAACACATGATATAGGTTGACCCTATGTATATATGGATAAGAAGTTACCAGTATGCCCCTTGACAAAGGAATAGCCTTTAGAACTGATGTAGGTCCTTGGATTTGGCAACAGATGGTTTCTCAAGTACTCCTTATGGCCCTGATCAGCAAAAGGCAAATCAACAGAAAATATCAGAGATAACCCCATTAGAGAACAATCAAATCCACCAAATATGGCACGCAATTACGTAATATGTACCTTTGTTATCACACAAACATCAACATTGCTCCCACTACCCAAGTCATTGAAGATGCCAGAGCATATTGCCTCACACACAAGTTTTATTCCATCATCTCTCTGCAGAAGAAAATACCAAAATTTCAAAATTAATATGAATATTTGACAAGTTACTAACTAAAGGAGTCTTGTAGATCAGAAGAAAACTTCTCTTGATCTGCAAAGAAAAGTGCATGTTGCTTGCCAGCCAATTCTAATTTAAGAGCATAAGTGAACAATTTTATTGAACAGATCCATCATCTCAGGCAAGCGCGTCAGAATACCCTCCACCATGGATTTCTCAAATTATTGTGGAAATACATGTTATAACTGATCCAGACCTCTGCAGTTTTTTATGTAGCAAAAAATAGCAATTGTGACATCAATAAAGTCTAGATGCATATAAAGTTCCAGAAGGATCATACATTCATATTTAGCTTCTCATTGTCAACAATATCAAATATTTACCCATAGAAATCCCAACGTCTCCAGTTTTCTTGACATTAAACATTTCTTGTGATATGTTTACAATGTTATACAGGGAATAGTTTCCAGAGTAGCAAAAGTTTATACACACACTATAGCTAACTAAGTGTATATCTAAAAATGTAACCCTTGTTTGGTTCTGCTTCCCCCACTTATTCTGACAAACAATGTTTAGGCACTATGGAACAGGCTTATGCTCCACTTGCCGTACCAGAGGATATCCCTCCCACTTCCATCACAGGCCTATTCTGACTCTGGGCTCAGATAAGCTTTATTCCGTGGAATTGGGTGGAAACTTATCTTACTATATTACCCCTCCAATTATTCTTTTGCCCCTATCCACTCTCTAAAAACACAAAAAGTGAGAGAGCAATCTTATCATTGGGCAAAATCTAAAATCATCACAAAATCCAATGCACTTTATTCTCTGCCCATATGCCCCACATTTATTCCTCCAAGCAAACGCCAACGAGTCCTTATCTGATGGAATAAGTCTGTCCCTTCTCCAATACCAATATAACCTTCCCTTATTCTTCAAAATTTATTCCACAACTACATGCTACCTAGGTTTAGATCATTTTATTTCTGACTACATAATTACATATGAATTAATGTAATCACTTGAATTTCATCACACTGCTAGAAGTTTAGCAATTTTTATAGGTAGGATCCACTAAAAGCCTATGCAGGCCATTAGATTTTTCAAGAACAATGCTTTCGAAACAAATTTAAACATATTACAAATTATTTACAAGTCTCTCCAAAGTCCTAGCGTAGATTTCGTACTAGTAGAATCTTTGAATGTAACCTATAAATATGCTAATAGAAAGAACAAAGTATGCTAAAATGTGTGAGAATTCCACATGCAACTATTAATATGAATTCAATGTCCAATTCTAGAAAACCTGCAATGACACTTTCACCCACAATAGAACTAGCAATTTTCCAGTGCCAATCCACATGTTCCAATACCATAATTACCCTCAACTATCACAATGGAAAATTACGAAATTGCCCTTAAAGTGTTCCAACTGTACCTAGAAAGCTACCTGCATGAATGCAAAAATGTGTTCTCACAAAAGGCCCCAAATATGTCATGGATAAGTTATGTTGGCCTTACTATATACATAACATTGACAACAGACCACAATTCAGTGGACTCGGTTAACTTACAGTAAGTCCTTCTCTGTATTTTGATTCAAATATAGCCATAGCAGCAAGAGATCCAGAACCCATTGTAGCAAAAGGGAGGGTATCAGTTGAACCATGAGGGTAGACCTGCATGATAGTTGTCCATTGCAGACATCAGTCCATGTCAAGAAGCATATCAACAACTCTTAACGGAAAAGCATACAAATTTGTACTCACAGTGTGCAAATGAGGTCCTGTAACATCAACCCCACCAAGGACCAAAGCAGCGCTCACATAACCTTGATGACTGTCCAAAAATTGAACAACATTAAAATTACTTAAAAATGGAATCAGAGATATCATATATACAGGGATGATTTAAAATAGCTCCTAAATTATCTAACCTGAAAAGGTGTGACTTCAAAAGAGTAAGGGCAGTAATAATCCTTGACTCTCGTCCAGTTGCATAACGGTGCAGTTGCAGCTGAGAGCTGACCATATCTGAAGAAAAATCAATGCATATGTGTAACTTCTATATCAAGTAGGTAGTTCTCCACTAACTTCAAATAATAGAATGAGAAATTGAAGTCAGTATAAGTTACTGCAGTGATGCATTTTCATCATCCAAAAACAAATTCCACTGAGGCAGTTATAGTTTTTATTATTTATACCAGTAACGGCCTCTGTATCAGCAGCGGTTCCTGCTCCACAGCAGTAAATGTTTGGTGCCATGTAATGAATCTTTTCACAATTCTTGTCAGCTACTATAGGTCCTTCAGTTGCCCTAGTATCTGCACCTAGAATAACACCATCCTGAAGAAAAATATTGATAGATGTAGAGATAAGCACAAGTGCAAAATTACTAAAACCTAAAAAGTAAGCCTTATGTTGTACATATTTATGTATTATTTTTACATGTGCATCTAGCAAGAATCATGAAGAAAATTTGTCTCCACTCTACAACAATCAAATAAAACATCTATAGCAAATCTTAGGAGGTATAAAACCTGTAAAATCAGCTAGCATGTCAAACACATTATAATGTTAAGCTCCACAGTTCAAATCAGAATTGTAATACTTTTCAACAAGTACCATATTGGCAGAAGCATCCTAGACAGGTTCTTTAGCTTATTTGCTTAAGTATAAATCAAATAGTAAGCTGCAGCTCAGCTTTGGATCTGTACATGCCTACAACTAAAAAGGTGGTCTGAATTCTATTTGCATTAAAATTCAACTGCGGAAGCTGTGAGAACACCACCATAACATGCAATATTCCAATTGCATCTGGCTATGCACGAAGGCTCTCAATCTGCATACATTATTGGACATAGTGCTTTTCTTTCTTAATGTAAAGATAAGAACACCATAACATGCAGCATTCTAGGCACTTCTTCATGAACACCTCTTCTCTAAAACTATTGCAAAGTTTTCACCCGAATCGAGTCATCCAACTATACATGGGATCAAAATACCACGATCCATCATTTTGGTAAAGGAATAATTATAGAACAGAAACAGAAAACAGTATCACACTAATATAGAGGGCAAGCCTTGATGCAACAGTAAGGCTGCTGCATTGAGACCTGGGCGGGTTCAAAACAGGGAAACCGCCTCTCTGTATGGAAGTAAGGCTGTGTACATTTGACCCTCCCCATACCCCGCAATAGAAGGAACCTTATGCACTTGGATGCCCCTTTTTTATCCCAATAATCTATGAGAACACAAAAGTCAACCAGCAGTGCAAAAGAACAACCCCTTTTAGTAGAGCATGTAGAACACATCCAAAGCAGCAGCAATTATAAATATGCTCTTCAATAATGTCAATATTTCCTCACAGTACTTCAAGCAAGCTTGCTCTTGCTAATGTGCAACTACGAAGCTGATTTTCATACATGATCTCCTTCCTTGGTTAATTAGCTTGCAAAAATATTTTGAAAGCCTGCATTTAATAAAGCCTTGAACGGTGATAGCAAATACATTGATTGTCTAATCATGATAAATACTATCTACTTTAGAAAGAACTCTCAATGGCAACTAACTCAAATTTCTCATTTGAGGCTTTACCCAAAATCCTCTCCCTATTTTTCATTACTATGAAACATTCCATTCTACCAAAGATATCTTACTGCTCTAATCTAAATTAGCTAGTCACATACATGCATTCTCACTTGGGTCTAGAACCATTATCTAAAGTTCTTGTACCAAAAAGTTCTGATTAGTAACTTCAAAAGATATTTTCATCTAGTTTTTAATGCCACTAAAGCTCACATTGAACGAATCGAACAAATCTCACTGTCCCTGACATGATCTACATGTCTCTCTTCCCACTAGAACCACTTTTTTTATATGGCAGAGTCATCAACTCCTTCGATACTTGACGGTCCTGGATAATGTTGAATACCCACAAAAAGAAATGTGATTCAAATTGTCGTGCTTGCTCCATCACTAAATCTTATAAACTAGTTGCTAAGATGGGATGCAATGTAAAGTGATGACGATGTCAAAATAAAGTCTTCCTTGTACAAGTAGCATAGCAAAATAAAGAAAAAATCACAACCCTTTTAAGCTGTCATAGTCAAATAGAAATACATGTATATTACTATCAAAGGGAATAAACCAAGTTGGTGCTAACCATGATTTGAGACACATATAGAGATATTGATATTTTACATAGCATTTTGATGCCTGATAAACAGAAAGTAAACAAAGTTAAAAGCATAGTTATGCTAAATATTTCATATTCTTTACTAATACTTTGAATCAACCACCTTAAGGAAAGTACAAGAAGTCTCAATTAAATAGCTGCAGCACGCCCTACTCATATTTATAAAGTAAGTGCCCAAGGAAAACATGCCAGGCTAGTATAGATATCTAATTGTCTTAATCATAATTTAACAGACTACAGTGGACCAAACTTGCAGACAGTTTATGTACCTGAAAGACCAGGCCAACAATGGTGGTTCCAGTCTTCCTGAAAGACGGCGGCTGGACCCCTTTCTTCAACAGCATATCGTTTCTGCGGCATAAATCGAAGCTGAATCCACCTTTTGGTGGTAAATCTGCCGCAGCTCTTGCCATCTAAACATCGAAAAAAAGAACATTAAAAATAAAAAAATAAAACATGAACACAATTTGTACAACACATCATATTTCAACAGAAAGAACAGCAATAATAATAAAATTCTAAAATTTATAACTCATAAGAAAAAGATCTGATCCGATATCTATTTTATCCAAAGTTAAAAATTTAAGATGAAACAAGAGTAATACTGGTTGTCCTCAGAAAACCTAACCTCCAAAAATCTCGAAACAATGTCAAAGATATCTCAATATTAACAAGCTCGTGCTCAAAAAAGAAAAAAAAAGAAAGAGATATCGAGTACTAGTGATTACCGATCTGGAAGACGCCCTCGATAGTAAGCACGTCAAGAATCAAAATCAATACAGAAATATTTTTGGTTACCAAAGGACCACTTCCAGACCATTACAGAAAGATAAATTTTTATCACTTTTCGAACATCTCTTTCCCATCACACTCGCAAGCCATAAATTCAGGACTCCACGGAAAAGATGCCAAGGGAAAAATTTCTCTCGTCGGTAATTTTTTTCAAAAAATCTCTCATTTTCCACACCGTGAGGGGGAGCAGATTGATATACCTACCGATCTGCTCGAGTCCGTGCGAAAGATTGGCGAAGTCTTGGAGGACGGACGAATCGGACTCGCGAGAAGAGAGAACGAGAGAGAGTAGGGGGGTTTCTTGGAGGCGAAGAGGGAAGCGAGAAGAATTTCTGTGGTCGGAGGAAAAAGAGTTGAAACAACCGAGCCGAAGTTGGTCGAGCCTCGGACGGGTCAATCTGGGGTCTGATCAAGCTTGGTTCGGTTTGAGATTAGGTTCGAGCTTGGACATGGAGACCGAGCTTAATTATTTCGAGTTCAATTCCAAGTAAAGTTCAAACGAAACCTAACATCAATTTTATTAAATAGTTCAGCTATTCTAAATCAAACTGAAGTCAATTCAGGCTTGTATCAGCCTTGGGTCGAGCTATAGGTTGATGTCAGCTTTATTTGTAATTTGGCACATTGAGCTGATTCAAAGAACAAATAAAATATATTCAAATATAATTTCAATCCAATAATTTGTTATCAATATAATATGTAATATATAGAGAAAAAATATATTTGGCCCCTCTGGAGTGAAGTTTGAACAAATTGGGTCAATTTTTAGCTTGCTTATTTAATTATGAATATATTTTGCTGGTTCTAGGCTAATTTTTTAAGTTTCAACAGTTGAGCTTGAGTCAAGTTCAAGCCGCTCAGTTCACTTGACAACCCTAAATTGGACCAACCACACCTACCCAAATTAGTTTAACATGTTCGATTGGATGCAGGTAAAATCAATTATTTAAAGGATAGGTTTAGAGGGTCCAGATTTTTGTCCGAGTTTAATTTCGGCTGAATCTTTATGAACAATATCCAGTATTTTTTTGGATTACGAAGTTAAGATTGTTCAAGTGTTTTAGATCTTGTCAACTTCATACCAAGATGAAGTTCTTATATCCCAATACAACTGTTCACTGGCCGGGTGACGTTTCCTACCCAGTCAAGCCCCAAGCCTGTTGGGAGGCTTGGACCACAATTTTAGGCCGGTAAGCACCCCAAACCGGATTGGGGCTTAGAGATGAAATTTTGGGCCAAGCTAGCCTGACCTAGAATTTCTTTTAGCCCTAGGTTTTTATGATTAAACTCCTTGGTTTGTTGGTATGGAAACTTACTGGGCAAAGATCTATAATCTTACGGTACTTTATTTTAGTTATTGAGTATTGAAACTGCTGTTGGTAAAATTTAGTTATTCATATTTAGTATTTTTTTAATTTTTTAAATTAATATCATTATTTTTAAATTGGAAAAAAATGGTCTGAAAGCTTGAAGCTCAAGCTAGGCTAGGCCCAAAGTCCGAAGTTCGAGTAAAAGCCAGACTTGGATCTAGAAAATAGGCCCGAAGGTCAAGCTAGGCTAGGCCGAGAATTATGTAAATTATGCCAATCTTGGGGCAAAACCCGGCCTAACCCTAATTTCACCTAGCCCATGAACGAAGTCTAATTTCAACTCCTGAGTCATTTGCTGTTCTCGTAGGTGAACGTCGTTTGATGAACTTTAATATATCACACTTTTTCTTGCTTGAATTGCAAGGTTTCAGGCACGTAAAGCCTGCTTTAAGAGGGATTGAAGATCATCTTCATCTAAGAATTAGGTGATTCAAGATCCATGAAATCAATGTGGGATAACCTGGCGCCATTTCCAACCGGACAAGGGGAATGGAAATACGGGCGGACAATCGTTACGCACCTTTGTAAACACTAAACACCATTGACTTAAATGAGAAAATGTCTAATCCTTCATGCAATCCTATTGCATTGTACATGTACAACTTACATACCACTAACTACATATTTCTGAGCCAATTATATGCCAAGGAAAGCAAATGATGCAATTATCCTTAATTTGCTCAAACATTCTTTTGTTTTAGACGTATCCAAAAATCTGCACAAACAAAAAAGTTTAGAATGAATAAATATGGAAAATAAAGAAATTACTTAGTGTTTCAAATAAACATAATTCATTCTTGAGGCAGTTAAAATCGCTCATTAAATGTTAATGCATTACCTTTGATACATGTTAATGCATTCTCTTAAGTACTTTCTCCTTGAAGATTCATTTGCATTCAAGGAACAAAGTAAAAAGAAAAAATAGAGAAGACTTCATTCTGATTTTCCTGTACTCTCCCACAGGAGCAGGCATGAAACCTTACGAAGCTGCCGAAATCTTAGCAGTTCCGTATAAATCCGTTGGGCTCTGTTTTCCTGTCAAGCAAGCATCCATGTTGTTTCATCAAGTCGTCCTGCGATAGAACAACCATCCTGCAATAGAACTTGGACACATTTTATAAATCCAACGAACAGGCTCACAGCTTTCCAAGTTCAGCATAAAAAGTAGACATCTCGACTACTTTTTTAGAAACATCTCAAAAAAATGCAGTTAGCTCCTACCAAAATCCCACCACAAAACCATGGAGAGGGTCTGATGATAAATAAACATATTCCAACGGACAGAAGCCAATTGTAGTTGCCACAATTTCAAGCAAATCAATTTGGATCACTACGAGCAAATACGAGTTTCAAAAGTAGCAGAAACAATGAGGGGGTTTCAATTGATCCTATCCAGGGCTCTGTCTAGCATGTCTATAAACGTCTAAGATTACACTAGAAAAAGGGTAGGAATGTTAACAGCAAGCTTGCCTTCATAATATTACTACCATGCAGCTGATCTGACGTAAAAAACTGAGACCATGTCAGCTGCATGAGGGGTACATCCATGTCAAGATAGTAGAGGTCTCTCATTGGGATACACAATTTTATGCAGGCCCAGACAAAGATGAGTTACCTGCATGTATTTCAAATGCAGGCTTCACCTGAAAAAATGTTATGAGAAAAAATGTTAAAATTTTTGTGAGAAAAAATGTTACCTGCATGCATCTACTTCTATGGATTATGAGAAAAAATGTTAAATTTTTTGTTTTTCCTGTTTTCATTTTTTTCTCTGTTGCCCAAGATGACAACCCAAGAGGGGGGGTGAATTGGGTTATTTAAAAATTATGTTCCCTAATTTTTACTTTGAATTGAATGCAGCGGGATGATAAGATACTACTTATTTAAGTTCTAGGCAATTACAAGTAAAGCAGTGGAAAATTAAGCTAGAGCAATCGTACTATGGCTTTAGGGTGCAATTGATCTAAAATTAATTTATAGTTGTATGATCAATTTTAATCTATGTGAATGGTAAGAATGGAGTGGAAGCTAAGCAAGTTCTAAACAATCACTTATAAATCAATAGGAAACAAAGCTAGAGATATTTCACAATTAAGTATGAATGTAAGGCATGAAACACAAGAGATAAAGCATCACAAACACAAAGATGTATAGTGGTTCGGTGCACCCCAGCATCTACATCCACTCCCTAAGACCTCTTGGAAATTTTACTATAATCCCTTAGATTACAGCCGGTTGTTTTACAAGCTCACAACCTAACTTGTTGTTTTCACGAGATCACAACGAACTCGGTCGGTTTTCACAGGCTCACCGACTAGAACCAATCCGATTGTTTTCACAGGCTCACAATCCAACCCAGTTGGTTTTCTCCGGTTCACCAACCACAACCTTACACCGTTGGTTTTCCCTTTAGCTCACCAACAAACCTTAACCCCTTGATTCAATCCCTTGATTGAATCAAGTTACAAGATATTAGAACAAGAGTTTAAAACAAATCAAAGCTTCTTAAACAAGTAGATATAACAATGTAAACAAATAGAGTAAAGAGAAGCCCTCAAACAAGTTTTATAGATGAGGAAACTCGGCTTCTTCTTTACTTGACCCTCTTCTGATTTCGCACGAGGTAGAGGATCACTGAGGCAGCACACAGTTAGAGATGAAGCTTTGGGATTCACTCGGATGCTCTTCTTTTCTCTCTTTTGCTTTGAATGGCCCTTTTGTGCTTTTGGAAGGTTTCTCTTGAAATCTCTTCCCTATGTGTTTTCTCCCACTTTCTTAACTTCTCCCCTAGCTTTCCCCTTGATTTTATAGCTTTGGATGGCTTATGAACAAAGATCTAGCCGTTAGAGACAAAAATAGAGCCGTTGGAGTTGAGAAAAAACTAGCCGTTGTGCCTCTCAGCGTGCTCGAGTCGACTCGGCTAAAGTAGGAGTCGACTCGGCTGAAGTAGGAGTCGACTCGTGAATAAAAGTCTGCCGGCACTGTAGCTGGGAGTCGACTCGAGCACTGTAGCGCTGAAGTAGGAGTCGACTCGAGCACTATAGCGCTGAAAATCAACTCTCTGTCTTTTTATCTATTCTCAGTCGGAGTCGACTCGAGCACTGTTCCTTGAAACTCCAGAGTGCCAGAGTCGACTCTGAACTTCCAGGAGTCGACTCGAGGACAGTTCTTTTGAATTTTTCTTTAGAATTGTCCCTCCAACTTGAATCCTTTGAACTTGAACTTTGGGCCAATGAAGTTTAGCTTTCTTCCAACTTTTCTTGAGAGCTTTTGAGACCTTTTTGTATTTTTCCAACTTGCTATGTTTCTTGCAAAACAAATTATCTTTCTTCTTGCAACACAAACATTAGTAATTACACTTCAAGGTTTTGTGATCATCAAAATCAATCTTTAAATCAATCTTTGAGTCTCTCATTGGTATACACAATTTTATGCAGGCCCAGATAAAGATGAGTTACCTGCATGTATCTCAAATGCAGGCTTCACCTGAAAAAATATTATGAGAAAAAATGTTAAAATTTTTATGAGAAAAAATGTTACCTGCATGCACCTACTTCTATGGATTATGAGAAAAAATGTTAAATTTTTTGCTTTTCCTGTTTTCATTTTTTTCTCCACCACAGTGTTCTCCTATATGTTAACAAACCAACACATGAAATCCCATCAAAGACATTAGGTGATCAAACAATGGAACGAACTCGATTGATCATCAATCTTTTTCTACTAAAATGACAAATTACTTCCATATTGGAAACCCATTGGGACATGCATTTTCACAAAATTTCTGGATAAAACCATTGCCAGCAGCTGTATTATAATAAAGCCAGGAGATAGTAGGCCAAGGAAAGGTGAAGAGGAAATGGGTTATACAGGTGAAGATGACAGAAGAACAGTAAGAAACTGAATCCAAGTTGCAAAATATTGGATATCTTGCTGTACCCATTGTACAAAGGAGTGGCTCAGGTCATCATCTGATAGGTTCCTATATATTTCACATAGCAGTATTAGAAAAAGATTAGCAAGAACAGGTGGGTTTTGAAATATGAGGATAATAGAAACGGTTGTCAGCTGCAAAGATGTCAGAGGAGAAGACCCAACACAGTGGAGATGGTCTTCTAACTAACTAAACCAGTTTCCTCAAAGACCTGTTTGCAAAGATGAGTGGTAGAAAATAATTTTAAAAAGAAAATATTCCCTCTGTTAATGATCATGAAGAAACCTTTAATACAAATTTAAAGAAACTGGAAAGAGAAAAGGGCGTCCAATAACATAAAAAAGCAATGCTGCTAATGATCATTAGGAGCATTTGATACTATTGCTCCCAGAAAAATAAATAGCTGATAAAACAATTAATAAAACGCACGTTAGAGCTGTAGCAAAAGTAATGCTGGATACAATTCCTGTATGTGCCTCATTTCCACAGGGTACTTGCCACATGACATTTTTCGCATATCCAGCACCCAGATTTTTAAGCGTCCATGAACAGGACTCTGGTTGTAATTGTTTTGGTCTACAGCGTATGAACAAGTCTGGTCGGCCTATTTCGATCCTTGCATAACCACTGGAGTCAAGGGGCTGCAAATGAAATCAACTAATTAAAACTGTATGTTTCAAAACTTGCAGAACTGACTCTGGCAAATGTGATTGAAGTTTAAACTACCAGAAATTGCAGGGCAAAGAACACTAGTAAATAGAAAAATGGACAAACTATGCTTCAAAGTTTCAGTGGAAAATGACAAGAGCTAGTTCAGAGATTCTTCTTAAGGTTAACTATATGAAACTGGTGCGATACCTTCTATATGATTTGAAAAAGTTTAAGAGATCCCAATGCTATAAAAGGAGAAATACTCCCTGGATAAGGAGTGAAAGCCAAAGTGTCTAACTAGAGCTGGCCCCACTAATTTACATTTATTTAGGACCACTATTTTAATTTAGTTTAAAGAATAGAAAACCTCATCATCAATATAATCTACATATTAGATTTACGTACGTTGAAATAACACTGATCACGGATTGTCTGCCCACTTGTTGCTGAGTTATTGAATCCACGGTACAACATAATCAACATCCAGGTATTGTAAATGTAAAGACATGCATACATGGTAATACCCATTTCGCTACAATACTGTCAACCACCTCATTTGCTGGAAAAGTGCTTGACTTCATATGTGCAATCTGATACAGGAATCAAAGTAACTCAAATAAATTGCAATTACAAGTTTTCTCATGCATTCATCTCCATTTCTTATTTAATAGAAAGCTTATATTCTATGTGATTCAAACTTCTAATAAAAATGATGATGAATCTAATATAAAAAGTTTCATAGGAGAAAACAAAAAGAAAAAACACATCAGACAGAAGTAAGAAGAGACGCATTGGTACCCTAAACAATGAATTACTCCAGCAACTTCAGACTCAGAAAGTCGGAAGTTCAACTCAATATAAGTCAGCGAGTTAGAAGTTACTGAAGCAATTCATTTGAATCCAAAGATCTTAGAGTCAGTAAAGAACACGAGAATAAGGTAGTTCAATTTTCAATCCTCATGGTTGGTTTGGTATTTCCCTAATAAATAAGATGGAGTCCAAATGTCATTTTCCAGTTTTAAGATGGGTAAAGGGGGCCCTGTGGAGATTTAAATCAAGTTTAGAATGATTCAAAAATCTTTACATGGGGGACGCCATAGGGATTTAACTTTGCATCTTTTCTGTCTCACTCCTCAAAAAGTCGGACTTTCATTTCCCTGCTTCACGATATGAGGCCACACACACTCCCAACCACCCTCCCCACGTGCCTCTGATCACATTTTATATATTTTGATTGAAACAAAATTTTTTGCTTCATCTTTATGATGCTAACCATTGCGTGAAGGTTGATAATGGACTTCATGTATAATTTTTCTACTTTCTGTTATCCTTTGGCATCTTACAACCCAAGGCTTCAATAGTCACCCATATTACAATATATCAATGATTGGACTTGAGACAATTCTCCGACCAGTATTGAAAATTCAACACAACGCACCATCAAAACAATAATAAGCATGCCTTTTATACAGAAGAAATATCATATTCTCCAACTATATGCATACAATTAAGTTAAGAAGTTCATTAGTTGTACACAAAATGATGAGGAAAAAAACTCAACACATTTGGCATTGAGAGCTTCCTAGTTGTTGAATGTAACAAACTTTGAATAATTTAAGTTTGATATGTACATTATATGCATCCGCTAAACAATTCACCTATTAAAATTACAAATTTTAATTATATAAAATGCTAGTTTCAGCATACAACCACCAAAACTATACAAACAAATTCTTAAATAACATGAAACACTCCAAAGTAACTGTCGTAACTTTTTTGTCTTTTTCTTAAACTCACCGGATATCTAGCATGCAACGGTAACTGAATAACAGTTTCATGGTTCTCCAACAAGTCATTCCTAATATCCATGTGAATTTCAACAATTGATCTGTTGGACAGAGCTGAGGGTAATTCCAGATTCGAGTCTCCAAAAACGGCAGCATCAAGAAAGGCTGAAGAGGGGGGGGGGAGTTGTCAACACTTAGTGAAGGAGTAAATCAATTGGCTTTGCTGCTAGAATATGATAAGCTTTCTACCTCTACGGTGGACAAGATGTTGCAGCTCAAATGGATCTGCAAAGACTCCAATTGGAAGTCTTTCAATAATCACTGCTTCACAAGAGTGAGAATCAAGCCACTTCATACCATCTGATTGGTTAACAAATGTCAAGGTGGAAACCACATGTCGATGAGAACCTTCACCGCTCAGATGTCGGTGCAGGTCTGCAAGTCCAAGCACATTCATATCATTAGCCAGCCCTCTACACAAGTCACCTGTACCGAATTCTTGAGCTAAAAAATCATGAAAATCCGATTCAAGCAGGCTATTGCGGCGATCAAAATAAGAGCTGGCAAGGTAAGCTTGAGAGCATGGCAAATAGCCAAAGATGCTCCCATCACCGCTTCCCACATTGCTCACCTGACATTAAATTTAGTATATGGAAATATAAATATTAATAATTTATAATGAAAACAATGGCAAAAAACAATGATAAACAGAAAATTATGTGACCAAAATTATATAGCAAAAAAGATACAATGAATATATAGACAACATATATATCCTGCACGACAACACTCGAAGACGAGTTCTGTGCAAAAATTATTATCTTACCTCATTATAATAAAAACAGTACAAAACAATGTTAGGAGACTCAGGTGCAGCCCATAATGTAAATCATAAGTTTTCATGCTAACCTGGTCAGAAGACAAAGCAGCGGCATGACATGCCCAATTGCTGGTTAAGATCAAGAGGAAGAAGAGGCCAAATATCATCAGCCATTGGGCCTTACGTTGGCATTGCATGTCCATATACTAGTGGTTACACTTCCCAGTGGAACTGCGAAGGAGAACAAGGACCGGCCATTAATGAGAATCTCCAATTAATCCATGTATATGATTATGCGAGTCACAGACAACTCGCCAAGCATTGAGATTACATCAATCGGGAGGGGAAAAGATGAAAATTTTGAGAATTAATTGGCTGATATTTAAGAGAGATAAATAAATAAGTTTGGGGATTTAACGCAGTAGCAACTAAAAACTAAAAAAAAACACAAGAACACCAGATCCCTTGCATTCCAACAAATCAGGGTCAGGAAAAAGAAATTTTCTATACCTGGGAGTAAAATTTCCCGAAAAATTTCGAAGATTCCTCACGAAAAGAGGAGCAGATCGAATCCAGTTGAGCGGAAAAGGGTTTCAAACTACCCCCGCTGAGGAGATTTGGGATCGCATAGAGAGAAGCGCTGGATGAGCTATGAGAGAGAGAGAGAGAGAGAGAGGGAGAGAGAGAGGAGGGCGCGGCTCGGGCCGTCAGAGAGATTGACGGTGGGGTGTCAAGGGTTCAGAGACAGCGAGAGAGAGAAAGAGAGAGGGGCGAGAGCCGGAGCCGTCGCCATCGCAGGTTCGCTGCGGTTGATATCGGGCATCATACTCTGAGGAAACTTATTTCTGATTTTGATATCACTGAGGGCTTAAATGTTAGAGTGCCACAACTCAGCTTTAAGCTTCACTCCACCGGCATTTTTTTTTTTTTTTTTTAATTATTTTTTATACAACGACGGCCCCTATCCGACAAGTGTGAATGTGGCCAACAAAATTAGAAAACAAAAGGCTACAAAAAACTCGAATAGTCCACCCAAATGAACTCCTCCAGTACTTCGATATAGGTGAATTGACATCTAATGCCATGTAAAAACTCAGGATCTCACCCAAAATGGCTAGCAGGAAGGTATTATTTGGGTTCCTTGATCATGTATAAGTACCCAAGATCTACCAGCGAATAACTGATGTGGGACTAAACACACGTCCGCACGGGTCCTCACATACTCCTCTCGTTCAAGCCCTGACGTCCTCGTCAGGCTAAGGGTTCAAATCTAATTATAAACACCACGATTGACCCGTGGTCAGCCCCAATGAATCCGTGCTGCAGTATCCCCTAGTCCATATAGGTTATGGGCCAGGTCCGCTCTAATACCATTTGTAACAACCCATGACCTCACCCAAAATGGCTAGTCGGAAGATATTATTTGGGTTCCTTGATCCTGTATAAGTACCCAAAATCTACCCAGCGAATAACCGATGTGGGACTAAATACACGCCCACATGGGTGCTCACATGCCACGATAGAAAATGGAACCTATCTCTAATTTTTATATCTTGGGGCTTAGGTATAAGAATGCGAAAAAAAATCAGTTTTAACCTATCCATTTGTGAGCCATTCTCTCTGAGAAAAGGAGGAAGAGCAGAGACAAAATTCTAAAACATAACAGAAAAGCGAGCGAGCGATTAGATTTAGGAACGGGCTGTTTTAGGCCATGCCCCAGCACTAAGCTGCAAGCTAAAGGTCGGGTCACATTCAAAACCCTCCAAGCCGTCATTGGACTAGGCCTATTGTTAGCTCAAGAGGCCTATGGACTTGGCCTCAAGGGTTTCTTCTTGATAATGACGTCAGATTAGCTGTTGAGAAAATTTTTGCAAAGTGGATGGATGCATTGCAATATGGAGAACCAATAGATGGATTCTCCTTTGGGTGACGCCAAGCTATAAATTCATGCTTACAAGAAACACTGACAGTAGTAAAAAGGCAGCTAAGTAATTGTTCATTTTACAAAATTTCAAAGAAATAAGCATGCATTTAAAAGAAATGGCAATATGAAAGTGCAGTGTTTATGCATAGATAATAGTTATTCTCAAAAACAACTTCTCAGAGTCATACTGGAAGAACAAAGCACTTATCTCTCTCATGACTGGATGCCTCGATTGTTTCTTCTAGAACCATTTTACCCATTGAAAGCTTCCATTTCATCAGACTTCCTGAAGTCTGAACATGCTTTCACAGGAAAATTTCCACAGAAGAATGTTCAATTCAAAAATCCGAGCAAAATGTTCAATTCAAAATTCAAGTCATGGAAATGCATTCTAGCAGATCATTTCTCTCTGTAGGAAACCAAGCAAGTGTTCAGTGGAAAATTCTTGGGGCCAAGGTAACTTTGATATCGTAAATCCCATAAACCCTGCACCTGAATACATATCTAGAGAGGGAAAAACTGCAAAAGGTAAGGGTGGACCAAAGCCAACGGAACTTCGATCTACTTGTTGGCATCACTGTGAAGACTCGAATTGGGCCCGTTCTAGGGCCCAACAGACTGAAGTCGGCAAGGGATGCCGACTTCAGCTGGGTCATCGTGGGGGTGACCACGATGACCACGCCGGCCGAACGGCCAGCGAAATCACCGCACCACCCCCTCTTCCCCTCTCTCCCTCTCTCTCTCTCTCCCTCTTTCTCTCCTCTGAGAGCCTCATCCGAGCCCCATCCCTTCCCCATCCCTCTAAAAATTTGTGTTTTTCCCCTCATCTTCTTCCCTTTTCTTGAGAGGTTTGCCGGAGCCACCGTCGCCGCCGGAGCCGCCAACGCCGCCGGGGAAAACACTCGTCGAAGACCGGAGGTGAGCAAGACAACATAGATCTATTTTTATGGATTTAAGGGAGAGAAACGATGGGGAATCAGTGGGTTTTACTTCTCCTGTTTCGGGGAATTTTCTTTGTGAGATTTGGCCGGCCGACGGCGGCCGGCCGGGGTCAATCCGGCCGAGATGAGTTCGGCCGGAGGTGGCGAACGGGGGCCGAGCTTCCCAGCCCCGAGCTCCCTCTCTTTCCTCTTTTTCTTCCTCTCCTTCTTCTCTTCTTCTTCCTCCGCTCGGCTTGTGACAGTGGGATGGCCGACGGCGGTGGGCCGAGCGCCGCCGCCGAGGGCCACGGTCGGCCGCCGAGGGCCGACCGGAGCCACCAGCCACCCCCCCTTTCTTCCTTTCTTCTTCTTCTTCTCCTTCTTCTTCCTCTTCTCCTTCTTTTTCTTCTCCTTCTTCTTCTTCTTCTTCTTCTTCTCCTTCTTCTTCTTCTTCTTCCGGCTGGATGTTTTTCCTTGCATCGAATTCTGTGCCTGATTTGTGAACCAGACTTTGGACCGGGTTTAAACGATGAACCGATTTCACCCATGCCATGAATGGGGTTTGATCCGAGTTGAATGAATGGGTTTTGTTATGGTCTGATTGAACCAGTGATCAGTAGGATGGATTGAGTTTGAGTTGAATCCGATTGGATCTGTGGGCTGGTTTGGATTGGGCCCAAAATCTGATCTGAACCTGTTATCTGGTTTGGTTCAATTGGGCCTAATCTGTGTTGGGCCACAATTGACTTGGGTTTAAAGGGTTCTGATTTTAGGGTCTATGTTTGATCTTAGGGGCCCATTCTTGGATCTATGAACTTAGAAGTTTAAGGAATTGGAAATAGTTTAAAATTATGTTTCTTAGTTAATTAAATAATTAATGTTTATGTTTTAAACAGGGGTTCGTGATATCTGTGACAGGGATTTTTAAGCGAACCCAAGTAGGTGACCTATTGCTTTAAAGTAGAATTTTAACATGTATCTTGCATATGTTGATGTTATAATTTATTATTGGTATTATGTGTTAGAATTAGAATTTAATATTTAATTTCATAAACTGTTATGTGCTTTACTATTGGGAGTATGATCTTGATTTTGATTTGGAAATTTACCATGTGGAAAGTTGAGTTATTGATTTTTAAAATCCGCGTGACTATAGTCTAGGCCCCGCCAATGGGATGATACGTTGGCCCTGTCGACTTGTATTGAGGAACTAGTTCCGACACCGCGACCACCGGTGATAGAATAGTGGCGGCACAGGGGTGCGTTTTGCTCTTCGGAGCGGCTCGGTGGAGCGTGAGTTTGGCACCAGGGGGTGCGGCACAGTGGTGCGTTGGCTCAGTGGAGCGGCTCTTCGGAGAGTTGTATTGGCACTTCGGTGTAACCATGCCACTGGGTGATGTGGCCGTAGTCATGCGGTTGAGTTATTTTGAGTCTCGGATCGGGTTTACGGATTGTCGTGTGGATTTTGGATTCATGAGTTTTAGCTGCTTTTTATATGCATCATGACATGTTATATGATGACTTTATTGCATGATGTTGCCTACTGAGCTGTTAGCTCACTCCTACCATTTACATTTTTGCAGGTGATGATATATGATTATGGGGATTACGGGATAGAGTGATCATGATGTAATTAGCTAGTGGATATTGACTTTCTCTTTTGACTTATGTATATATGGACATTTGAATTGAAAGTTGGAATTTATCTTTGTTTAGCTATTGATGTGGAATCTGATTCATCTGCCTTGCGTGCCTGCGGGGTTCGCCCTGCAGGTGCGCGGCGTCTGCTCGCGCCCCGGGCCCGGGTTCGGGGCGTGACAGATTTATTGGTATCAGAGCATAGGTTAAAGATCACTAGGGACATTAAAACAAAATCATAATAAATATAATAATAAATAATAATAATTAAAAAAAAAACTTAGGAATATAGGGACACATGTGAAGAAATGAGAGTGGGGTAGAAAATCTTATGGGTCGGTGAATCTAACACTAATGATGTGTATTCGGAAAAAAAAAAAAAAAAAAAACTTAGGAATATAGGGACACATGTAAAGAAATGAGAGTGGGGTAGAAAATCTTATGGGTGGATGGATCCAACACTAATGATGTGTTATTTAAAAAAAAAAAAAAGAAAGGAAATATAGGGACACATGTGAAGAAATGATAGTGGAGTAGAAAATTTTACAGTGGATGGATCTAACCCTGATGTTGTGTTATTTGTGTATGTATCAGCATGCCGCCCCGCCGTGCACGTGTGGCACCTCGCCGCCTGATCGAGACTATCGGGAGTGATCCAGCCACTTCTCATCCGACTGAGAGAGTCCAGGAGGATGAGGCTGATCAGACAGTACTGGATGGACCAGATCATGGCCAGGAGAGCAGGATGGGAGGTCCGACCCAGGTGATGGAGCTGATCAGAGAGGTTGTTGGGTTAGTCCGACAGCAGAGGGGACCACAGCAGCTATTTCCCTCTGCTAGTTCTTCAGATCAGGGGAGGAGTATAGCAGAGTTCAGGAAGTTAGCTCCTCCGGCCTTCAAGGGAACTACCGATCCCCAAGAGGCCGAATGGTGGATAGATGAGATGGAGAAGGCCTTCAGGGCCATGGGTTGTACTGAGGAGGAGAAGATCAGATTTGCCACATATATGCTTCAGGACCGGGCTCATCATTGGTGGGAGTCTGTAGAGAGGACCATGATGCAGGATGCAGGATCTGTGACCTGGCCGGGATTCCGCATGGCCTTCTACTCCAAGTATTTCCCTTCCAGTCGTATCAGGGAGCTGGAGAGGGAGTTTCTGAGCCTCTCTCAGGGGAGTATGACTGTGGAGGACTATGAGGCTGAGTTTGATCGGTTGTCCCGCTTTGCACCATCACTTGTCCAAGACCCTAAATCTAGGATGAGTAGATTTGAGGAAGGACTGAGGCCTCGCCTGCGTCAGGGTTTAGCTGCTGTTCACTCGACTGATTATGATGACCTAGTTGACAGAGCTAAAAATATGGAGATCATCTGGAAGGAGACACAGGATGCTCAGAAAGGGAAGTCGAAGAGGACCAGGGACTTTGATTCTGACGGTGAGCGGCATCTGCGCCGACCTATGCAGTTCCGTCCAGGAGCAGGGCAGCGAGTTCCATATGGGAGGACTGCACCGGATCGCAGGGGGATATCAGGAGTGTGCTTCAGGTGTGGCCAGACTGGACATAGAGCTGTTGAGTGTCGTCAGACACGACCTGGTATTGGAGCATGTTTCAGGTGTGGTCAGCAGGGCCACCGGATAGCTGAGTGCCCTCAGACTCAGACTTTTTCTGGAGTTTGTTTCGGGTGTGGTCAGCCGGGTCACAGGATTTCCAGTTGTCCTCGTACTAGATCCGTGCAGAGGCCACCGACTTCTATAGCTCCTCAACGACAGACTTCCTTCACTCCAGTACAGGCTACCCAGTCAGCTGTCCCCAGGCAGCAAAGGGGAGGAGGATCTCGTACCCAGGGACGAGTTTATGCACTGACCCAGCAGGATGCTCAGGCATCCAACACTGTAGTGACAGGTACACTGTTAGTATCTTCCACTTATGCTTATGTGTTATTTGATTCTGGTGCTACGCATTCTTTTATCTCATCTTCATATGTGCATAAGTGCGATTTACACTACTCTTCCTTAGAGAGGGAATTATGTATTAGTACTCCAGCTGGGGTTACGATGACAGTTAGTCAGATCTGCATTTCCTGTCCAGTACTAGTTGAGGATAGAGATTTGAGAGCTAATTTGATTGTTATGAATTTACGTGACTTTGATGTAATCCTGGGTATGGATTGGTTGGCTGCATACCACGCTACCATAGACTGTTTTCTGAAGAGGGTGACTTTCCGGATCCCGAGTACTGATGAGTTCAGTTTTATGGGTGATGACTGGGGTGTCTCTTCTCAGGTAGTGTCTGCTATGCAGGGCATAAGATCTCTTAGAAAGGAGTTTCCCATCTTTATGGCCGCAATTGCAGATTCTGAGCAGTCTGAACAGAGAATTGAGGATATACCAGTAGTCAGTGAGTACCCTGATGTCTTTCCTGATGATCTGCCTGGCTTACCTCCTGATAGAGATGTCGAGTTTGCTATTGATATAATCCCTGGTATTGCACCTTTGTCTAAAGCTCCTTATAGAATGGCCCCTGCTGAACTAAAGGAGCTGAAGGACCAATTACAGGAGCTATTGGATCTAGGTTTCATTCGACCTAGTGTCTCTCCTTGGGGTGCTCCAGTATTATTTGTCAGAAAGAAAGATGGTAGCATGAGACTGTGTATTGATTACCGGAAAATTAATAAAGTGACTATTAAGAATAGGTACCCTCTACCCCGGATTGATGATTTATTTGACCAGCTTCAGGGTGCTCAGGTATTTTCCAAGATTGATCTTCGATCTGGATATCATCAGCTGAGGATAAAAGAGTCTGACATAGCCAAGACTGCCTTCCGTACCAGGTATGGACACTATGAGTTCCTTGTGATGCCTTTTGGTTTGACTAATGCACCAGCAGCGTTTATGGACCTGATGAACAGAGTATTTAAGCCTTTTCTGGATAAATTTGTCATAATATTTATTGATGATATTCTGATATATTCAAGGAGTCAGGTAGAGCATGAGCATCACTTGAAGATTGTTTTGGAGACTCTGAGGCAGAATCAGTTGTATGGTAAATTAAAGAAATGTGAATTTTGGTTGGACAGGGTGATGTTTTTGGGGCATGTTATCTCTAAGGAAGGAATTATGGTTGACCCAAAGAAGATTGAAGCTGTGGTTGATTGGGGCAGACCGAATAATGTGTCTGAGATTCGCAGCTTCCTTGGACTAGCCGGTTATTATAGAAGGTTTGTGGAGGGCTTCTCTAGTATTGCCGGACCCCTGACTCAACTCACTCGCAAAGGAGTGAAGTTTGAATGGTCGGATCAGTGTGAGAAGAGCTTCAAGGAATTGAAACACCGTCTAGTATCAGCACCTATTCTGACCCTACCAGTTACCGGTACTGATTTTACCATTTACAGTGATGCTTCCAAGAAGGGTTTGGGTTGTGTGTTAATGCAAAATGGGAAGGTTATTGCTTATGCCTCCCGACAGCTTAAGCCCTATGAAGAGAATTATCCCACTCATGATCTTGAGCTTGCAGCTGTGGTTTTTGCCTTAAAGATCTGGAGACATTATCTGTATGGAGAGACATGCCAGGTATTCACTGATCATAAAAGTCTGAAATATCTCTTTACTCAAAAAGAGCTGAACATGAGACAGAGGAGGTGGCTGGAGTTGTTAAAAGATTATGATCTGACTATCCACTATCACCCTGGAAAGGCAAATGTAGTAGCAGATGCACTGAGCCGGAAATCTTCAGAAAATATTGCAGCCTTGATTACTACTCAGAAGGATATTCTGGAAGATCTGAGGAGAGCAGAGATAGAGGTGTATCTACATGAGGCTACTATGAAATTGGCAAACTTGCGAGTCCAGCCTACACTTATTGATAGAATTAAGGCAGCGCAAGTTGATGACCCTCGACTCCAGAAGATCAGGAGGGATATCGAGTCTGGTACACAGTCAAATTTCCGTATACATGAAGATGGCTCTTTGAGGTTTATTAACAGAGTCTGTGTTCCAGATAATCCTGGTCTGAAGAAGGAAATCATGGATGAAGCTCACAGTACGGGATATACAGTGCACCCAGGCAGTACCAAGATGTACAAGGATCTGAAAGCGGTGTTTTGGTGGAATAACATGAAGAGGGAGATTGCCCAGCATGTATCTCAATGCTTAACTTGTCAGCAAGTTAAGATTGAGCATCAGAGACCAGCAGGTATGCTACAGCCTCTGCCGATTCCAAAGTGGAAATGGGAGCATATCACTATGGATTTCGTATCAGGGCTACCTCGTACCCTTAGAGGTCATGATTCAGTCTGGGTGATCGTAGACAGACTGACCAAAACAGCTCATTTTCTGGCAATCAAGACTGGGATGACACTGGAGAAGCTGGCAGAATTATATATCGAGCAGATAGTACGGCTGCACGGAGTTCCAGTATCCATTGTATCAGACAGAGACTCCCGGTTTGTGGCACATTTCTGGGGCAGCTTGCACAGAGCTTTGGGGACCACCCTTAGCTTCAGTACAGCCTTTCATCCACAGACAGATGGACAGTCTGAGAGGACCATCCAGATTCTAGAGGATATGCTGAGAGCCTGCTCTATTGATATGAGGGGCTCTTGGGATCATCACTTGTCACTGGTAGAGTTTGCTTATAATAATAGCTACCAGGCAAGCATACAGATGGCTCCTTATGAGGCTCTATATGGTAGGAAGTGCAGATCGCCTATCTGTTGGGATGATGTGGGGGAGAGGAAGATCTTGGGTCCAGAGATGGTGCAGCAGACAGTGGAAAAGATTCAGTTGATCAGAGAACGACTCCGAGCAGCTCAGAGCAGACAGAAAAGCTATGCAGATATCAGGAGGCGGGAATTGGAATTTCAGGTCGGAGATCATGTGTTCCTCAGAGTATCCCCTTCTAAAGGGATCATGCGGTTTGGAGTTCGAGGCAAGCTCAGTCCGAGATATGTGGGACCCTTCGAGATTCTCGAGAGAGTTGGATCTGTTGCTTATAGACTGGCACTTCCACCTGCTCTATCGGGAGTTCATTCTGTTTTTCATATCTCTATGTTGAGGAGGTACATTGCTGATTCCAGTCATGTGATTGAAGTGGCACCTTTGCAGCTCCGCGCAGATCTTTCTTATGTTGAGCAGCCTATCCGTATAGTGGATAGGAAGGATCAAGTTTTGAGGAGGCGCACGATTCCTTATGTAAAGGTGCAGTGGAGCAATCACAGTGAGAGAGAAGCTACTTGGGAGCTGGAGGAGGAGATGAGAGAGAAGTTTTCTGTCTTGTTCTCGGATTGAGGTATGTTTTAATTTCGAGGACGAAATTTTTTTTTTAGTTGGTTAGAGTGTGAAGACTCGAATTGGGCCCGTTCTAGGGCCCAACAGACTGAAGTCGGCAAGGGATGCCGACTTCAGCTGGGTCATCGTGGGGGTGACCACGATGACCACGCCGGCCGAACGGCCAGCGAAATCACCGCACCACCCCCTCTTCCCCTCTCTCCCTCTCTCTCTCTCCCTCTTTCTCTCCTCTGAGAGCCTCATCCGAGCCCCATCCCTTCCCCATCCCTCTAAAAATTTGTGTTTTTCCCCTCATCTTCTTCCCTTTTCTTGAGAGGTTTGCCGGAGCCACCGTCGCCGCCGGAGCCGCCAACGCCGCCGGGAAAAACACTCGTCGAAGACCGGAGGTGAGCAAGACAACATAGATCTATTTTTATGGATTTAAGGGAGAGAAACGATGGGGAATCAGTGGGTTTTACTTCTCCTGTTTCGGGGAATTTTCTTTGTGAGATTTGGCCGGCCGACGGCGGCCGGCCGGGGTCAATCCGGCCGAGATGAGTTCGGCCGGAGGTGGCGAACGGGGGCCGAGCTTCCCAGCCCCGAGCTCCCTCTCTTTCCTCTTTTTCTTCCTCTCCTTCTTCTCTTCTTCTTCCTCCGCTCGGCTTGTGACAGTGGGATGGCCGACGGCGGTGGGCCGAGCGCCGCCGCCGAGGGCCACGGTCGGCCGCCGAGGGCCGACCGGAGCCACCAGCCACCCCCCCTTTCTTCCTTTCTTCTTCTTCTTCTCCTTCTTCTTCCTCTTCTCCTTCTTTTTCTTCTCCTTCTTCTTCTTCTTCTTCTTCTTCTTCTCCTTCTTCTTCTTCTTCTTCCGGCTGGATGTTTTTCCTTGCATCGAATTCTGTGCCTGATTTGTGAACCAGACTTTGGACCGGGTTTAAACGATGAACCGATTTCACCCATGCCATGAATGGGGTTTGATCCGAGTTGAATGAATGGGTTTTGTTATGGTCTGATTGAACCAGTGATCAGTAGGATGGATTGAGTTTGAGTTGAATCCGATTGGATCTGTGGGCTGGTTTGGATTGGGCCCGAAATCTGATCTGAACCTGTTATCTGGTTTGGTTCAATTGGGCCTAATCTGTGTTGGGCCACAATTGACTTGGGTTTAAAGGATTCTGATTTTAGGGTCTATGTTTGATCTTAGGGGCCCATTCTTGGATCTATGAACTTAGGAGTTTAAGGAATTGGAAATAGTTTAAAATTATGTTTCTTAGTTAATTAAATAATTAATGTTTATGTTTTAAACAGGGGTTCGTGATATCTGTGACAGGAATTTTTAAGCGAACCCAAGTAGGTGACCTATTGCTTTAAAGTAGAATTTTAACATGTATCTTGCATATGTTGATGTTATAATTTATTATTGGTATTATGTGTTAGAATTAGAATTTAATATTTAATTTCATAAACTGTTATGTGCTTTACTATTGGGAGTATGATCTTGATTTTGATTTGGAAATTTACCATGTGGAAAGTTGAGTTATTGATTTTTAAAATCCGCGTGACTATAGTCTAGGCCCCGCCAATGGGATGATACGTTGGCCCTGTCGACTTGTACTGAGGAACTAGTTCCGACACCGCGACCACCGGTGATAGAATAGTGGCGGCACAGGGGTGCGTTTTGCTCTTCGGAGCGGCTCGGTGGAGCGTGAGTTTGGCACCAGGGGGTGCGGCACAGTGGTGCGTTGGCTCAGTGGAGCGGCTCTTCGGAGAGTTGTATTGGCACTTCGGTGTAACCATGCCACTGGGTGATGTGGCCGTAGTCATGCGGTTGAGTTATTTTGAGTCTCGGATCGGGTTTACGGATTGTCGTGTGGATTTTGGATTCATGAGTTTTAGCTGCTTTTTATATGCATCATGACATGTTATATGATGACTTTATTGCATGATGTTGCCTACTGAGCTGTTAGCTCACTCCTACCATTTACATTTTTGCAGGTGATGATATATGATTATGGGGATTACGGGATAGAGTGATCATGATGTAATTAGCTAGTGGATATTGACTTTCTCTTTTGATTTATGTATATATGGACATTTGAATTGAAAGTTGGAATTTATCTTTGTTTAGCTATTGATGTGGAATCTGATTCATCTGCCTTGCGTGCCTGCGGGGTTCGCCCTGCAGGTGCGCGGCGTCTGCTCGCGCCCCGGGCCCCGGGTTCGGGGCGTGACAATCACACTGCTCTCGGCATGCACTGGAGAGAGGTTCCAGGTTCAAAGGCAGAAAATGGCATTGCCATAGTTTTTTCGCAAAATGAGTACAATCTAATCTCAACACAACGAAAAACATAAATAGCCAAAGTGAAAAAACAATTAGAAAAATAATATTTTTAGGAGCAGGTTCCTACTTATTCTGGATGGTTATTTGCAAATAAAACATGAACCTATTCCAGTCTGAATGCCATACTCTGGGTTTAACATCTGCAAAGAGATCCAGATATTTGGTTTCAACAGATTGTGTAAAAGCTCTCTCGGAAGCAACTTCAGAAAGTGGCTCTCATACAACATACAAAAGGCTAAACTTCATAGCAGCAGGAATTAACAAGATAGAGGATGCTACAGCAGCTCCAAATAAACGATGCGAAATTGAATATGCTGCACTCAGCTGTGGCTTCTTCAGAGGCAGATGCGGTGATAATGGACGGTTTGAAACAACTTCAGTGGATTCAGATAAGGCTCGACTTGCTTGGAGGGCTCGGCTTCCATGTGAAGAATTCATTGGCTGTGAAGTTCTCAAATAGAAAGAAGATCCGCAAGGGGACCTACTGAAAGTTCTGTAGACCCCAGGTCGCTCAAGGATTGGAAGTGACCGGTGAAACGAACCTGTACTACAATATCCAGAACTGGTGCCTGTGAAAGGATTTGAGAAAATTGAATGCAGCATGAACTTAGCACCATACTGAAGCAACTGTAAACACACAGTACCGTCAGAACTCAAGAAACCTAGTAAATATTAATAGCATAAGCTCAGATGCAAGACATAGGCGGCTAGCTGAGATCAATAGGAATAGCTGAACTAGCAAACCTCTTAATTAAAACAAGCTTGTCACAGATGCATGGCTAGCAAGTCTGTGCGGAGGAATACAAGGTGAGTTGATTCCTCGCAGAGATTTGCACCAACAAAGATATTTCAAGGAACAATTGAAACATGAGTTATCGACCGAAACATTAAATGCGTGCTTAAACAACTTGTTAATAATTAACTGACAGGTGGTATAGATGACATGAAGATCCCTTGACTGCGTCATCCAGTGCTGTAAAAGGAAATTACATCTTCATGTTTTACTCAGCCGAATTTCAGAGACTGGTTTCCTTTTCCTTGCAAGAGCGTTTTCAGATCCTCTGTTTTGTTATTCTGATCTTAGTGTTTCCAGATCCTGCAAACCTCTAATCTTCCACCTCCCCCCTCTTCCTATAACTTCCCTGTATTTTTACTTTCTTAATAAATCTGGGTGGCTGTTTCGCTGCTCCATCAAAAAAAGATAATGAGGATATTTCTTAAAGCTACGGAAATATGAACCGACTAAACAAAACCAAGAAAAAAGCTAGAAAATAAGGACTTTGTGAAGCTATTATCCTTGTATATAGTTGTAATCTGGAGTCACTAATACAAAAACAATGCAAAAATGTAACTAGGATATATACGTGTCCATGTATCTATGTACAGAACTTGAAGGTTACCTGAAGAATGGATGTAGGAGTGGCATCGAATTCTCTTTTCACGGCATTTGTATGGTTTCAGAATCAATATGTATGAAAGGTATGTGAGCAATCTTTGGCCAGTCATCTCCTCCTCTTTGGCATCGGTCCTTCAAAAAAGGGCATGCACCGATGTGTAATTCTTCGAGCGAAGTAGACACGCCATTCCCTGGCAGTGCCCTAACCTTAGGGCAGGTGAGTATATATAACTTCCTGATAGAGGGAAAATTTGCCAAAATAGGTAGGCTTTCAAGACTATGGCAGTCAGTTATATGCAGACTTTGAAGAGATGTTAGTTGCTGGAACCATAGCTCCTGTTCCCCTGTAAAGTTGGTCATACCATGACACCAACGTATATGCATCCGCTGCAGTGAGGGGAGGCTTCCCAACAGAATCCACAGATTTTGAAGTAGGACCGTGTCGTCTATGGTGAGACCATTAAGAGTTCGCAGTCCCTGCTCCTCGTGGAGCTGCACAGGTTCTGAGGACTCGATGAGCTTCGGACATCTTGTGAGTTCTAGTCTTTCAAGTGTAGTAAGGAACTGTAACCCCCCCCCAACTAACTTCATCTCCGGGCAATCCCAAAGTTCCAAATGTTTGAGAGAACTCAAATTTGATAAACAAAGAGATACTTGGGCGCGGTAATCCACGAGATGTAGATCGGTGAGAGAGGTGAGACTCTGCAAACATCCGGGCAGTGCATTGCCAAAGTCACCCCAGTATCCGATGCGGAGCTCTACAAGCGATGAGGACAGGAAGAGGAGGGGAACTTTCCTTAGCTTGTAGCAACCTTGGAGGTAGAATATACGGAGGCGAGGTAAAAATTGTGCGCCATCTGCTTCCAACCATTCCTCCCATTCCTTGAAGTCCTTAAATGTTAGTGCCTCGAGGGATGGAAATGCCACACCAGTGTCACCATAAAATTCACGACCAATTCGTTTTACGGCAGGCATGTTGGCAAGATGAAGTTCCTTGAGGAAAGGCAGCTGCCCTAGTGGCGGCAGACTCTCCAACCTGACACAATAATCTAGAGAAATAAATTCTAGATTGGTGAGAAACTTGCTTTCCACCATCCATGTTGGAAATCTGGTACCTCCATAGCCCTTGATCCTCAGCTCTTTAAGACTGGGATGTGGTTGGAGGCCTTCAAATATCTCCTTCTCCGCATCAGGAAGACTTCTTGCATCTAATTTCTTGACTAAATGCAATGCAGTTAGGTGTTCTTTGTCTTTCAACATCGCCTCCATGGCCTCCTCCTTACTATTGACATTCTCAAGATTCTTGATCACAAGCCGTCTCCGAAGATTTCTCAAGCCCTTCAACTCTCCAATCTCATGTCGCCTCTTCTTTGTGACTTGGAATTCCTCTAATTCTTGAAGGTTGATAAGATCTCCAATCCCAGTAATTAGAGAAATTGTGTCCGCTTCTCCATATAAATGCCGCAAGTTGCTTAATTTGTTCACGTCTTGGGGTAACCTTTTAAGATGGCAGGATCGCATCCTCAGAACTTGAAGATGGCAAAGCCTACCAAATGATTTGGGCAGCTGTTTGATCTTAGTGCAGGAGACATCTAAGTACCGTAGATGTGATAACCCACTGATAGCATCCGGTAGCTTCTTCAGCTTTACCTGGCTGTAAGATAAATCCAAGACACGCAGGCTTTTTGATTGTTTTAACATGCCGTCAAGAAAACTACAAAATTTTTCAGAATCATAATCACCAAAGAATAAAATGGACCGTAGGTTTTGAAGTCTACACGTGCCCATAATTGCATCCATTTTTTTATCAGTCCTCAGAGTCAGGTGGCGAATTGTCTCTGGAATTTTTCCTTTCTCATCGCTGATGACCAAGCATTCATCCAACGAAACATAGACTGCCAATTCTCTTATCAGATCATGCATCACATACTTGTCAGTCAGAGTTGGTAGAAAGAAGCACCTGTTAGTTAATTCGTCAAATATCTGACCCCCGATGTCTTCCATTCTCATTGTTACCCGACTCTTGTTCTGGATAAAACCTTGAGCCATCCATATCTGGACTAACCGATCTTTTTCCAAACAATAGCCCCTGGGAAATATGGAACAGTAAGCGAAGCATTGCTTTAGATTTGCATTCAAGTGTTCGTAACTCAAAGCCAGAGATGGAAGGATATTATCCAAAACATATTCATGTTCCCACCACTCACTTTCTAAGATCATCTTCCAGTAATCCTCATCCAGTTTGGAGTTCAATAAACTTCCCAGTACCTTCCCAGCTAGAGGTAAGCCATGAAGTTTTTCAGATATTTTCCTTCCTATTGTTTGCAATTTTTCCTTTCGCTCTTCCTCAAGATTTTTTTCACCAAACGCACAATGTTCAAAAAGTATCCAGTAGTCATCTTCCTGTAGGCTCTTCAATTCTATGGGGTCCATGGTGCCCATAACTTCTGCTACTACTGGACTCTGTGTTGTCACCAGAACCATGCTTCCTTTCGCTCCAGATGTCAAGACACCATGGAGTTCTCTCCACTTGCTACCTGTCTCATCCCACACATCATCAAGGACAAACAAAAACCTTTTGTTCCTCGTAGCATCTCCAACTTTCCCTAGAATGCCATCCAAACTACTATCGTCCGAGATCCGGGCGAGCACCGAGTCATATGCCAGCTCTTTAGAAATCCGCTTGACATCAAAATTGTCAGACACATAGACCCACTTCCTCAGCTCAAAATGCCTTGCTACTCTTTCATCATTATAAATAAGTTGAGCCAGAGCAGTCTTGCCAACACCCCCAATGCCTACTATAGGAAGAACACCAAGACTCGGGTAGCTACTACTCCCAGTCCCACATTTGATGCTAGATTCCGGTTCATCAGCTAAATGCAACAACACATCTAATATCATGTCTCTCTCTTTGTCTCTCCCAACCACAATGTCCTGGATAATCGAGCTGGTCTCTCTGGTCACACTTCTCTGCTTTGTGGTGTAGTCCTTTAATTGTTCTTCCATACAATTGATGTCAAGATAAATCTTTTCAAGATTTCCCGCAAGATTCTTCAAGTTTTTCAGGTCATCGTCGGACATTATAAAATGCTTGAGAAGCTTAACAGCGTGGGATACGAAGTCGCTCACCTTGCTCTTGCCGTGCAGCTTGTCATGAAGCTCCTTGAATTCAAGCTCATCCAGCACATCGTCAGCCTCGTAGGCAGCATCTTTGAGTTGCCTCAGCCACGCGGCCAGCGCTGCGTCCCTGATCGGCCTCCCCTCCGCTGCCTGGATCACAGCTCGGATACGAGGAAGTCTGGCCTTCACATCCTCCGCCATAGCCTTCGCACCCGTGAGCAGATCATATCGGTCGTCCAAATGCAGCGAAACCTTCTCAGCCAGTTTATTTACGACGTAGGATGCAAACCATCCTCCGACCCTCGTTCCGATCATCCCCATATCCATATTGGAGGACGCTCCGGCTGCACAGTGGTAGTCTTGTTCTCGGTAACCTGAAGACAGGAAGCTTGCTCGCTGGGCCTTCTTCCTAGCTTGCAATTTTAAGCGGTGTGATTAAAACCACAGTCAAGGTGCATCAATTGAAGACCGCATGCTAGTGGACAGAAAGAAGAGAAGACCGCGTCTACGAATGCATCAATTGAATAAAATATAGCGCCAGTCAAGGTGGGCCGGGCTGAATTTCATAAAAAAAAATGGTTTTCTTTCTGGTTCAAGGACTTTCCTTGTTCCTTCAAATTAGCATTAAAGTCATCAAATAAAATATTACGTGTCAGGTACGAGACTCTCCTTACCGGTGAAAAGCAGGTTTTTAGAGATAATGCTGGATTCCAAGTTGCAAGTTTACGTCAGAAAAGCTAACATGAGAGGAATCAGTTGCTATCGAACTTTTTCTGCAGTGGGGACCTAGTTTGATGTGATTTAAAGACAAATATCTAGAATCCTAGCCATTGCAAGCTCCTTTTCTTTTCTTTGTGACAAAATTATATGCTTTTTTTTTATGGTTCTGGTTGGTTTAGTTTTGGTTCGGGCATCTCTCCCCCAACTTGCGTCTGCTCAGGATGGAGGAAAAAGTCCGTCATGATGATCCACTTGAACAACGACCGTTATAATGCAATAATAAATTTCTAAAATAATGATCTGGTACAACATTAAGATAGCGAGGTATAAGAGCACCCGAGATAGAGAAAGTAGGGGTTGGGAAAATGAGGGGGAAGGGCGTTTGAAGTCGAAAATTTTCGTCCGCGGTTCGTTCCCCGAAGCCGAGCTAATTTTTCAGGCTAGCATGCTCGAGTTAAACTTTCATAGCCTGTGCAATTATAAGCGGTGTGATTAAACCTGTGCATAAGAGTCCTATGCTCGTGGATGGTAAGCAAGCAAGACGGTGTTTACCGGTGCATCAAAAGCAAGTTTATAATGTCAATGATGGTGCGAGCCATTATTTCACATAGCTGTCCTTGATGTTGACCATACCCTAGAAATTCAAGGGGTTAGTTTTCTTCAGAATAACACTATTACCTAGAAAGGCTACCATGAGAGGAATCAGTCGCTATTGAACTTCTTCCGCAGTGGAAAAATGTCAAGAATCCTAGTCATTACAAGCTCCTTTTCGTTTCTCTGTTACAATGAATGTTACATGCTTTTTTTTTATGGTCCTGGTTGGTTTACGTTTTGGTTTCGGCATCTCTCCCCCAACTTGAGTCTATTCAAGGTGGAGGGAAAAGTCTGTCATGATGATCCACTTGGACAACCACCATTACGATGCAATAATAAATTTCTAAAATAAAGATCTGGTAAAACGCTAAAATAGCGAGGTACAAGAGGACAGTCGTATAGCCATAGCAGCCCGGTCACCGGCAAGGTACAATGATCCCATTTTGGTGCCCCACGAGGCCGGGCTGTACTTGAAACCCGCCGGCATGCTCGGGTTAGACTTGAAACCCAACCTTTTTTGCGAGTTTGAGTCCAGTCCTCATACTCGACTTCATTAAGGGCTTCATACTATGCTGTCTCTAACTAGTTACTATGCTGTTCTTTTAAGTATTTCTGGTTTAGCAGAGTCACCACATTGAGAAAACTATTTGAGAAATATTCACACTCAATTTCACAAAGGCTATTCATGTGGTATGATTCCAAAGCCTACTGTAACAAAATTCAGCTGTGACAGAACAAACCTCATTTCTTTTAAAGTTCACCATCGACTATAAGCTTGAGAAAGTAAGAGCAACATATAAGTCATACTAGGTACTTCCTATTCCAAAATTTATTTGTATTCACCGAACAAAGTAATAACAAAAGTAGAGAATATTCCGTTCTGGTTTCAGGCTCTAAACTCTCCCACAGAAAAAAAGACATGAAACTTTTCGAAGCAACCAAGGTCTCTGCAATTCCTTTTAAAAATACTCTGGGGTTTATATTCCTGTTCAAGCAAGCATCCAGTCAAAAGATCCTGCAACAGAACTAAGCCATGCATCACAAATCTATTGAACACCCAGCGAACAGATCAGTTTGGATTAATAAGAGCAAATAGAAGTATAAATAAATAGCAAAGAGTAAGGGAAGCTCTTTCCAGTGTGACTGTGAAACAACTAAGATGAACTAGAAATAAGGTGGTAAGCTAGCTTTCACAGCATCACCACCATGCAGCTGATCTGGCCTAAAAATTAACAAGACCAGATCAACTGCCTGAGAGCTACCCTCCGTTGCAAGATAGTACAGGTGTCTAATTAGTATAACCAATTTTATGCAGGCCCATCAAAAGAGTGTCATTAACAAGTATCTCACGCAGGCTCCACCTGAAAATGGAAAATGTTAGGCATTGAGGTCTGCTTTAATTATGAAAAGCCACATCAGAGCTGCTTCAGTTCCATGTTCAGCCACTACAATCCAAATGCAAGCTATATGTCATGGCAGCAGCCCATTTTAGAGACATAATAGGTTACTTTGAATGGCTAACAGACACAAGACATTTAAAAAAGAAGGTGCATAATTTTCTGAGACCAGCCTTCAAGTCAATCATCATTCTTATGTAAGGAAGTTTGCTTGGTCTCTGAGTGCAACCTGCCCTTTTTTTCTTGCTGAAGGAGGCTCATGCTTGTTTTTGTAACCATCATGCTTAACAACTCGACCAAGCTATCCACGCAAACATAAGTGCGATTTAGCAATTTCCAAATGAACCAGAAAGCTTGCATGAACTTGATTCCATCAGTTCATATATAGCTTGCATGAAACTGATTCCACCATTTACACCACCTAATTCTCTTTGGGAAAATTTGAATATAAGTCTACATAAAATATCATATGGACTGATCATAAACACTGATCTAACCAGCTATACCGAAGTCTTGCTTCTTTGTTGCCTTCTGAGTGCCCATATCTCCCTAAGCCAATGGATCTCTAGTGTGGACATTAGTGCCAGATCGCCCATCACTCGAGTCTACAGTCGCCGCATGAGGATGGCTCAGCCAGTTTTATTGTGGTTGGAGTGATTTTATTTTATTTGGGCTTATTAGGGTATTTTGTTATTTGATAGCCTATAGGGCTTATTTTGGTATTTTGTTATCTTTGAGGGTTTTTGTGAGATTAATTTCTTTTTGGGGTCTTTTTACATTTTCTGAATCTTATAAATGTGTTGGATCGTACATCGTTTAGGGTATGCTATGAATAAAAATTTTGATTCCCCTTCTTTTAGCCTTGGTGTGAAACCCTAGGCTAGGGCTAGGTGCGAAGCCTAGATCTCCTTCTCTCCTCCCTCCTCTTTCTTTCTTCTTACCCTGCTGTCCAGCATCAGCATTGGTATCAGAGGCTTCTTTTGGGCCACTGTGGGCCGTGGGTTCAAGCTTCACACGGGGGAAAACAACAACATAAAAAGAAATCCTTCCTTCCTACGAACAGCCCCTGTTCCTCCCCCCCATCCCCTCGTCCGACGCCCCAACGTCGTCGCGAGCTTTGCCGCCGAGAGCTTCAACCGCATGCCCCACAATCTGACGGAGGAGACCTCCCCGAGCCACCGGCCAACCGTGACCGTGCTCGAGCAAGGAGGACGCGCTCGGCCTCGGCCGCGTCCTTGTCACCACTGCCCATGGCCGGATTCGGAAGAGGAGCACCGCTGACCTCTCCGCCACTGCACCCCATGCACTGATTGCCGGTGAAGTCGGCATAACCATCAGCAACAACCTGCGAAGGAGAAGACCTAGCGGGTACGTAGCGGGTTAGCGAAGCGGGTCGCACCCGTTAACCCGAATTCACTCGATTAAAAAAAGAAAAGAAAAAGAAAAAAGTGCATGTGACGCACGTGACGGACCCGTAATGGGTTATCGGAGCGGGTCGTGCCCAATAACCCGAATCATATTGGATCTGAGCTAAAAAAAAGAGAACTCACTATTCATCTTCTTCCTCTGCGGCCGTCCGCAGCGCCGCTCTGCCTTTGCCGCGACCGCCTCTGCCTTCGCCGCTCCGTCGTCGCCGCTTCCGCCTTTGCCGCTCCGCACTCGCTACCCCAAGCCTTATTGCCACCCCCACAACCCTCTCTCTTTCTTCCCCCACACTTCGCTTCCTCCCTTCCTTACCGCTCTCCGCTTCTTCCCCGTTGCCGCCCGAGCCCCACTACCCCTCGTTCCCCCTCTTTGACACCAGAAAGTCGGCACCCCACACCCGGCGCTACACCCCCTTCTCCTTCACACCAAAACCCTCACTCCACCCCAACATCCTTGTCCCGACCAGGCCAAGGCCACACCCAACCACCCCTTCTCCCTCCTTCGGCCAATCTCCCACAATCGCCACCCCTCTCCCTCCCTCTTTTGGCTCCTCAAGGGTTGAAACTTTTGTCATCAGGCCACATGGTATTGAACCCCCCCCCCCCTCCGACCCCCCCCCCCCCCCCCAAACCCAGGTTCCTTCTCACGGGCCCAAGTTATCAGGCCCGCGCTCTTACGACCTAATCCATCCCCTTCCCCCTTCTTCAATTTAAGGGCCCAACAGGTCCTTTCTTACACAGGCCCACACCACCCCCTCCTTTCGGGTCCACAGCCCATCAGGCCTCCCACCCCACCTCCTAATTTGGGGCCCAATAGGCCCATTAGGCCCTTTTCACACCGGCCCACAGTACCCCTTTCCCCCTTTAGTTTACAGGCCAATCAGACCACACAAGAAGCTGAGACCAGGCCCGCCGAATTGCAGTGATCGGATCTGATTTGACCAGGCCTGCCTAGACCTGACCACGGTTCCGGAACCGCCGGTTCCGGTTCCACAAAAACCTAGAACCTTAACCGGAACCGAAAATAGTCGGTTCGGTTCCGGAACCAGAACCGCCGGTTCTGGTTCCGATTCCGATTCTAGACGGTTCCGGTTCCGGTTCTAGACGGTTCCGGTTCCGGTTATAAAATTTTGAAAAAAAATAGATTGTGTAATTAAATTGGAAAAAAAATTTAAATACAAATAAATTGTGTAATTAATAAAAAATGATAATTTGTGCCTCATTTTATTATTTACTCATCAATAGAGGGGGGTCGGTAATTTGGATCCCAGAATTTGGGTTTGGAACATATATTTCCTTGCCTTCATTTGAGCGGGAGGAAGACATTTTTGATAATTGGATTGGAAAAAATGAAAATATGGGAAGGTTATGAAGTGTGTAGAGAATTGGAATAGATTGAATAATTAAGAGTAAAAAATTGAGAGAGAGAGATTGGAAGATTGAGTCATTGAGTGGTGTGGCGAAAAAATTGATTTGGAGAGATATATATAGTATTGGGGATAATTTTCGTTTCCCAAAATGCCCCTCAAACTAGCCATTTTTAGTTGTTAGGAGGGGTAAAATAATCGTTTCCCAAAATGCCCCTCAAACTAGCCGTTTTTTAGTTGTTAGGAGGGGTAAAATAGTCGTTTTTTCGGTTCGAACCAGAACCGAACCGCCGGTTCCGGTCCCGTTCGGTTCCGGTTCCCGTTCGGTTCCGGTTCCGATTCCGGTTTCGGTTCCGGTTTCGGTTCCGGTTCGGTTCCGATTCCATCAAACCTGGAATCTTAACCGAACTGTATTCCTCAAGATTCCGGTTCGGTTAAGAACCGCGAGACATGGTTCCGGTTCCGGTCCGGTTCCCCGGTTAGAACCGAACCGTGGTCAGGTCTAGGCCTGCCGAGTTGCTATGATCAAACCCAATTTGGAGCCATTTGACGAGCCTACTTGCTGCGACAGCATCTCTGATCGTCGCCCCAGCCCAAGTTAGATTTCTTCTCTTATTGGAAAATCTATTTATTTGTTTAAATTCAGCATCGATGAACTTTTGTGTGCTCTATTGACTTAGCTTGCCGTGAATTTAACACATACACCCAAATAACTTGAGAAAGTCTTACAGTGGCCCATCTTTGCCATTAATTGTAGGGCTGCTTAATCTTTGGAAGTCCTTCGAGGCTCTGTGATACCCTGCAACACACAGAATACTGGCACTACTTGACTGCAATTACTTGCTTGCACTTATTACATGATCCTCTGGTTGATTTCATTTGTTACGGATTAGCTTTTCGTTTATATTGAGCATGCACATTGCGCTTTAGGCATCATTTTCATGCATTAGGTCTGCCTAGGAACCACTACTGTCTTTGCATTGTAAGGCTACGCACAACTTTGTACACTCATTATATGCACTTTCATAGTGGTCGTATTGTCTCCCAGCTCAAATCCCAACTTGCCATGGATCTCAACATTGAAGCCTTGCTAAGGGCTGTCCAAGACTTGACTACAGTATCCACCCAGATCAACGACGGATTAGACTCCGTTGAGGCCTTCCTTCAGAGGATTATGGGATCCAAAGAAAGTAGTGCCTCCAATTTGGAGGGCCCAGAGGTCGAGGATGAAACGTAAGACCATCTAGAATCGGCCCGATAGGGCCACCTCGACACTAGTCCTTTTCCAGGCCATCCTCAAGCCTACCCATGTCACAGAGGACCAGGTCCAGTCCATAATGTTGATAGGGATTATCGCCCCAATATAAAACCCAGAGTCTTGTGTCCATGATGAGGAGTATGATAAAGGACATGATACCCTAGCGTGCATCCGTACTACACCTATATCATTTGCACCTCCAAAAAGAGAGTCTAACTAGTCCACCATGAGTGTAGTCAGATGTGCCCTCACACACCCAAAGAAACTGATGACTGGAGAAGAACCTCGATGTCCCCTACTTATATTAAGTGCAGGGAGAAAGATTGTAAGGTCATCATTAATAGCGGGAGTTGCATTAATGCGATATCTTCTAACATCGTCTCCTCCTTAGGTTTGACTTCTATTTCCATACCACAACCCTATAATATTTCTTAGATTGACACATCTTCTATTCACATCAAAGAGAGATGTCTTGTGCCCATTCACATCCTTTTTTACAAAGACACCATATGGTGTGACGTAATCCCAATGGATGTGGGACACCTAATTTTGGGGAGACCCTGGTTGTTCGACCTTGTTGTTATATACCATCTACGGTCAATCCAACTCTTGTTCCTTCGTGTTCGAGGGCAAAAAGATTAAACTCAATCCTTTGCGGCCCAAGGCACCTAACAAGAACAAGAAGAGTGAAGTGTCCAAGGACAAGAATCTCCACATCCTGCATCTTGCTGAGTTTGAGAGGGAAATGATCAATGAATCTTTGATGTACGCTCTACTTGTCAAAGAAATTCACTCCCATAGTCAGAGTGAATTACCCGCCGACGTCCTCTCTTTTCTTGAGGAGTTTCAAGAAGTGTTCCCAGAAGACCTCTCGGATCCTTTGCCACCTTTGCGTGACATTCAGCACGCTATCGATTTGGTTCCGGGTGTGACTCTCCCTAACTTGCCCCATTACCGAATGAATCCTTCTGTGCATGCTGAACTACAACGACAGATCAATGAGCTCATTCGCAAAGGGTTTATTCGCGAAAGCTTAAGTCCTTGTGCTATACCCGCACTCCTCACCCCAAAGAAAGATAGCTCTTGGAGTAGAATCACGGTCAAGTACTGTTTTTTCATTCCTCAACTCAATGATATGTTGGATATGATGACAGGCGCTACGATCATTTCCAAGATTGATTTGAAAAATTGCCACCATCATATCCAAATTTGCCTAGAGGATGAATGGAAAACTGCTTTCAAGACCAAAGATGGCCTGTATAAATGGTTGATCATGCCTTTTGGCTTCTCGAATGCTCCTAGTACTTTTATGCCGGTGATGACTCAAGTACTGCGACCTTTTATGGGCAAATTTTTAGTCGTGTACTTTGATGACATCCTCATTTACAGCCAATCAAAGGAGCAACACCTAGATCATTGGCGACAGGTATGCACAACCCTGAGGAATGAGCACCTATATGCCAACCTCAAGAAGTGTTCATCCTTCACTTCTCATGTCAACTTCTTGGGTTACATTGTTTCCTCGGAGGCTTGGCTGCTGACCCTGATAAAGTCACTGCAATAGTAGAGTGGCCTGAGCCTAAAATCCTCAGTGAGGTTCGCAGTTTTCATAGGCTGGCTACTTTCTACCTTCATTTCATTAGGGAGTTTAGCACGCTTATGTCCCCAATCACTAATTGCCTCAAAAAAGGCGACTTCTATTGGACTAGTGCCATTGCTAAAGCATTTAGCAACATCAAGAAGAAGATGACTGAGATGCCAGTTATGCGCCTGCCCGACTTTAGCAAGGCCTTTGAAGTGGAGTATGATACATCTGGCCTTGGTATAGGTGGAGTGCCCAGCCAAGAATGCCATCCCGTAGCATATTTTAGTGAAAAACTAAATGAGGCTAAGCAGAAATATTCCACCTATGACAAGAAATTCTGTCGTAGTCCAGGCCCTCCGGTATTGGCGCCATTGTCTGTTGCCCAATGAATTCGTCCTCTACTCTGATCATGAAGCTCTTTGTTACCTCAGTTCCCAAAAAAAACTAAACTCTAGGCATGCCAAATGGGTTGAGTTTCTCCAGGAATACACTTTTGTCCTAAAGCACACATCAGGTGCCTCAAACATAGCTGCTGATGCACTGAGTCATCGAGTGACCCTGCTCTCGACCATGTCTGTCAATATCACGGGCTTCGACAGACTCAAAGAGGACTACTTCTTGCCCTGATTTTGGGGAACTCTACAAAGCCCTCGTTGATGGACGAAGACCCTTGATCGATGGGTTTCATCTTCAAGATGGTTATTTGTTTAAGGCAGCAAAGCTCTATATCCCACAAACATCAGTAAGAGATTTCTTCGTGTGGGAAGTACATGTAGGTCGCCTTTCCGAGCATTTCGGACGGGATAAGTCCATCGAAGAGGTGGAACGTCAATTCTTCTGTCCTAGCCTGAAAAGGGATGTTGCTAAAATCATTGGCCAATGGCGAACTTGCCTATTAGCCAAACACTGAAAACAGAACACTGGCCTAGATACCCCTTTACTGGTACCAGATCATCCTTGGCATGACATTAGCTTGGACTTTGTGCTTAGTCTTCTCCATAACTTCAGAAAACACGATTCCATTCTTGTAGTCGTGGACCATTTTTTAAAAATGGCCCACTTTATCCCTTGTTCAACAACCTCTGATGCCTCCAAAGTGGCCAAACTCTTTTTCCATGAGATTGTCAAACTCTATGGCCTTCCAAACACCATAGTGTCCGACCGAGATGTCCGTTTCATGAGTTACTTATGGAAAACTTTGTGGCACATAGTTGGTACAAAGCTCAAATTTTTCACTGCTTATCATCCACAAACTGACGACCAAACCAAAGTGGTAAACCAAAGTCTTGGTAACCTCTTGCGTGTCTTGTGGGCAAACACACTCGTAATTGAAATTCAATCCTTCCTATAGCATAGTTTGCATACAATAATTCAATCAACAAGTCTATCGGCATGAGTCCATTTGAGGTCGTGTATAGTTATAAAGCCAGAAAACCTTTAGATCTCTTACCCATGTCCCCCTATGTTAGGATTTCTAAATCTGTATAGCCACATTCATCGAGGTCAACTTCTTTCCACCCGAGAGAGCTGGTGCGGACACTAGTGCCAGATCGCCCGTCACTCGAGTCTACAGTCGCCGTAGGAGAATGGTTCAGCCAGTTTCATTGTGGTTGGAGTGATTTTATTTTGTTTGGGCTTATTAGGGTATTTGTTATTTGATAGCCTTTAGGGGTTATTTTAGTATTTTGTTATCTTTAAGGGTCTTTGTGAGATTAATTTCTTTTTAGGGGCCTTTTTGCATTTTCTGGATCTTATAAATATGTTGGACTGTACATCGTTTAGGGTATGTTATGAATAAAAATTTTGAATCCCTTTCTTTTAGCTTTGATGTGAAACTCTAAGCTAGTACTAAGTGCGAATCCTAGTTCTCCTTCTCTCCTCCCTCCTCACACTTTCTTCTCTCTTTCTTTTTTTACCCTGCTGTCCGGCATCAATCTCTTTGCTCAACAATTCACTATCTTCCAAAACCACTCCCTTGTCAATCACAGCACTCAAGTCAGCCTTGTCGAACAAGATCACAGGAAACTATTTCTTATTTGGTCACCATACAGGAAACTAAGGAACACTATTTAACAGTTTCACACTCGATCTCAAATAGGCTATTCATGTGGTATGATTCCCAAGTCTGCTGTGAGCATTCAGCCGTGACCACAAAAAACTCCACTGCTTTCAAGCTTCCCATTGACTAATTCATTACTGTGAACTATAAAAAATAAGATCAATAGCTATCTTAAGTACTTTCTCCTTGAAGATTCATTTGCATTCAACAAACAAAGTAAAAAGAAAAAATAGAGAAGACTTCATTCTGATTTTACTATACTCTCCCACAGGAGCAGGCATGAAACCTTATGAAGCTGCCAAAATCTCAGCAGTTCCGTATAAATCCACTGGGCTCTGTTTTCCTGTCAAGCAAGCATCCATGTTGTTTCATCAAGTCGTCCTGCGATAGAACAACCATCCTGCAATAAAACTTGGACACATTTTATAAATCCAACGAACAGGCTCTCAGCTTTCCAAGTTCAATATAAAAAGTAAACATCTCGACTACTTTTTTAGAAACATCTCAAAAAAATGCAGTTAGCTCCTACCAAAATCACACCACAAAACCATGGAGAGGGTCTGATGATAAATAAACATTTTCCAATGGACAGAAGCCAATTGTAGTTACTACAATTTCAAGCAAATCAATTTGGATCAATACAAGCAAATAAGAGTCTAAAAAGTAGCAGAGAATAAGGGAAATATGTTGGTCTTGCAGAAACAATGAGGAGGTTTCAATTGATCCTATCCAGGGCTCTGTCTAGCATGGCTCTAAACGTCTAAGATTACACTAGAAAAAAGGTAGGAATGTTAACAGCAAGCCTGCCTTCATAATATTACTACCATGCAGCTGATCTGACGTAAACAACTGAGACCATGTCAGCTGCATGAGGGTACATCCATTTCAAGATAGTAGGGGTCTCTCATTGGTATACACAATTTTATGCAGGCCCAGACAAAGATGAGTTACCTGCATGCATCTCAAATGCAGGCTTCACCTGAAAATGACAAATGTCGGGCATTGAGGTGCCCTATAACCATGAAAGGCACTTTGGAGCTGATTCAGTCCAATGTTTAACCAAACACTACTAGTGTATAGTCCAAACGCAAGCACCAGACTACGGTAGAAACTCTTTTTAAACACGCAGAAAGCTTTTTTTCATTTTTTCCCCCCAAATAACTTTGTACCCACAAACTCCAGACATGTAGAAAAGGAGGAGCATCTTTTTCTAACTGTAGGCTAAGCATCAACTATCCATCTTATGGAGGGAACTCACTAGTTTCCCTAGTGCAAATGGTCCTTTTTACTTGATAAGAACTCTGCTTGCATTGGTAACCATCATGCTTAACAGCTCAGCTGAGCCCTTCATGAAAACTTTCACATCCAACTACAATTTGGTAATCTCCAAATGAATCATATAGCTTGCATGAACTTGACTCCATCAGTATCACATTTTTCACATCATTATCCTGGGGAAAAAATTGAATATAAATACCCAAGTATCACATTAATTGATTTGTGAAACCACGGATCTCGCCAGCCATACCAAAGGTCTTCCTCTATTTCTCTTAAATCCTAAGTGCCTGCACCTCCTTAAGCCATTGGATCTCTTTGCCCATAACTTCCATAAGCCACTCCTCCAGCACGACACCCAGGCTAAACTCAACCACAAAATCATGGCCCTCAAATTAACTCGAAGAATCGCCAAGGCAAGCTTTATTGATCAACTACATAGAATGGATATTTCCCACGAGGTTTGCACCTACTTTCCTTAGGTTGTTACATAGAGCACTAGCTCAACTCCAAGCCTTTCCCTCCTTTCTTTCTTTCGAAGCAATCAATGCGGCTAAGCAAACAAAGTAACCCTACCTAAGAGGGGCCCCACCAGACCTCTGAGGGTTGAGAGGTCAGTCAAATCTTGATCCGGTTGCTCCAGTTGAGCTAATTGAGAGAATGGCCTCAGCTGGCCTAATAACTAGAAAATTACTTCCTTGCATTTGATAAATCGCATCCTTCTCAGTCTCGTCCAACAAAAACACTATCAAGACCTCAATCACAGTGCACAAGGAGCCAAAGCATACATCACCATGTGCTCACCTATACGTAATTGAACACCGGAAACGATGCCCATAGCTCTGGATTGAGAGGTTATTTCATTACATGATCCAACCATATGGCAGCCATGGGATGCTAGATCAATCATTCCACACCTTTGAGGAGATGGAAGATCATGGCATCCATGCCACCACCAGACCACTAGAGGAGTTGATTCGGACACGTATACGGAACAAGAACATCGAGAAAGTGAATCATGAATTTCGCGAACTCCCACAAATACATGGAAACGGACTTGTTGCCACGTATACCATATTGTGTAGGTGCATATGGCAGCCTAGGCTCGGCAGCATCTGGATGTGCTAGTTTGGAAGAGATGTGTACAAAGGAGGGTTGCTTGCTTATTGAATGTGCATATAATATCCTGATCCATGGATTTTTTCAAATTAAGATATAGATAAGAAAGTTATGAGACTAATCGCAAAGCATGGCTGCCCACCAATGGAGTTTGCACATAATCAAAGGATTAAAAGAATATGCAAAAATTAATAAAAATGGATAGAAGCAAGAGCCGTGATGGTTGAGGTTAAAAGGCATAAAGCCCAAAAGTGACCTGTGTGTCCACTTGAATCATGGGTTCCGCAAGGTTGGAAACTTCAAAGAGGCTAAGAAGGTTACAGATGAGATTGCAAAGAAAGGGAAAGTTCGAAAAGGTATATTCAATTGTTGTTCGGTGAAACATCTTTTGATGAGACATCAATGGGGAAGAGCATGGTGAATGTTTTGGCATCTCAAAGATTATAAACAATGAAGAACTTGCAAGAATACTTTGATCTACCAATCAAACAGTGCCAGCACAATGTTCAAATCCTTGAAGAGTGTTTCAACAATTGTTATTGACTTTTCCTCTAAGTTATATCCATATCATTCTTAAGTAAAGATCTATGAAGATTTGGTTACTATGTCATTGTTTAGAGTCATAAGGTTAAAATTGAATTGATAACAAAAAGAATGTTACTTTTATTGCTTTCACAGTTATGATATTGATGTTTAATTCTGCATAATTGTTTTTGGTGCTACTTTTTGATGAGCCATCTAGTGTTGTCGCATATTATATTTGCACAGCTCAAAGCACAATAGCAAAAAGATTTTTCATAAAATCTAAAGAGCAAATTGCTAGAAACTTGGCGGCTTCCATTTGGCATCACTTAACAATTTTCAGCTATGAAAACAAAATCGGTTTCTATTAAAAAAAAACTCGAAACTCAAATCTTGTTTGGAAGTCAGTTGGGTTGTGGCAGTGGTAGTGGTGCGGTCACGGCCAGTGAGCAGCAGTGGTGCCGGAAGTGATGGTGTTGGTGGCGGTGGGGTGATAGGCAAGCGGTAGTGGGTGCTAGTGGGGTCCAACGGGAGTGGTGGCAAGGATGGTGAAAGCAGGGGCAGCCCAATGCATTTGGAAGCCTAAGGCGAACTCACTAAGAAAGATCTTTTTTTTAAAAAAAACTAAAAATTTTTAATAAGTGCAAAATACTCGGACCTATCTCGCCGACCTGAACGGGTAACTATTGATCTTCCACAACCATCCAGCTTAGTCAGCATCGAGATTGGGCTGGATTTCAGCGGCAACAGTATCCAACTAGAAATTTTAAACATGTCTCGAGGATATCAAATTTGCAATCCTATTAGGTTCCAAAAAATTTAACCTGAATTCGAATCGGGTATACAAAGATACTACTTTTTTTTTGCTAAAGCACAAAGATACTACTTTGATGTAGCCATTATACACATGTGTGCATGTACGTCCGAGTTACTCTTAGAGAACACTAATACTAGGAAATCTGCAGTACGATAAGTTAGCCATTAAACAGAGAATAATCTATGTATTAAAATTAACGGAAGAGTGGACTAAGAGGTCAAATTCAATTAAGTATAAACAACTGAATCATCTCGGTGTCACATGAGAGATGTCAGCCTGATGACTAGGGAACGCAGGGACCAGAGGTGAGACATCTTGCTGCATCATTGATCTATAAAATTTATAACCTAGCAACACCAATCCAGATTTTTAATCCAAGTGGAAAAATCAACTCGTTCACACAATTTGCCAAACAGTTGGTGGACCACGAAAAGGCTCACGATGTAAGATCAAGTAAAGCCAAGCCAAGCCTCGGCCTGGCCACTGGACAGATGAATGGTTATCACAAAAAGAGTTCGGAGAACGAGACAAGAAGAAAAAAAGGGCATACCTTGCGAGTGGAAATAAGGTCCGGGGATGAGTGGCCTCGACTTCGGTGGATTCGTCTTGTTCTCAGGCCTAACTAGAAACGACTACAGATCAGCGGATGGGATTGGGAGCGGCCGAGGACTTGGGTAAGAGATTGGAGATGTGATTTTGGCGGAAGGCTTCTGGCTCCTGGGACCCAGACGAGAAGACGCCGGACAGGCCCGAACTGCCCGCTGCCGAAGTGGGAATGTGGGATTTGGGAACGGCGAGTCGGCGAACAGAGGCGGTAAGAGATGTCTTTGATGAACAGTGAACTGATCGAGGGTCTGGTTCCCCGGCTGCGGTAGCCCGTAGCCGCGGTACTCCTTGTAACCCCGGCCGGAGACGACCTGCTGGCTCGCCCCTGGGGCGATGGGAAGCAGCCCTTGGGGCGATGGGAAGCAGCCTCTTGCAGTGCGATTGCGATGGAAAGTAGCCGTGGCACTATAGCAGCGAAGAAAATTTAAGATTTTACTGTAGCTCTTCCTTGAACCTAAGCGGTGGCCTTCCTTTGGGCCAGGGATTAGGCGACCGCCTAGGTCGGGCCGGCCCTGGGTGAAAGAGGCAGCGGTGGTGGCAATGGGCGGTTTTCATTTTCAAAGAAAAATGAAAGCTATTTCTAAGAGCTTTCACTTTTTTGAGAACTCTAAAAAGCAGTTGTCAGAATATTAAAAAGTGGAAGGGGGAACCAAATAAGTTTCAAGCCTCAGTTTCTACATTTTCAGAAACGAAAAATGGCAGCGATGCCAAGTAGGTCCCTAGTTTCTGGTTTTCTTGCAGGGCTTCCCTGACTGATCCAAGCTTAAGTTTGAAATTGTGAAAAAGCTTAGGAGGGACGGCTTTCCTTCTTATATGGTGATACACAAGATTAATAAACCTAGTATTGAATTTTACCTTCATTCTGTTCTATTGATGCTGACCATTCCTTTTGCTTCACAAAGATAGTTACCTCAAAGCATATGTAATTGGTTTGCCATGACTTTCTAAAGTCCCCTCTTTTCTTAAACTAATAGCCAACAGCTGATGATTTAACTCAGTCATAAAACTATTATTCTTCTTTATGTTCTAGGAGTATTCACCTTTCCATAATAACAGATGACACAACAATGTTCTTATAAAAGGTACTATGGCCAGTAAAAATGGTGATTTTTGTTGGCAATGCCTCAAGCCAAAACAGGTATAGTAGATTCATGCTGCTCAAAGCTTGTTCTTACTCCCATCTGTAACCCAGGGTTATTCTCATAAACAAAAGTTGGAACTATCATAATTATGACATTGACATTCAAATGGCACTAATAAGCTAGTCCTTTTCTTTCCACATCAACCAAATGCTTCAAGCCTTCATTAACATCAAATCTTAATCGCTCCATCTAGTGATACTGCAGTTGTTTAAAGATGACATATGCTTCATGAAAACGTAAACCATTTATTGTCAAATAAGATAATGCCCGGGAGCATATTCGCAACAGAGAACTCTTAATAAGCCATCAACTTGGATGTAGTTTGATTAAGAAAAAACATTTATTGAAGTTGATGGAAATTATCATCTAGTATCAACAAAATTAGATCTTCACATGAAACATAATGTTTCACAAGAAACATTTTCTAGAAGACTATTGAAAGCTAAATGAGCATACCCCTGTTTCAGCCTTTTTCAGATATTATACGGCATTATGACTAGATCCGCCAGGCATGCAAGGTTTTGGATAAGAGCAGTTGGACTTTATCCAAGACAGAAACCAACTGATGGGTTAGAACTGGATATTACGTGATAGTTGATCCATATTATTAGCTTATATTTTGTTTCTTACTTTGACTTATTGTAATGACATTATTGTTTCTTACTCTGTAAGATACTAATGTACCAAATTAGAGTACATTAGTCATGCTTACAATTAACACAACTGATATTTGATCAGATGCTTTATAGTGTCTAAAATTGTAAGGCCCGTATATGGTTGCTCAGCTTTATATTCATGGAGAGGGAAGTTAAATCAATTGCCACTAAGTCGAACTAATGGAGTATAGGAGAAAGTTAATATCTTCTCCCAGTCTTGTTATATTTATCAGTAATATGTAACTGCTGATTTCCATAACCTCTTCTTATCATACAAAGAAAAGATCATAAATAAACAGCCGGGTAACCATATAATTTTAAAATATTGCCTTCTGTATAGAAGGATCAGCACTTTACACTTAAACACAGCAACACATGCAACACCTGCACAATCATGGAGACTGCTAGAGGTACGAGGACAGAAAACAAGAAGCACAGGCAAATTAAATGTAGTTAACACTCACAAAATGGAGAGGGATCTCAACTGCAGAAGGACAAGAGAGCAAATATGTCATCTTTTGCCCATGACATGAATCCATTTAATGAAAAATGTATTCTACTGCTCTGGAAGCCAACAAAGCAATTGTTACAAAAACTGAAAAGAGCAATAACATTTAATTATCCATGATGCTTCATTAGCAACATTCTTCCCCACAATGTGGAGGGTTTCAACAAATTTTACATGAAAGTTGAAAAATCAGCCAGACCGTTGATATTTCAAACGTTCATAAAAAGAGGAAAAAAATCTTGAGGACATTCATTTCATGCAATTAGCATTTGGACCATCCACAGTTTTCAACTAATGCCAGCCAACAAGGCATACCTTATCACTCCCTTCATGCTTGCTGAGGCAGTCCTTCTTCCACTTCCTTCCACATATCAGCATTCCTGAGAACTTCTCCTTCATCTTCATTATGAGCTCCCGAGCTTCCTCAACCTTCGACCCATTTACGAGCCCGTTCACGAGCATCTTCATGGTTGGAGAGCATGGGACCCAGTTCCTTGCCATGGTCTCCTTGACCACTCCCGGTGCCGCCTCAAAGTCTCCACCTTGGCCGAGGTAATAAATCAATGTAAAGTAGCAGCTACCATCCGCGACACACCCTCTTTTTCCCATCTCCTCGTAGAGTTTCTTCGCCTCCTCCAAATCCCCCTCCTTACAGAACCCAAAGATCAGATCGTTGTAATTAACCCAATTTGGCTTCATGCCCTTCGCCACCATCTTCTTGAACAATGCCTTCGCCTCACCAGGCCTCTTAAGTTGCACAAGCTCTGTATCCTCACATTGTAAGTGTTGAGCCCTGGATGGCGGTCGTGCTTCTTCATCAGCTCCAAAACCTTCCTCACATCATCAAACCGCTCCTCCTGGTAAAATCCGGTCAGCGCCGTGCAAAAAGTCATCATATTTGGCTTGATTCCGATGCAGCTCATTTCATTGAGCACCGAAAAGAACGACCTTGATGTGCCAGACTCGCAGAAAGCCTTGATCACATTGTTGTATGTGTCAAGATTGGGGGTGATCCCATAAGATGTGGGGAAATCCCGGAAGATCCGGCCGACCTCGTCGGGCTTCTTGGCAAGGATGCAGGCGAAGAGGAAGGCGTTGAGGGAATGGGTGGGTTTTGAAACATGAGGATAATAGAAACGGTCATCAGCTGCAAAGATGTCGGAGGAGAAGACCCAACACAGTGGAGATGGTCTTCTAACTAACTAAACCAGTTTCCTCAAAACCCTGTTTGCAAAGATTAGTGGTAGAAAATAATTTTAAAAAGAAAATATTCCCTCTGTTAATGATCATGAAGAAACCTTTAATACAAATTTAAAGAAACCGGAAAGAGAAAAAGGCGTCCAATAACATAAAAAAGCAATGCTGCTAATGATCATTATGAGCATTTGATACTATTGCTCCCAGAAAAATAAATAGCTGATAAAATAATTATTAAAGCACACGTTAGTGCTGTAGCAAAAGTAATGCTGGATACAATTCCTGTATGTGCCTCATTTCCACAGGGTACTTGCCACATGACAATTTTCGCATATCCAGCACCCAGATTTTTAAGTGTCCATGAACAGAACTCTGGTTGTAATTGTTTTGGTCTACAGCGTATGAACAAGTCTGGTCGGCCTATCTCGATCCTTGCATAACCACTGGAGTCAAGGGGCTGCAAATGAAATCAACTAATTAAAACTGTATGTTTCAAAACATGCAGAACTGACTCTGGCAAATGTGATTGAAGTTTAAACTACCAAAAATTGTAGGGCAAAGAACACTAGTAAATAGAAACTTGGACAAACTATGCTTCAAAGTTTAAGCGGAAAATGACGAGCTAGTTCAGAGATTCTTCTTAAGGTTAACTATATGAAACTGGTGCGATACCTTCAATATGATTTGAAAAAGTTTAGGAGATCCCAATCCTATAAAAGGAGAAATATTCTCTGGATAAGGAGTGAAAGCCAAAGTGTCTAACTAGAGCTGGCCCCACTAATTTACATTTATTTGAGACCACTATTCTAATTTAAGGTTAAAGAATAGAAAACCTCATCATAAATATAATCTACACATTAGATTTATGAACAATGAAATAAAACTGCTCACGGATTGTCTGTCCACTAGTTGCTGAGTTATTGAATCCAAGGTACAACATAATCAACATCCAGGTATTGTAAATGTGAAGACACGCATGCATGGTAATACCCATTTCACTACAATACTGTCAACCACCTCATTTGCTGGAAAAGCCCTTGAGTTCATATGTGCAATCTGTCACGCCCCGAACCCGAACCTAGGCCCGGGACGCGCCAGACGCCGCACACCCGCACGGCGGACCGCACGGGCGTGCAAGGCTGAAATAATCAGACACTCAAGTCACAACATCAGATCACAATATCAATACTAAAAATCTATCATTTAGGATAATCAAATCAATAATTCAATTTCAAATGTCTCAAATAAAGTTGGTAACATTTATTTACAAGATCAATTACTTATGACAAAATGAATCTAAATCTATCTATGTCCAATGTCATAAGTCCTCTCCTCCCGAATCCCCTATCAATCATCTCCTGCAATTATGTCAAAAACAGGTATGAGCTACAACAGCTCAGTAGGTAACAACATGCATAAAGTCACGATAACATGTATTAAAGCATATGCAATATAACTACAGGTCATGTGCACAAATAAATATGATGATCCGCAAACCAATCCGATACTCAAGTAATATATATATATATATATATACCATCTTAGTCTATCATATCACGCATAACATAATCCACATATCTACCGCATGACTACGGCCACATCACCCAGTGGCATGGTCACACCGAAGTGTCAACACTCTGCTCCAAATGGAGCCCTGCACCGCAGTGCTGCACCCCAGGGTGCCCCAATCTCTGCTCCTCAGAGCATGCTCCGCAGAGCCAAAACACCCCATAGTGCCGGAACTAGCTCCTCATACAAGTCGACAGGGCCAACGTTTCCACCCCATTGGCGGGAATCCTAGACAATAGTCACGCGGTCTCCAAAATCACATCCACAAATTCCAACAATCAAACTTAATATAAACATAAGTTTTCAAAACCAATATATATGCATAATAGATTTTCAGATGATCGATTTACAGTCAAAAACATGCTTCTAAATGATAATACTGCCAAGAATATAAAACATATCAATATGCTGGAAATAATCACACATATGCATAGTACATGTAAATCATACTTTAAGCAAGGTTACCTACCTGGGTTCGCTTAAAAATCCCTGCCACTGATATCACGAACCCCTGATTAAAACACAAACATTAATTATTTAATTAACTAAGAAACATAATTTTTAAACTATTTCCAATTCCTTAAACTCCTAAGTTCATAGATCCAAGAATGGGCCCCTAAGATCAAACATAGACCCTAAAATCAGAACCCTTTAAACCCAAGTCAATTGTGGCCCAACACAGATTAGGCCCAATTGAACCAAACCAGATAACAGGTTCAGATCAGATTTCGGGCCCAACCCAAACCAGCCCACAGATCCAATCAGGCCCAACTCAGCCCACAAACAGTTCCCTAGCCCAACCCAAACCAGATCTGATCAGACCAGATCAGATCAAATTTTGACGAACCAGATTGTACTCACATCAGGCTAACCCAAACTCCTGACTCAAATTCAGACCCTAACCAAAACCCATTCACTCCAACTCGGATCAAACCCTATTCACAGCATAGGTGAAACCGGTTCACAGTTTGAACCCGGTCCAAGATCTGGTTCACAAATCAAGCACGGAAATCGATGCAAGGAAAAACACCCAGCCGGAAGAAGAAGAAGAAGAAGAAGAAGAAAAAGAAGGAGAAGAGGAAGAAGAAGGAGAAGAAGAAGAAGAAAGGAAGAAGGGGGGTGGCTGGTGGCTCCGGTCGGCCCTCGGCGGTCGACCGTGGCCCTCGGCGGCGGCGCTCGGCCAGCCGCCGTCGGCCATCCCACCTCCACGGGCGGCGCCGGACGAGAAGAGGAAGAGAAAAAGAAGAAAAAGAGGAAGGAGGGAGGCCGGGGCTGCAAAACTCGTCCCCCCCTGTTCGCCCACCTCCGGCCGAACTCATTTCGGCCGGATTGACCCCGGCCGGCCACCGTCGGCCGGCTGCATCTCACAAATCTTCCCCGAAACAGGGGAAGTGCAACCGGTAACATCACTCAATCCTCCCCCCCTTAAATCCAAAAAAAAAGAAACAAATAGATGGTTGTCTTCCTCACCTCCGGTCGTCGACGATGAACCCCGGCGGCGTTGGCGGCTCCGGCGACGGCGGTGGCTCCGGCAAACCTCTCAAGGAAAGGGAAGAAGATGAGGGGAAAACTCAAATTTTTAGAGGGATGGGGAAGGGATGGGGCTCGGATGAGGCTCTCAGAGGAGAGAAAGAGGGGGAGAGAGAGAGAGAGAAGAGGGGGGGGGGAAAGCGGGGGTTTCGCTAGCCGTTCGGCCGGCGTGGTCATCGTGGGAAGACCACGATGACCCAACTGAAGTCGGCACTCCTTGCCGACTTCAGTTCGGATCTTCACACTCTAACCAACTAAAAAGAAATTTCGTCCTCGAAATTAAAACATACCTCAATCCGAGAACAAGGCAGGAAACTTCTCTCTCATCTCCTCCTCCAGCTCCCAAGTAGCTTCTCTCTTACTGTGATTGCTCCACTGCACCTTTACATAAGGAATCGTGCGCCTCCTCAAAACTTGGTCCTTCCTATTTACCACACGTAGTAAGTTCTTTTGATCTCCTTCAAAAGAATTCCAAACTCCCAACCTTGGATTAAAATGCCATAATTATATCCCAAAGAAATTAATTTCTCTTGATTCTACATAGAGATCATAATTGGCTTAATAGAAATAGGAGAAATCCTTAGTATCAAATCCTCTTAATATTCTATAATCATTTATTTTTTTTTTCTTTTCTTTCTCCCACATCATTCCAACAAATAAGAGATCTATGTTAAAACATTCCAAGTCTAAGACCAACCAAGGAATCATCAATCGTAAATGCTAAATTTAACATGCCCAAGATTCTCCCAAAAGTTGTCAACAATAGAAGATCCACTGGTGAAAATTACATAGCTACCTTTAGATCATCCATAGAATCAACAACATTCTCCTGAAACTAACTCAAGTATTTCATTATAATGCCTTTTAGATCAAATATTAATGATCTTAACCAGTTTCAAAATAAGTCAAACCACCAGACTTCCGCTGCACACTCTGATTTAATTCATTTAATTCTCTAAAGTCACAAATGATTTCTGACTAAAGTATCACTTTGCATTAAGACTAAAAAAACTCCAAATTTCAAATTTCCAAGTAGAACTAGAGCAAAACCTCTAGATCTTTTTGTCCTCAATTTATATAGAGTATACTTACCATAACTAACCCCCAATCCTTTAGTCAAGTTTAAGGTCACTACGTGATCTCCACAACCTTCTTAGAATCCAAAAATATCTAGGTTTAATTTAAAGGGGTAATTCTTGTATTCCTTTAGCAATTTAATCAGAAAATCTACATTGATTTTCCTTCCAATAGAATTTACTTCAAATTCAATGGGTTAGAACTGTTGAGCCAATATCACTATGAGTAGGAATTAACCCTATCAACCTCCAAATTCTTTTTCACCAAAATTCTTAATGTCTATGATCAATGCTACACATAATAACTCACATAAGCATCTCAAAATCGAAATTTCTACTCAATTTTGTATTTTACAATAACAAAAATTTCTAGTTAGATCATAAACCGAGACTTGAGTTCAAATTAACACATCCAATAGTCTCCAACAATTATAAGAAAAATTTAGTAGCCCAATCCAAATATACAAATTCAAATAATTAGAATACTCCATCCATTTGCATACTATATGGCCTTAAGAATTTAATCCACTAATAGAAATATGCCGATTTACAATATTCAAACATGTCAAATCCAAATATAATCCCCATACAGATTTAACCTCGAAAACATTCTGCACTAATACTACGAAAAATCTTTCTTAGCCCACTCCAATGATACGGAAGATGTATGTATAAATCACACTCTGATAATTAGTAGCAAAACCAAAAGTACGATCATATCACAACCCATATCAAGTTTGAACTTCCAAGTCGTTTAAATAATATCTGAACATGGTATAACCGGTATGCCATTATTAATTTTCCTACACTTAATCTTAGGTCAAACCTCTCTTATCATGATCAAAGATAATTTATACTTTCCTTCCACACTCATCGAAAACCAAACCCGATGCATACATTTTATCACAATGCTCAGTGATCTTACACCTTAAGCACCAAATATAATTGTCATGTCCCAATTGATCATAACCTTAAACTATGATATATTTATGTCACAATCCCTAATGATCTTAAACGTCAAACTCTAATGCCATTAAGCCTACAGTCCCTAGTGGTCTTAAGCCGTAGGTTATAATATCATTCATGTTACAATCTCAAGTGACTATAAACCAAGGCTTTGATAGTTTTTCTATCATAATTCCCCACTCACACTTACCTGAACCTAAACCCTAGGATACCTTAACCTTAAGCTCTGATACCACTAAATCTGTCACGCCCCGAATCCGAACCTAGGCCCGGGACGCGCCAGACGCCGCACACCCGCACGGCGGACCGCACGGGCGTGCAAGGCTGAAATAATCAGACACTCAAGTCACAACATCAGATCACAATATCAATACTAAAAATCTATCATTTAGGATAATCAAATCAATAATTCAATTTCAAATGTCTCAAATAAAGTTGGTAACATTTATTTACAAGATCAATTACTTATGACAAAATGAATCTAAATCTATCTATGTCCAATGTCATAAGTCCTCTCCTCCCGAATCCCCTATCAATCATCTCCTGCAATTATGTCAAAAACAGGTATGAGCTACAACAGCTCAGTAGGTAACAACATGCATAAAGTCACGATAACATGTATTAAAGCATATGCAATATAACTACAGGTCATGTGCACAAATAAATATGATGATCCGCAAACCAATCCGATACTCAAGTAATATATATATATATATATACCATCTTAGTCTATCATATCACGCATAACATAATCCACATATCTACCGCATGACTACGGCCACATCACCCAGTGGCATGGTCACACCGAAGTGTCAACACTCTGCTCCAAATGGAGCCCTGCACCGCAGTGCTGCACCCCAGGGTGCCCCAATCTCTGCTCCTCAGAGCATGCTCCGCAGAGCCAAAACACCCCATAGTGCCGGAACTAGCTCCTCATACAAGTCGACAGGGCCAACGTTTCCACCCCATTGGCGGGAATCCTAGACAATAGTCACGCGGTCTCCAAAATCACATCCACAAATTCCAACAATCAAACTTAATATAAACATAAGTTTTCAAAACCAATATATATGCATAATAGATTTTCAGATGATCGATTTACAGTCAAAAACATGCTTCTAAATGATAATACTGCCAAGAATATAAAACATATCAATATGCTGGAAATAATCACACATATGCATAGTACATGTAAATCATACTTTAAGCAAGGTTACCTACCTGGGTTCGCTTAAAAATCCCTGCCACTGATATCACGAACCCCTGATTAAAACACAAACATTAATTATTTAATTAACTAAGAAACATAATTTTTAAACTATTTCCAATTCCTTAAACTCCTAAGTTCATAGATCCAAGAATGGGCCCCTAAGATCAAACATAGACCCTAAAATCAGAACCCTTTAAACCCAAGTCAATTGTGGCCCAACACAGATTAGGCCCAATTGAACCAAACCAGATAACAGGTTCAGATCAGATTTCGGGCCCAACCCAAACCAGCCCACAGATCCAATCAGGCCCAACTCAGCCCACAAACAGTTCCCTAGCCCAACCCAAACCAGATCTGATCAGACCAGATCAGATCAAATTTTGACGAACCAGATTGTACTCACATCAGGCTAACCCAAACTCCTGACTCAAATTCAGACCCTAACCAAAACCCATTCACTCCAACTCGGATCAAACCCTATTCACAGCATAGGTGAAACCGGTTCACAGTTTGAACCCGGTCCAAGATCTGGTTCACAAATCAAGCACGAAAATCGATGCAAGGAAAAACACCCAGCCGGAAGAAGAAGAAGAAGAAGAAGAAGAAAAAGAAGGAGAAGAGGAAGAAGAAGGAGAAGAAGAAGAAGAAAGGAAGAAGGGGGGTGGCTGGTGGCTCCGGTCGGCCCTCGGCGGTCGACCGTGGCCCTCGGCGGCGGCGCTCGGCCAGCCGCCGTCGGCCATCCCACCTCCACGGGCGGCGCCGGACGAGAAGAGGAAGAGGAAAAGAAGAAAAAGAGGAAGGAGGGAGGCCGGGGCTGCAAAACTCGTCCCCCCCTGTTCGCCCACCTCCGGCCGAACTCATTTCGGCCGGATTGACCCCGGCCGGCCACCGTCGGCCGGCTGCATCTCACAAATCTTCCCCGAAACAGGGGAAGTGCAACCGGTAACATCACTCAATCCTCCCCCCCTTAAATCCAAAAAAAAAGAAACAAATAGATGGTTGTCTTCCTCACCTCCGGTCGTCGACGATGAACCCCGGCGGCGTTGGCGGCTCCGGCGACGGCGGTGGCTCCGGCAAACCTCTCAAGGAAAGGGAAGAAGATGAGGGGAAAACTCAAATTTTTAGAGGGATGGGGAAGGGATGGGGCTCGGATGAGGCTCTCAGAGGAGAGAAAGAGGGGGAGAGAGAGAGAGAGAAGAGGGGGGGGGGGGGGGGGGGGAAAGCGGGGGTTTCGCTAGCCGTTCGGCCGGCGTGGTCATCGTGGGAAGACCACGATGACCCAACTGAAGTCGGCACTCCTTGCCGACTTCAGTTCGGATCTTCACACAATCTGATACAGGAATTAAAGTAACTCAAATAAATTGCAATTACAAGTTTTCTCATGCATTCATCTCCACTTCTTATTTTTGACAGAAAGCTTATATTCTATATGATTCAAACTTTTAATAAAAGTGATGATGAATCTAATATAAAAAGTTTCTTAGGAGAAAACAAAAAGACAAACACATCAGACAGAAGTAAGAAGAGAGGCATTGGTACCCTAAACAATGAATTACTCCCGCAACTTAAGACTCAGAAAGTCGGAAGTTCTCCTCAATATAAGTCAGCGAGTTAGAAGTCACTGAAGCAATTCATTTGAATCCAAAGATCTTAGAGTCAGTGAAGAACACGAGAATAAGGTATTTCAATTTTCAATCCTCAGGGTTGGTTTGTGACGCAGGCGTCTATTTCAAATCTCCTACCCGCAATCTCAGCCGCATCTAGTTTGGAGAATCCAGCTAAAGAAGGAAAGGCCAACCAAGGCATCCACTCCATATCTCCTACCCGCGATCTCAGCAGTATCTAGTTTGGAGAATCCAGCCAAAAAAGAAAAGGCCAACCAAGGCGTCTACTTCAAATCTCCTACCCGCGATCTCAGCCGCACCTAGTTTGGAGAATCCAGCCAAAAAAGAAAAGGCCAACCAAAGCGTCCACTCCAAATCTCTTACTCGCAATCTCAGTTGCACCTAGTTTAGAGAATCCAACCTAAGAAGGAAAGGCCAATCAACCCATTGAATCTTTTCGGCATTTTTTTAGAATTATTGCCCTAAGATTTTTGCTTCAGCCAACCCATCGAATCTTTTCAGTATGTTTTTAGAATTATTGCCCTAAGATTTTTGCTTCAGCCAACCCATCGAATCAGGATTTTTACTTCAGCCAACCCATCGAATCTTTTCAGCATTTTTAGAATTATTGCCCTACAATATGCTTTATTTCTCTTGTCTTTCTACTTATGTGTGGCTCGCCCTTATTATATAAAGGCCCCACTCCCTTGTATTAGGATCATTGAAGTTTGGAGTAATAAAATTGTTCCACAAGTTCTCTATTGGTGCGATCACAAGAGAATAACGTGCTTGCTCTTTCTCTTCCATCCTTCACGAAGGCGACGTGCTCGCCTCGACCCGCTTTCTCTACGTCAAGCAAGAGAGCAACGTGCTTGCTCTTTCCCTTCCATCCTTCATCGAAGGCGACGTGCTCGCCTCGACCCGTTTCCTCTACGTCAAGCAAGAGAGCAACGTGCTTGCTCTTTCCTTTCCATCCTTCATCGAAGGCGACGTGCTCGCCTCGACCCGATTCCCCTGCATCAAGTGGTATCAGAGTAAGGCGCTCTCCCTCCAATGGCCGGTGCCACCAACGGATCAGGGGGCTCCAACTCCGCGGACAGTGCTCCGGGAGTGCTAACCGTTGAAACCCTCGATGCGGCTCAACAGAAGATGCAACAAGATTTGGAAAAGATCCAGAAAGCTTTGGTGATGATAACCCAAGCCCTTGGACTTGCCCAAATTCATGACGACGGCTCTACTCCAGCACTTGCTTCAAATTTTGGAAGGCAAGTTCGTCATGAGGATCCAACTCTTAATGGTGGATGCAGAGAATGAGACGAACCTCCCCTTCCTGCTCTAGGCCTGCTTCCCCCTAAGCCCGCGGCTCGTCCTTTTCCGCGCACACCCTACGACGACTCCTCTAGCGATGAGGAACCCCTACACAATCCCTACAGTGGTGAAAACCGCTTTGGGGGTGGAGGCAACCGCTATGGTGATGGTAATCGCTATGGTGGTGGCAACCCTTATGGGGGTGGTGATTGCTACGGAGGCTGCAATGAGAGGGACTACTGCATGAAGGTAGATCTCCCATCCTTCAATAGCCATCTACACATCGAGGACTTCCTCGATTGGCTCGCGGAGGTCGAACGCTTCTTCGACTATATGGAGACCTCGGAGGAAAAGAAGGTCAAGCTTGTAGCTTACAAGCTTAAAGGAGGCGCTTCAGCATGGTGGGAGCAACTACAAATCTTCTGCACGCGACAAGGCAAAGGACCCAAATGTTTCTAGCCACGAATGAAGAAGATGCTACAAGCTCAATTCCTTCCCCTTGACTATGACCAAATCCTTTTCCAGCAATATCAAAATTGTCGACAAAGGTCACGGTCTGTCAATGACTACACCGCCGAGTTCTACAGGTTCTCTGCTCGCTACAACTTGGAGGAGACAGAAGCGCAACAAGTTGCTCGGTTCGTGGGTGGACTCCGACTCCCTATCCAAGATAGGGTCTACCTCCAACCAGTCTATAATCTCCACGACGCGGTCCAACTAGCTACAAGGGCTGAAAAACAGTTGGAGAGGGCTACTCAAAAGGGCCCCGCCTACGGACGAGGCGCCCCAACCACTTCAACAAGCGAGCTCACCCCGAACAAAAAAAAGGCTCCCCTTCGAGAGGCCTCACCTGTTGTGAAGAAAGAGGCTGGCAATCACCAATCCAAGTTGACCGGAGGAAACAACGCGACACGGGTTTCTTCCACCAACCTGTATGCTCCATCGCGAGGAACTAAATGCTACCGGTGCAATCAACCAGGGCACTTATCCAACCAATGCCCAAAACAAGCGATGACCAATCTCGCCGATGCCGACGACATTGACGAGGGGCACAACGATGCATTGATGAGGAGGGCTATGACGACAAGACCATCACCTACGAGGATGACAGGGAAGCTCTCTCCCTCGTAGTGCAACGATTGATGTACGCACCATGCCAGAAACTTGACTCCCAGTTGCATCGCATCTTCCGAATCGATGAACCATCAACCAGAAGGTGTGCGACCTCATCATCGACGGCGGAAGTAGTGAAAACATTGCTTCTAAATCCATGGTAGAGAAGCTCCAACTTCCTACAGAAACGCACCCGACACCCTACAAAATCAGGTGGCTTAAAGACATTAGTGAAATCAAGGTAACTTTGCACTGTAGAGTTTTTCTTTCTATTGGAAAACATTACGAAGATGAGATATTATGTGATATAGTGGATATGAACGCCTGCCATATTCTACTAGGTAGACCTTAGTTCGATGTGAACGCCATCCATAAGGGTCGAGACAATACTTATGCCTTCACTAAAAATGGGCATAAGATTGTCCATGGACCTATGCGAGAAGGAACTCGTCCCAAGCCTTCTCGAGTAGAGGGATGATCCTTTCTAGTTCCTAATAATTTTGAAAGTGATATGAAAGACACTGGAGAAATCTATGCCCTTGTGATCAACGGAGAGGAGGCCAAACCAGTGGAGTTTCTAAGAGATGTGCACCCCCTACTTCAAGACTTCAAGAACATCATGCCCAAGGAGTTACCTGACGACGTTCCTCCCATGCGTGACATTTAGCACCAAATCGATCTCATACCCAGTGCTAGCCTCCCAAACCTTCGACATTACCATATGAGCCCCAAGGAGCACGAGATCCTGCAAAACCAGGTGCAGGATTTGATCCACAAGGGACTAGTTCGCGAAAGCATGAGCCTTTGCGTGGTACCAGCGCTGCTGACCCCCAATAAGGATGGAAACTGGAGGATGTGCATCGACAGTCGCGCCATCAACAAAATCACCATCAAGTAACGCTTCCCCATCCTCTGCCTTGACGACATGCTCGATATGCTAGAAGGTGCCAAGATCTTCTCCAAGATCGACCTCAAGAGCGGCTACCACCAGATACGAATCCGTTCTGGAGATGAATGGAAGACAACTTTCAAAACGACGGAAGGCCTCTACGAGTGGCTCGTGATGCCATTCGGACTCTCGAATGCTCCGAGTACATTTATGCGCCTGATGAACCTGGTGCTCAAACCCTTCTCTGGCAAGTTCCTAATTGTTTACTTCGACGGCATCCTTGTGTATAGCCAGACGAGGGAGGAACATCTCAAGCACCTACGGCAAGTCTTTACCGCACTCCGAGAAGCTCAACTTTTCCTCAATCTCAGAAAATGCAGCTTCATGACATCTAGCCTAGTGTTCTTGGGCTATGTTGTGAGCAGCAATGGCATCCGCGTCGACGATGAGAAGGTGCAAGCCATCCGAAAATGGCCTACCTCGAAGAATGCAACGGAGGTGCGAAGTTTCCATGGCTTAGCAACCTTCTATCGACGATTCGTGCGCAACTTCAGCAGCATTGCTGCCCCACTAACAGACTGCATGAAGAAAGGAAGGTTCCAGTGGACCGATGAGGCCGAACAAAGCTTCAACGCTATCAAAGAAAAATTGACAACCGGATATCTAGCATGCAGCGGTAACTGAATAACAGTTTCATAGTTCTCCAACAAGTCATTCCTAGTTGTTGCGGGATGAAAGCACTCACCCTCTCGATCGTACTATTCCCTTTTTGGATCCAAACTGCGGAAAGACGAATCGAGAAGAAGAAGAAGTAGAGAATAAAATCAAACAATCACAAAGACAACAATTTTACGTGGTTCACCCCAATACGGGTTACGTCCACGGAGGCCACACGCACAGATTCAATATATTCAGCAAGGGTTACAATGATCTCTCTTCCTGTTGGAGATTGCACACCTAGGGCTTACAAGAGAGATAGGACTCCAAAAGAAACTCACTACAGCCGCTCTCATCCTCCCTAGGGTTCACAAAAAAACCTATTTATAGGTTTTCAACGCATAAGGAAACTTCCCTACAAAACCCTAAGTCAAAAAAAAACCCATCTTGCCACCGTTTCAATCAATCCCGTGATCAGGAGTCGACTCCTCACTTTCAGGGGTCGACTCCTGATAAGTTCGAGTCGACTCGGACATCCTCGGGTCGACTCCAAGTATCAGCACCGAAACTGGCACGTTCTGTCTTTCTGAGAGAGTCGACTCCTGCAGAGCTGGAGTCGACTCCTGCAGGACTGGAGTCGACTCCTGCAAAGCTGGAGTCGACTCCTGCATGACTGGAGTCGACTCCTGCAAAGCTGGAGTCGACTCCTGCAGGACTGGAGTCGACTCCTGCAAGCAACCCAGAAAACTGCTCTCTGTTTCTTCACTGTGGCAGATGCGAGTCGACCCTCTCATCCCTGGGGTCGACTCAAGCTTCATAGGAGTCGACTCCAGCTCTGCAGGAGTCGACTCCATTCAGTTGGCACAGACTTTTTTTTCAAGCAAACTTGAGCCGAATTCAATTTGCAGTCGTTTCGAGTTTCGAGACACATTTTTCTCAACAATCTCCCACTTGCCGAGAAACAAGCCTGAAGCAACCGTAACCCCATCAGCAACATGATCTCCAATCATCCTCCATGTGTGTGAACCTCTGTCTTCACTTCTAGCTGTGAAGACCAACAGAAGATGCACATATGTGCAACTTCTCAAGAGTAACTACCTTTGTCAACATATCTGCTGGGTTGTCCATTGTATGTATCTTCTCTAGCCGGAAAAAATCTTCTTCGAGGAGTGACCGAATAAAGTGATATCTGATATCAATGTGTTTGGTCCTTGAGTGAAAAGCAGCATTCTTTGCCAAATGTATAGCACTCTGGCTGTCGCTATACAACTTCGCATCGCCTTGCTCCATGCCAAGCTCTTTCATCAAACCTTGTAACCAAACCATCTCCTTGCTCGCTTCAGTAAGAGCAACGTATTCGGCCTCGGTCGTAGACAATGCTACAATCTTCTGTAGTTTCGAAACCCATGAAACTGCAGCACTTCCCAGCGTGAACACATACCCGGTAGTACTCTTTCTGCCATCAATGTCTCCAGCCATGTCAGAATCCACGAAACCATATAGGCAAACATCAGGACCACCATAGCATAGTCCTAAGTCTCTGGTTTCTTTCAGATACCGCAATATCCACTTCACAGCTCTCCAATGCTCCTGGCCTGGATCGCTCATGTATCTGCTCACCACTCCCACTGCATGGGCAATATCCGGTCTCGTGCAAACCATGGCATACATAAGGCTTCCGACCGCTGATGAGTAGGGTACATACTTCATCTCATCTCGATCATTCTGCGTAGTCGGACACTCCTGCTTTGATAACTTGAAGTGTGCGCCCAGCGGAGTACTCACAGCTTTAGCCCCGTCCATATTGAACCGCTTCAGCACCTTATCAATGTACTCTGCTTGAGACAACTTCAACATTTTAAGCTTCCTGTCCCTGCTGATACGCATCCCAAGGACTTTCTTGGCTTCACCCAAGTCCTTCATTGAAAACTCCTGGGATAATTGTTTCTTCAGTTTCACAATCTCTCCCATGTTGGCACTTGCCACCAACATATCATCTACATACAGAAGTAGAATGATATATGAGCTTTTCAATCCCTTAAAGTAGCAGCAATGATCACCATTACACCTCTGAAACTTATTCTTCAGCATAAATTGATCAAACTTTAAGTACCACTGACGAGGTGCTTGTTTCAACCCGTACAAACTTTTCTGAAGTCGGCACACCCAATCTTTCTTCCCCTTCACTACATATCCTTCTGGCTGCTTCATGTAGATTTCCTCTTCAAGGTCGCCATGTAAAAATGCAGTCTTGATGTCAAGCTGCTCAAGATGTAAGTCTTTGGCTGCCACTATACTCAACACCATCCGGATAGTAGACATCTTCACAACTAGAGAAAAGATCTCGTCAAAATCAATGCCCTCCTTCTGCTGAAAATCCTTGACAACAAGTCTCGCTTTGAACCTCTCAGAACCATCTGGTTCAAGCTTTAGTCTGTATACCCACTTGTTGTGCAAAGCTCTCTTCCCCTTCGGAAGTGGAACCAAGTCCCACGTCCTGTTAGATGATAGGGAATCCATTTCATCATCCATGGCAAGCTTCCACTTGTCACTGGCTTCGATCTGTAAAGCCTCCTTATAGCTTTCTGGCTCACCACCATCCGTAAGCAACAAGTATTGTAGGGAGTCAGCATACCTAGACGGAGTTTTTCTGTTTCTTTTACCCTTGCGCAAAGCAATCGGAATATCAGCTGGCAGTTCTTCTTCTTGCTGTGCTTCTCCCACTGGCTCAGCAACTTCTTCATCGTCTCGAGACATTGTTTCATCATCCAGCTCTGCATATTCCGATTTTACAGCTTTGTTGCCTTGGCCCGTCTGTTGCTGCAGGTCCTTGTACAGAACCTCTTCATTGAATACAACATTTCTGCTCCTGATGACTTTCCGATCTGTCGCATCCCAGAGTCGGTATCCAAAATCATCACCACCGTACCCAATGAATGTGCACTTCTTTGACTTTGCATCCAGCTTGGTTCGATTGTCTGCAGTATCGAGCACGTAAGAGATGCAACCAAAGGTACGCAAGTGAGATAGTTTCACCTCTTTCCCAGTCCATGCTTCCTCCGGCAGTCCAAGCTCCAATGCAACTGAAGGCCCTCTGTTGATCAGATACACTGCTGTACTGACCGCTTCCGCCCAAAAAATCTTCGGCAACCCCGCATGAAGCCTCATGCATCGTGCCCGCTCGTTGATGGTGCGGTTCATGCGTTCTGCAACGCCATTTTGCTGTGGCGTTCCTGGAACCGTCTTCAGTCTTCGAATTCCAGCTGAGGCACAAAAAACCTCAAACTCATCACTGCAGTATTCGCCCCCATTGTCAGACTTGAGACACTTCAATCTCTGACCTGTCTCATTCTCCACTAGAGCCTTCCACCTCTTGAACTTCTCAAATACATCGGATTTGTGCTTCAAGAAGTAGACCCATAGCTTTCGGGTAGCATCATCGATGAACGTGACATAGTACCTTGCTCCTGCATGAGAAGCCACTTGAGTTGGTCCCCACACGTCAGTATGTACGAGTTCCAACTTAGAATTTTTCTTGGTACTACCTCCTTTTGAAAAACTGACCTTCTTCTGCTTTGACAGTACACAATCTTTACAGAATTTCAAATCCACAGATTTCAGATCTCCCAGTTTTCCTTTAGTCATCATCACCTTCATCCCTTTCTGACTCATGTGGCCAAGTCTCATGTGCCATGTCCTTGCATCAACAGTCGGATTTGCAGTACTGACGGTGGAATCAGTATCAGCTGTCATGTATAGTGTTCCTGACCTTGCACCTCGAGCAATCACCAAGGCTCCCTTAATGATCTTCCAAGCATCATCATTGAAGGTGGTCACAAACCCCAAATCCGACAACTGACTTACCGAAATCAGATTTCGAGCCAGTTTGGGTACATGTCGCACATCTTTCAGAGTTAAAGTCATCCCACTTGATGTCTTTATCTGAGCATCTCCCTTCCCTACGATGTTGCAACTGTTTCCATCACCAAGATACACCTTGCCGTGATCACCTGCAACATAGTTTGAGATGATTGCCTTGTTTCCAGTAGCATGGAACGAGGCACCTGAGTCGACTATCCACGACTCTGGATGAATATCACAGGAAAGTATCAGGGCATCATCTTCACTTGCAGTTTCGGCTAAATTAGCACTTGCTTTAGTGTCAGAACCACCATTGTTCTTCGACACTTTGCAGTCTTTTCTCAAGTGACCCTTCTGCCCACAATTCCAGCACTTTCCAAGAGGTCTAGACTTGTTTCTAGACTTGGATCGTCCACCCCTATTTCTGTCTCCCTTCTTTGAAGTCCTTCCACGTTCTTCAAAAGCCAGCGCGTTCCCAGATGAACTTGCTGATGGATCCAGGGTTTTCCTTCGAGCCTCTTCACTCAGAATAAGAGCTACCACTTCATCAAACCTCGCTGTAGTCTTTCCCGAAGAATTACTAACAGCCGTGATAAAGCCTTCCCAACTTTCAGGCATCTGACCTAGAAGAGCCCACGCCTTCACCTCATCAGTGAACGTGATCTTCACAGATTCCAATTGGGCACATAGGGTATTGAATTCACTCAGATGTGAATGAACACTCCCACTGTCTCTCATCTTCAAAGTGAATAATCGTCGAATCAGGAATACCTTGTTCGCTCCTGTTGGCTCATCATACATGGAAGCCAGTGTGTCCATCAAATCTTTTGCAGTCTTTACTTTGGATATATTGGCGAGGATCTCCGATGCCAAGGACAAACGGATAGCGGCGAGCGCCTTCTTATCAAGACGCTCCCACTTCTCCGACGGCATGTCTGTCGGCTTCGCTTCTTCTCCGCCCAGTGGTAGATCCAGATCCTTTGAGAGCAAGTAATCTTCCATCTGCATCTTCCACACACCAAAGTTCTGTCCGTTGAATTTCTCTATCCTCAATCTTCCTTCGTCAGCCATTGGGACACAGGGAACGTAGCTCTGATACTAGTTGTTGCGGGATGAAAGCACTCACCCTCTCGATCGTACTATTCCCTTTCTGGATCCAAATTGCGGAAAGACGAATCGAGAAGAAGAAGAAGTAGAGAATAAAATCAAACAATCACAAAGACAACAATTTTACGTGGTTCACCCCAATACGGGTTACGTCCACGAAGGCCACACGCACAGATTCAATATATTCAGCAAGGGTTACAATGATCTCTCTTCCTGTTGGAGATTGCACACCTAGGGCTTACAAGAGAGATAGGACTCCAAAAGAAACTCACTACAGCCGCTCTCATCCTCTCTAGGGTTCACAAAAAAACCTATTTATAGGTTTTCAACACATAAGGAAACTTCCCTACAAAACCCTAAGTCAAAAAAAAACCCATCTTGCCACCGTTTCAATCAATCCCGTGATCAGGAGTCGACTCCTCACTTTCAGGGGTCGACTCCTGATAAGTTCGAGTCGACTCGGACATCCTCGGGTCGACTCCAAGTATCAGCACCGAAACTGGCACGTTCTGTCTTTCTGAGAGAGTCGACTCCTGCAGAGCTGGAGTCGACTCCTGCAGGACTGGAGTCGACTCCTGCAAAGCTGGAGTCGACTTCTGCATGACTGGATTCGACTCCTGCAAAGCTGGAGTCGACTCCTGCAGGACTGGAGTCGACTCCTGCAGGACTGGAGTCGACTCCTGCAAGCAACCCAGAAAACTGCTCTCTGTTTCTTCACTGTGGCAGATGCGAGTCGACCCTCTCATCCCTGGGGTCGACTCAAGCTTCATAGGAGTCGACTCCAGCTCTGCAGGAGTCGACTCCATTCAGTTGGCACAGACTTTTTTTTCAAGCAAACTTGAGCCGAATTCAATTTGCAGTCGTTTCGAGTTTCGAGGCACATTTTTCTCAACACTAATATCCATGTGAATTTCAACAATTGATCTGTTGGACAGAGCAGAGGGTAATTCCAGATTTGAGTCTCCAAAAACGGCAGCATCAAGAAAGGCTGCAGGGGAGGGAAGTTATCAACACTTAACAAAGGAGTAAGTCAATTGGCTTTGTTGCTAGAATATGATAAGCTTTCTACCTCTACGGTGGACAAGATGTTGTAGCTCAAATGGATCTGCAAAGGCTCCAATTGGAAGTCTTTCAATAATCACTGCTTCACAAGAGTGAGAATCAAGCCATTTCATAGCATCTGATCGGTTAACAAATCTCAAGGCAGAAACCAAGTGTCGATGAGAACCGTCACCGCTCAGATGTCGGTGCAGGTCTGCAAGTCCAAGCACATTCATATCATTAGCCAGCCCTCTACACAAGTCACCTGTGCCGAATTCTTGAGCTAAAAAATCATGAAAATCCGATTCGAGCAGGCTATTGCGGTGATCAAAATAAGAGCTGGCAAGGTAGGCTTGAGAGCAAGGCAAACAGCCAAAGATTCTCCCATCACCGCTTCCCACATTGCTCACCTGACATTAAATTAAGTATATGGAAATATAAATATTAATAATTTATAATTAAAGCAATGGCCAAAAATAATGTTAAAAGGATAATTATGTGACCAAAATTATATAGCAAAAAAGATACAATGAATAAAAAGACAGCATATATTTCCTGCAAGACAACGCTCAAAGATAAGTTCTTTGCCAAAATTATTATCTTACCTAATTATAATAAAAACAATACAAAACAATGTTAGGAGACTCAGGTGCAGCCCATAATGCAAATCATAAGTTTTCATGCTAACCTGGTCAGAAGACAAAGCAGCGGCATGACATGCCCAATTGCTGGTTAAGATCAAGAGGAAGAAGAGGCCAAATATCATCAGCCATTGGGCCTTATGTTGGCATTGCATGTCCATATACTAGTGGTTACACTTCCCAGTGGAACTGCAAAGGAGAACAAGGTCCGGGCATGTCACGCCCCGAACCCAACTCCCGGGTCCGGCACGCGACCGGCCGCATGAGCCCTAGAGCAGTGCCCTAAAGATCATGCAAGGCCTAAGATAAACAACAATTCAATAAATCCACAACTAATTAATTAATTGAAATTGACAAATCCGACATGTCCAAATAAACAATCGGTTCAATTACAAGATTTTTAAATGTTCATCAATAAAAGATAAGCTGCTTCTAACTATCTAGCAGTCTGATTCCAGATCGAGCTTACTTCTTGTCCCACCCGACAGATTCTACGAATCCAATGCCTCTGAAAAAAAATGTAAGTGTAGTATGAGCTTTTCCAGCCCAGTAAGAATCCCAACAGCCATACACAGTAATAATGATAAAATCATCAAAGTAACAAATAAATGTCATTTCATCATTTCAAAAACTCAACAAACAACAAGTGTATATATCAGTACATATACATAAATCCTTTTTCACATTATGTGATCCATTCACATATTACTCTGATTCCCAAGTTTCAAAGTTTTTCACTTCTGGCTTTGGACTAACCGAGACCATGACCCAGTCCAAGACTGCACAAATCTCACGCATAAGCTCGTGGCAACTATCCCACGCGTAAGCCCGTGGAGGCTATCCTACGCATAAGCTCGTAGAGGCTATCCCACGCGTAAGCCCGTGGAGGCTATCCTACGCATAAGCTCGTAGAGGCTATCCCACGTGTAAGCCCGTGGAGGCTATCCCACGCATCAGCTCGTGGCAGCTATCCTACGCATAAGCTCGTAGAGGCTATCTCATGACAAGGTTAGTCCAACCCAATTTACATGTCTAGTTTACATGTTTTAACCACATTTTACTCACATCACATATTTTCATAAATTCTCAAAAATATGTCATTTCTTTCCAATTTAATTATTTCAATATTTTCACAATAAACAAAATGCACACCTCATATGTGTCATATCAGCTCATAAAACAAATAACAACATAATTATAAAATAAATCCAACGATAAATCAAATATATACATAGAGGTGCTCAGATGTGGGAATTCTTACAGAAATTTGTGGACTGACTCAAATACGGATCCGGATCACAACCTACGAGCTGGGGTGCTGAGTCTCCTGATCAAAACCTCCTGGTACCGCTGACTCTTCCCCTACAACATCAATTATATTTCACAGACTAAATTATTCAATATTTAAATATTCTAAAACATAATTCACATCTACTATGGGGTCCATCACCAGGTCCCCAAACATCTCAATCCTTCCAGATCTAGGGCAGTCGGGGTGGCTCGACCCCCACCCTTGTACCACCAGCCTGTGTCGTCGCCAGCCGGGGCCGCTGCCATGCCGGCGACGATGGCTGGTCCCAGTGAAAAGACCAAAAGAAAGGAAAATCCTTCATGGTTGGGAGTACATCTCCCTTCTATTTACCTTGGTCCAAGGAAAGCAGCCATGGTGGCTGTGCCCTCTCCCTCCCCAACCTGTCATCACGGCCATCACTGGCTGAACCATCGCCGGCCGCTACTGTTGCAGTCGCCGACGATGGTGGCCGGCCAAGAGAGGGAGGAAGAGGTGGTCTCTTCCTCTTCTTCTCCCAAGAACCGGAAGCCCTCTTTCCTCCCTTCCTCCTCCCCCATCATCCACGGAGGACCCGCACGGACCCTCACAGCCACCGTGATGGTGGCTCGGCCTCCACCCGACGGCACCCAACCGCCGTCGTCGCCGCTGGTGGCCAACCGACGAGGGGAAGAGGAGGAGAGGATGGGATCCCGAGGAAGAAGACCTCGGATCCACCCTCCCTCATCACATACAAACCCTCTCCGACCCCCTCACAGACCCGACCAACCCACCTGCCATGAATCCCGGCCAACCCGGCGACCGGCGGCGGCGGGATCGGGAAGAGAGAGGCCGAAACAGGGGTACCCTGTTTCGGGCTCTTCTCCGACGATTCACCGACCAAAAACCCCTCCAACGCCACCCAAAATCCAGAACAAGAAGCATAAGGAAGGGAGCCCCACTTACCTCGGTCCGACGGCGTGCTCCGGTGACCTTTCCGGCGAGGAATCGATGGAGAAATCCGTGAGTAAACCCACGGATCCGAGGCCTCTTCGTGCGATTGGTGGGGATCCTCTTGAAGGGAGGAAAGGCTTTCCGGCTTCCTCCACGGCCGGCCGGTTCTCAGCTCCGGCGCTGGGTCTCCTCCGGCGATCGTCCTCACGCCGCCGCCGCCCCCCTTGCAACCCTCCTCTTCCACGATCGTGCCTAGGGCACGATCGTAATAAGGGGAATGGGCCCGGTCATTTCGGGCCGGCCCGTCAAACCTTCCTTTTTTTTTTTTTTTTTTTTCTCCGGGGTATTACAGGGCATTAATGAGAATCTCCAATTAATCCATGTATATGATTATGCGAGTCACATGTATCTATGTACAGGACTTGAAGGTTACCTGAAGAATGGATGTAGGAGCGGCATCGAATTCTCTTTTCACAGCATTTGTATGGTTTTGGTATCAATACGTATGAAAGGTATGTGAGCAATCTTTGGCCAATCAGCTCCTCCTCTTTGGCATCGGTCCTTCAACAAAGGGCATCCATCGATGTGTAATTCTTTGAGCGAAGTAGACAGGCCATTCCCTGGCAGTGAGCTAACCTTGGGGCAGTAGAATATATGTAACTTCCTGATGGAGGGAAAATTTGCCAAAGAAGTAGGTAGGCTTTCTACGTTCTCGCAGTAATAAATCTCCAGATCTTGAAGGGATGTCAGTTGCTGGAACCATAGCTCCTGTTCCCTGGTAAAGTTGGTCATACCATGACACCAACGAATATGCATCCGTTGCAGTGAGGGGAGGCTTCCCAACAGAATCCACAGATTTTGAAGTAGGATCGTGTCGTCTATGGTGAGACGATTGAGAGTTCGCAGTCCCTGCTCCTCGCGGAGCTGCACAGGTTCTGAGGACTCGATGATCTTAGGACATGCTCTGAGATCTAGGCTTTCAAGAGTAGTAAGAAACTGTAACCCCCCAACTAACTTCATCTTCCTGCAATTCCGAAGTTCCAAATGTTTGAGGGCACTCAAATTTGATAAACAAAGAGATAGTTGGGCGTGGTAATCCTTGATCTGTTGCTGGGTGAGAAAGGTGAGACTCTGCAAACATCCGGGCAGTGCACTGCCGAAGTCACCACAGTGTTTGATGCTGAGCTGTACAAGCGATGACTGGAAGAGGAGGGGTACTTTCCTTAGCTTGTCGCAACCACGGAGTTCGAGTATACGGAGGCGAGGTAAAAATTGTGCGCCATCTGGTTCCAACCACTCCTCCCATTTCCAGAAGCCCTTAAATGTTAGTGCCTCGAGGAATGGAAATGCCACACCAGTGTCACCATAAAATTCACGACCAATTCGTTTTACGGCAGGCATGTTAGCGAGATGAAGTTCCTTGAGGAAAGGCAGCTGCCCTAATGGCGGCAGACTCTCCAACTTGACACAAGAATCAAGAGAAATAAATTCTAGATTGGCGAGAAAGTTGCTTTCCACCAACCAAGTTGGAAATTCGATACCTTCATAGCCCCTGATGGTCAGCTCTTTAAGACTTGGATGTGGTTGGAGGCCTTCAAATATCTCCTTCTCCGCATCAGGAAGACTTCTTGCATCTAATTTCTTCATTAAATTCAATGCAGTTAGATGTTCTCTGTCTTTCAACATCGCCTCCATGGCCTCCTCCTTACTATTGACATTCTCAAGATTCTTGATCGCAAGCCGTCTCCGAAGATTTCTCAAGCCCTTCAACTCTCCAATCTCATGTCGCCTCTTCTTTGTGACTCGGAATTCCTCTAATTCTTGAAGGTTGATAAGATCTCCAATCCCAGTAATTAGAGAAATTGTGTCTGCTCCCCGTATAAATGCCGCAAGTTGATTAATTTGTTCATGTCTTCAGGTAACCTTTTAAGGTGGCAGGATGGCATCCTCAGAACTTGAAGATGGCAAAGCCTACCAAATGATTTGGGCAGGTGTCTGATCTTAGTGCAGGAGACATCTAAGTATCTTAGATGTGATAACCCACTGATAGCATCCGGTAGCTTATCCAGCTTCAGGTGACTGTAAGATAAATCCAAGAGACGCAGGCTTTTTGATTGTTTTAACATGCCATCAAGAAAACTATAAAAATTTTCAGAATCATAATCACCAAAGAATAAAATGGACCGTAGGTTTTGAAGTCTACACGTGTCCATAATTGCATTCATTTTTTTATCAGTCCTAAGAGTCAGGTGTCGAATTGTCTCTGGAATTTCTCCTTTCTCATCGCTGATGACCAAGCATTCATCCAACGAAACAAAAACTGCCAATTCTCTGATCAGATCATGCATCACATACTTGTCGGTCAGAGTTGGTAGAAAGAAGTACCTGCGAGTTAATTCGTCAAATATCTGACCCCCGATGTCCTCCATTCTCATTCTTACCCGACTCTTGTTCTGGATAAAACCTTGAGCCATCCACATCTGGACTAACCGATCTTTTTCGAAAACATAGCTCCTGGGAAATATGGAACAGTAAGCGAAGCATTGCTTTAAATTTGCATTCAAGTGTTCGTAACTTAAAGCCAGAGATGGAAGGATATTATCTAAAACATATTCTTGTTCCCACCACTCACTTTCTAAGATCATCTTCCAGTAATCCTCATCCAGTTTGGAGTTCAATAAACTTCCCAGTACCTTCCCAGCTAGAGGTAAACCATGGAGTTTTTCAGATATTTTCCTTCCTATTATTTGCAATTTTTCCCTTCGCTCTTCCTCAAGAATTTTTTCACCGAACGCACAATGTTCGAAAAGTATCCAGTAGTCATCTTCCTGTAGGCTCTTCAGTTCTATCGGGTCCATCGTGCCCATAACTTCTGCTACTATTGGACTTTGTGTTGTCACCAGAGCCATGCTTCCTTTCGCTCCAGATGTTAAGACACCACGGAGTTCTCTCCAATTGCTACCTGTCTCGTCCCACACATCATCAAGGACAAGCAAAAACCTCTTGTTCCTCGTGGCATCTCTAACTTTCCCTAGAATGCCATTCAAACTAATATCGTCCGGGATTCGGTCGTGCACCGAGTCATATGCCAGCTCTCTAGAAATCCGCTTGACATCAAAATTATCGGACACATAGACCCACTTCCTCAGCTCAAAATGCCTTGCTACTCTTTCATCATTATAAATAAGTTGAGCCACAGCAGTCTTGCCAACACCCCCAATGCCTACTATAGGAAGAACACCAAGACTCGGGTAGCTACTACTCCCAGTCCCACATTTGATGCTAGATTCCGGTTCATCAGCTAAATGCAACAGCACATCTAATATCATGTCTCTTTCTTTGTCTCTCCCAACCACAATGTCCTGGATAATCGAGCTGGTCTCTCTGGTCACACTTCTCTGCTGTGAGTTGTAGTCCTTTAATTGTTCTTCCATACAATTGATATCAAGATAAATCTTTTCAAGATTTCCCGCAAGATTTTTCAAGTTTTTCAGGTTATCGTCGGACATAATAAAATGCTTGAGAAGCTTAACAGCGGGGGATACGAAGTCGCTCACCTTGCTCTTGCCGTGTAGCTTATCATGAAGCTCCTTGAATTCAAGCTCATCCAGCACGTCGTCAGCCTCGTAGGCAGCATCTTTGAGTTGCCTCAGCCATGCGGCCAGCGTTGGGTCCCTGATCGGCCTCCCCTCCGCTGCCTGGATCACGGCTCGGATACGAGGAAGTCTAGCCTTCACATCCTCCGCCATAGCCTTCGCACCCGTGCGCAGATCATATCGGTCGTCCAAATGCAGCGAAACCTTGTCGGCCAGTTTATCTGCGACGTGGGATGCAAACCATCCTCCGACCATCATTCCCATCATCCCCAGATCCATATTGGAGGACACTCCAGCTGCAAAGTGGTAGTCTTGTTCTCTGTGACCTGAAGATAGAAAGCTTGCTCGCTCGGCCTTCTTCCTAACTTGCAATGTTAAGTGGTGTGATTAAACCTATAGTCAAGGTGCATCAATTGAAGACCGCGTGCTCGTGGACAGAAAGGAAAGAGGACCGCGTCTACGAATGCATCATTTGCATAAAATATAGGGTAATTGACTTTCCCATCCCTCTAAAGACTCCACTATAACAAAAAGTCCTTGTTAATTAAATCTAAAACAACCGGTCCAGAAACTTTCCAAACTGTAATTCCCGGTCCTTGAGCCCCTTTTATTTTGAAATAAGATACCGAAAATGCCCCTTCCCTCATGATATCCCATCCTTCCGAAGAAGAAGAATTTCAGAGACTTTCCAAACTGTAATCTCCCAGCCGCGGCTGCTGCCGACCGCGGCCTGCCCCCTCCCGCGGCCGCCGCCGGCCCGGTTCGCCTCCTCCCGAGCCCCCTCCCGCGGCCGCGCCGCCGGGAATGCCTCCGCCGCTGCCCCCATGGTGGGAAGGTGCCGAAGAAGACGAAGAAGGGCGCTGTCCCGCGTCCTGCGGCTGTCGCCGGCCACGGCCCGCCCTCCTCCAGCGTCCGCCGTGGCCCAGCCCCTTTCCGGCGCCGCCGGCCTCGCGGGAAGAGAAGAAAGAAGAAGAAGGGAAGAAGAGAAGAAAAAAAAGAAAAAGAAAAGAAAAAGTTTGAACTGGGGTCGACTCCTGCTCTGCTGGGGTCGACTTGTGAAAATCTTGGGTCGACTCGCTCACTTCTACAACAATTTTCTAAGAACACTTAACTGTGTGCACAGTCCTGTTAACTGTGTTCGCAGACAACTTAACTGTGTGCCGCCAGCTCGCGGAAGGAGAAAAAAGAAGAAAGAAGAAGAAGGGAAGAAGAGAAGAAAAAAAAAGAAAAAAAAAGAAAAAAAGAAAAAAATAAAAATAAAGTTAAATAAGCTTGGAACAATTAAATAAGTTTGGAACACACTTAATCTAACATGACACACGGTTAAATAAGCTTGGAACATATTTAAATCATCCCGGAACACACTTATTCTACCCCAGAACACAGTTATTTCGACTGTGCACACAGTTAAGTGTTATTAGAAAATTATTGTAGACTTATGCTGAGCTGGGGTCGACCCCAGCTCTTCAGGGGTCGACCCCTGAAGAGCTGGGGTCGACCCCTAAAGAGCTGGAGTCGACCCCTGAAATCAGGCAAAAAACAGCTCTCTGGAAAGCCTGAGAGAGTCGACTCCAGGTAAGCAGGGGTCGACCCCAGGTCTGTGAACACAGTTAAGTTGTCTGTGAACACAGTTAACTTGTCTAGGAACACAGTTAAGTTGTCTGTGAACAAAGTTAAGTTGTCTAGAAATACAGTTGTTTAGGAACACAGTTAAGTTGTTTGGGAACACAGTTAACTTGTCTGGGAACACAGTTAAGTTATCTAGGAACACAGTTAATTTGTCTAGGAACACAGTTAACTTGTCTAGGAACACAGTTGTTTAGGAACACAGTTAAATTGTTTAGGAACACAGTTAACTTGTCTAGGAACACAGTTAACTTGTCTAGGAACACAGTTAAGTTGTCTGTGAACACAGTTAACTTGTTTAGGAACACAGTTATCTAAGAATACAGTTAAGTTGTTTGGGAACACAGTTAACTTGTCTAGGAACACAGTTAATTTGTCTAGGAACACAGTTGTCTAGGAACACAGTTAAGTTGTTTGGGAACACAGTTAACTTGTCTGGGAACACAGTTAAGTTGTCTAGGAACACAGTTAACTTATCTGGGAACACAGTTAAGTTGTCTAGGAACACAATTAACTTGTCTAGGAACACAGTTGTTTAGGAACACAGTTAAATTGTTTGGGAACACAGTTAACTTGTCTAGGAACACAGTTGTCTAGGAACACAGTTAAGTTGTCTGTGAACACAGTTAAGTTGTTTAGGACCACAGTTATCTAAGAATACAGTTAAGTTGTTTAGGAACACAGTTAACTTGTCTAGGAACACAGTTAATTTGTCTAGGAACACAGTTGTCTAGGAACACAGTTAAGTTATTTGGGAACACAGTTAACTTGTCTGGGAACACAGTTAAGTTGTCTAGGAACACAGTTAACTTGTCTGGGAACACAGTTAAGTTGTCTAGGAACACAATTAACTTGTCTAGGAACACAGTTGTTTAGGAACACAGTTAAATTGTTTGGGAACACAGTTAACTTGTCTAGGAACACAGTTGTCTAGGAACACAGTTAAGTTGTCTGTGAACACAGTTAAGTTGTTTAGGAACACAGTTATCTAAGAATGCAGTTAAGTTGTTTGGGAACACAGTTAACTTGTCTAGGAACACAGTTAATTTGTCTAGGAACACAGTTGTCTAGGAACACAGTTAAGTTGTTTGGGAACACAGTTAACTTGTCTGGAAACACAGTTAAGTTGTCTAGGAACACAGTTAACTTGTCTGGGAACACAGTTAACTTGTCTAGGAACACAGTTGTTTAGGAACACAGTTAAATTGTTTGGGAACACAGTTAACTTGTCTAGGAACACAGTTGTCTAGGAACACAGTTAAGTTGTCTGTGAACACAGTTAAGTTGTTTAGGAACACAGTTATCTAAGAATACAGTTAAGTTGTTTGGAAACACAGTTAACTTGTCTAGGAACACAGTTAATTTGTCTAGGAACACAGTTGTCTAGGAACACAGTTAAGTTGTTTGGGAACACAGTTAACTTGTCTGGGAACACAGTTAAGTTGTCTAGGAACATAGTTAACTTGTCTAGGAACACAGTTGTTTAGGAACACAGTTAAATTGTTTGGAAACACAGTTAACTTGTCTAGGAACACAGTTGTCTAGGAACACAGTTAAGTTGTCTGTGAACACAGTTAAGTTGTTTAGGAACACAGTTATCTAAGAATACAGTTAAGTTGTTTGGGAACACAGTTAACTTGTCTAGGAACACAGTTAATTTGTCTAGGAACACAGTTAAGTTGTTTGGGAACACAGTTAACTTGTCTGGGAACACAGTTAAGTTGTCTAAGAACACAGTTAACTTGTCTGGGAACACAGTTGTTTAGGAACACAGTTAAATTATTTGGGAACACAGTTAACTTGTCTAGGAACACAGTTGTCTAGGAACACAATTAAGTTGTCTGTGAACACAGTTAAGTTGTTTAGGAACACAGTTATCTAAGAATACAGTTAAGTTGTTTGGGAACACAGTTAACTTGTCTAGGAACACAGTTAATTTGTCTAGGAACACAGTTGTCTAGGAACACAGTTAAGTTGTTTGGGAACACAGTTAACTTGTCTAGGAACACAGTTAAGTTGTCTGGGAACACAGTTAACTTGTCTGGGAACACAGTTAAGTTGTCTAGGAACACAGTTAACTTGTCTGGGAACACAGTTAAGTTGTCTAGGAACACAGTTAACTTGTCTAGGAACACAGTTGTTTAGGAACACAGTTAAATTGTTTGGGAACACAGTTAACTTGTCTAGGAACACAGTTGTCTAGGAACACAGTTAAGTTGTCTGTGAACACAGTTAAGTTGTTTAGGAACACAGTTATCTAAGAATACAGTTAAGTTGTTTGGGAACACAGTTAACTTGTCTAGGAACACAGTTAATTTGTCTAGGAACACAGTTAAGTTGTTTGGGAACACAGTTAACTTGTCTGGGAACACAGTTAAGTTGTCTAAGAACACAGTTAACTTGTCTGGGAACACAGTTAACTTGTCTGGGAACACAGTTAAGTTGTCTAGGAACACAGTTAACTTGTCTAGGAACACAGTTGTTTAGGAACACAGTTAAATTGTTTGGGAACACAGTTAACTTGTCTAGGAACACAGTTGTCTAGGAACACAGTTAAGTTGTCTGTGAACACAGTTAAGTTGTTTAGGAACACAGTTATCTAAGAATACAGTTAAGTTGTTTGGGAACACAGTTAACTTGTCTAGGAACACAGTTAATTTGTCTAGGAACACAGTTGTCTAGGAACACAGTTAAGTTGTTTGGGAACACAGTTAACTTGTCTGGGAACACAGTTAAGTTGTCTGGGAACACAGTTAAGTTGTCTAGGAACACAGTTAACTTGTCTGGGAACACAGTTAAGTTGTCTAGGAACACAGTTAACTTGTCTAGGAACACAGTTGTTTAGGAAGACAGTTAAATTGTTTGGGAACACAGTTAACTTGTCTAGGAACATAGTTGTCTAGGAACACAGTTTAGTTGTCTGTGAACACAGTTAAGTTGTTTAGGAACACAGTTATCTAAGAATACAGTTAAGTTGTTTGGGAACACAGTTAACTTGTCTAGGAACACAGTTAATTTGTCTAGGAACACAGTTGTCTAAGAACACAGTTAAGTTGTTTGGGAACACAGTTAACTTGTCTGGGAACACAGTTAAGTTGTCTAGGAAAGCCTGAGAGTCGACTCCAGGTGAGCAGGGGTCGACTCGTGCTGTTAAGGGGTCGACTCCAGGTCTGTGAACACAGTTAAGTTGTTTGTGAACACAGTTAGCTTGTCTAGGAACACAGTTAATTTTATTTTTATTTTTATTTTATTTTCTTTTCTTCTTTTTCTTTCATTTTCTTTTTTTTCTTTTTTTTTTCTTTTTTTCTTCTCTTCTTCCCTTCTCCTTCTTTCTTCTTCCTTCTCCTCTCGCGAGGCCGGCAGCTATGGAAGGGGGTCGGACGGTGGCGGCCGCAGGATGGCGCCACCGGGGGGGGCAGCGGCTCCTCTTCTTTGGCACCTCCCCACCGTGGGGGCGGAGGTAATTCCGGCGGCGCGGAAGGGGGCAGCGGGTGCAGGAGGGGGCGGGCTGTGGCCGGCGGCAGGCGCGGGAGGGGGTGGGCCGTGGCCGGCGGCTGGCGCGGGAGGGGGTGGGCCGTGGCCGGCGGCTGCCTTTTTCTTCTCCTTCTTCGGTGGGAATGGAAGAGGCGGGGGCATTTTTGTCCCATAAAGTAATGTTAAAATATATATGGACCGGTTGTTAAACAACCGGTCAATAGGGATTTAATGTTAAAGTTCAGTCAATAAATGGACCGCTGAGCAAGTTCCCCTAAAATATAGCGCCAGTCAAGGTGGGCCGGGCTGAATTTTATAAAAAAGAAATGGTTTGCTTCTGGTTCAAAACTTTTCTTGTTCCCTTCAAATCAGTATTAAAGTCATCAAACAAAATATTGCGTGTCAGGTACGAGACTCTCGTTACTGTTGAAAAGCAGGTTTTAGAGATAATGCTGGATTCCAAGTTGCAAGTTTGGCTAACATGAGAGGAATCAGTTGCTATCGAACTTTTTCTGCAGTGGGGACCTAGTTTGATGCGACTTAAGACAAATATCTAGAATCCTAGTCATTACAAGCTTCTTTCCTTTTCTTTGTTACAAAATTATATGCTTTTTTTTATGGTTCTGGTTGGTTTACATTTTGGTTTCGGCATCTCTCCCCCAACTTGCGTCCTGTTCAAGATAGAGGAAAAAGTCCGTCGTGCTGATCCACTTGAACCACGACCGTTAGGATGCAATAATAAATTTCTAAAATAATGATCTGGTACAACATTAAAATAGCGAGGTATAAGAGCACACGAGATAGAGAAAACAGGAGTTGGAAAGAGGTGGGGAAGGGCGTTTGAAGTCGAAAATTTTCGTTGGGGTTCAATCCCGAAACCGGGCTAATTTTTCAGGCTGGAAATTTGAAACCCGCCAGCATGCTCGAGTTAAACTTTCATGGCGTATTCAATTTTAAGCGGTGTGATTAAACCTGTGCATAAGAGTCCTGTGCTTGTGGATGGTAAGCAAGCAAGATCGTGTTTACCGGTGCATCAACTGAATGAAATATAGCGTGTTCGGTACGAAAATCTCGCAACTGGTCAAAAGCAGACTTTAGAGATGACGCTAGACCCCAAGTTGCACGTTTATTGTCACGCCCCGAACCCAGCATCCGGGTCCGGTACGTGACCGGCCGCATGAGCCCTAGAGTAGTGCCCTAAATATCATGCAAGGCCTATGATTAACAAAAAAAAAAAATTTTCAATAAATCTATAATTAATTTAGTAATTCAAATAGACAAATCCGACATGTCCAAATAAACAAATTAGTTTTTGTAACAACCCAGAACCTCACCCAAAATGGCTAGCCGGAAGGTATTATTTGGGTTCCTTGATCCTGTACAAGTACCCAAGATCTACCCAGCGAATAACCGATGTGGGACTAAACACACGCTCGCACGGATCCTCACATACTCCTCCCGTTCAAGCCCTGACGTCCTCGTCGGGCTAAGGGTTCAAAACTATTCAAATCTAATCACAAATACCACGATTGGCCCGTGGTCAGCCCCAATGGATCCGTGCTGCAGTGTCTCCTAGTCCACATAGGTTATGGGCTGGGTCCGCTCTGATACCATTTGTAACAACTCAGGACCTCACCCAAAATGGCTAGCCGGAAGGTATTATTTGGATTCCTTGATCCTGTACAAGTACCCAAAATCTACCCAGCGAATAACCGATGTGGGACTAAACACACGCTCGCACGGGTTCTCACATTTATAACGTCAATCTAATGACGATGCGAACAATTATTTCACATAGCTTGTCCTTGATGCTGACCATAACCAAGAAATTAAAGGGGTTAGTTTTCTTCAGACCAACACTATTACCTAGAAAGGCCACCATGAGACAATGAGAGGAATCAGTTGCTATTGAACTTCTTCCGCGGTGGGGACCTAGGTTGATGTGGCTTGAGAAAATGTCTAGAATCCTAGCCATCACAAGCTCCTTGTCTTTTCTCTGTTACAATATTATATGCTTTTTTTTATAGTTCTGGTTGGTTTACGTTTTGGTTTCGGCATCGGCATCTCTCCCGGGACTTGTGTCTAGTGGAAGGGAAAAAGTCTGTCATGATGATCCACTTGGACAACCACCGTTACGATGCAATAATAAATTTCTAAAATAAAGATCTGGTAAAACGTTAAAATAAAGTCTGTCATGATGCCATAGCAGCCCGGTCACCGGTAGGGTACAATGTCCCATTTTGGTGCCCCACGAGGCCGGGCTGTACTTAAAACCCACCGGCATGCTCGGGTTAGACTTGAAACCAAGCTTTTTTGCGAGTTTGAGTCCAGTCTTCATACTCGACTTCATTAAGGGCTTCATACTATGCTGTCTCTTACTAGTTACTATGCTGTTCTTTCAAGTATTTCTGGTTTAGCAGAGTCACCACATTGAGAAAACTATTTGAGAAATATTCACACTCAATTTCATAAAGGCTATTCATGTGGTATGATTCCAAAGCCTACTGTAAGCAAATTCAGCTGTGACAGAACAAACCTCATTTCTTTTAAAGTTCACCATCGACTAATTCATCAAGATAAGCTTGAGAAAGTAAGAGCAACATATAAGTTAGACTAGGTACTTCCTGTTAAGGGAAAAACCACTATGGCTAGGCGACCAGGAGCCGGCCGAGCGCATTCCTCCGACCAGGAGCCAACCGGGCGCATTCCTCCGACCAGGAGCCGGCCGAGCAGACCCCTGGGCGGGGCCCGACCCAGCAACACTTGGCCAACCCATGGATGCCCGAACCATATCCTAAGGCCACATCCTCCCACAGCTTAGTTGGGAGATTACGTGTTGACTTCTCCAACAACCGATGTATACGAGTCGTGCAGACTTCCAGGTTACTCAACAATTAAAACGCATAGCATTCACAGGCCCTCAGCTTACTCAACAATTAAGGCGTATGGCTTCCATCGCCTACGGACGTCCAGCCTTTCACGGCAAACTCACGCGCCCATAAATGACGGCATGACTCCATGATTGACTTAGGCTCCGGCCTAACCTCCTGCGATGATGACATTGACTTACATGATCGAGCATTAAAAGACTGATCGTACGGCAAACTCTATCACATCACAGGTGGACTGGCTCCCTCCTATAAGAGAAGCACTTCTCCACTGAAGGGGGGGTCCCCGCTCTCTCTCTCTCTCTCTCTCTCTCTCACTCTGACTCTCCCTCGCTCATTCCATTTTTCTCCACATATTCTCCCTGTGCTGACTTAGGCATCGGAGGGCCGGTGCCGGAGAGCCCGGCCACCGGCTTCTTGCAGGTCTCCAGGAAGACGCCGCCCGTCGGCGAACTGCCACTCCCCACTCAGGCGGCGGAGCCTCCCCCTTCCGGCCGACGGTCGCCCCCGGGTCCAATTTTCAGCAACAGTTGGCGCTAGAGGAAAGGACCGAGTTGCGACCATGAAACTGAGAAGCAAGGGAGCTTCCAATGCCTCCCGACGTCCTCCACCTAGCCCCGGACATTCTGTCCAGAACTCGCCACCTCCGGCTGATCCGACTCCCCAAGTTCGGCCGGAGCAGTTTGACGCCCTGGTACAGCAGGTTTAGGCTTTGGCCGCTGTTGTCCAAGGCCTGCAGCCCAGGGGCGTCCCGACGATGCCGCCCCCTCCAGCCCCAGTTCAACCGGCGCCCTCTGCGAGTGAACCACCCCTCCCCGGCCAAGATCACCATGTTCCCGTCTCCCCCTGGGGAGAACACCCGGTAAGGGGCCCTGGAGACTGGCCACTACCGTCGGAAGCCGAGTCGGTCCCAGGACGACTTGCGCCAGGGCGCACCGTCGCGGCGATCCCGCCGAGCGATGAGCTTGACAAGAAGGTTGAGAACCTGGAGCGTCAGATTGAGGCGCTCCGTGGCAGGAAGATGGGACGCGATGGTGACTTCGAGTTCAGCACGCGGTCCCCCTTCTCCCAGCAAATCGAGGACGAGCCGGTCCCGCCGAAGTTCAAGATGCCCCAGGTGGAGCCCTACAGTGACAGGACCGACCCTCTTGACCACCTGGAAAGCTATCGGGCCTTGATGGCCCTGCAGGGAGCCACGGGGGCCCTGCTCTGTAAAGCCTTCCCAGCAACACTCCGAGGAGCAGCCCGGCTCTGGTTCACTGGGCTAAAGCCTAGCACCGTCTCCTCCTTCGAACAGCTCGGCAGGCAGTTCGCCAGCACTTTCGCCGCTAGCCGACCCCAACGGCAGACCTCCGACTCCCTCCTTGACATAAAGCAAAAGGAGGGAGAGTCTCTCAGGGACTACCTGGACCGTTTCACTGCTGCAACGTGGGAGGTCCGGAAGCTCGACCAGTCGATCGCCATGTCGGCATTAAAGACCGGGGCCCGGTCTTACAGATTTCTCTTCTCCATCGAGAAGAATTTCTCCGCTGATTTCACGGAGATGTTGATTCGGGCGCGAAAGTACGCGAAGGCTGAAGAAGCCGTCGCTTCTAGGCGGAGCGGGGCCGAGCAGACCTCTAAGAAAAGGCGTCGCGAGGACCGCGGTCGCCCCAGAAGCCCATCCCCGCACCAAGCCGAGCGCCCCTCTCGCCTGAAGCACTTACCCCGGCTGCAAGGACCGCCTCGGCAGAGATCCCCTCCTCGCCCGAGGCCACCACAACGGCCCCGCACACCCAACGGGAGGTACGAAAATTACACTCCCCTTACCGCTCCCCGGACCGAGATCCTCATGGAGATCGAGGGCCGCGACTACTTCCGACCCCTGCCCCCGAGGCGGGATCCCGGGGCCTGGCGCAACCCCCGTAAGTATTGCCGCTTCCACCGGGACCACGGCCACGACACGGAGGAATGCTTCCAGCTCCGGGACGAGATCGAAGCACTCATTTGCCGAGGAGTGCTCGACCGGTTCGTGCAGAACTGGCCCGCAGGAAGGCCCGTGGAGAATCCCCCACAGCCCGAAGATCCAAATGCCAACAGGCCCATCGTCGGCACCATCAACACCATCCGAGGCGAGGCCTCGGCTGGAGGAGCTCCAGAAGGAACTGCCCCTAAGCGCTTACGCGCCTCGGAGGCCATCTCATTCTCAGATGAGGACCTGAAGGGAGTTGAAGCTCCCCATGACGATGCTGTGGTCGTCTCCATGGTTGTGAACAAATTTAATGTAAAACGTATTTTGATTGATAATGGAAGTTCGGCGAACGTTTTGTATTTCGATGCCTATTCCAGAATGGGAAGGACGGGAAATCAACTGCGGAGGATGAACGCCCCGCTGGTCGGCTTCACTGGGGACTCAGTCCCAGTAGAGGGCGAGGTCAACCTCCTGGTCACGGTCGGACTCGCCCCCCGAGAGAGCACCGTGAAGATGAATTTTCTCGTGGTGCGCCTGCCCTCGGCTTATAATGCCATCCTTGGGCGACTAGGACTCAACGCTCTCCAAGCCATAGTCTCAACCCGCCACTTGCTCATGCGGTTTCCCACCAGCCATGGAGTCGGCGAAGTCCGCGGAGACCAGATGGTAGCCAGACGGTGCTACGTGGCGACCCATGAGGCGAGGCGGCCGGCCGAGGCGTCGACCACAGCGAAAGATGAACCCCCGGCCGAAACCTTAGAGGCGCGGATCGGCCTGCAGAAGAATCGAGTGGAGCCTGGTGAGCTGCTCATTCGAGTTCCCCTCCAAAAAAATTCTTCCGAGCTAACCGTGCAGGTCGGCTCCGGCCTTGACGCTCGCGAGAGGGATCGCCTCATCAACTTCCTGCGGGACAACGCGGACGTCTTCGCTTGGTCGCCAGCAGACATGCCGGGGATAGATCCAGAGGTCGTGGTCCACCGACTCCAGGTGAAGCCTTGTAAGCCTGTGCGACAGAAGAAGCGTAACACCGCCCCAGAGCGGCAGCAGGCGGTAGCTGAGGAAGTTGATAAGCTCCTCAAGGCTGGCTTCATCCGGAAAATATCCTATCCGGAGTGGCTCGCCAACGTGGTCCTTGTCAAAAAGGCTAGCGGGAAATGGCGCATGTGCGTGGACTACACCGACCTGAACAAGGCCTGCCCAAAGGACAGCTTTCCGCTCCCTAGCATCGACCGGCTCGTGGACTCCACCTCGGGGCACGAGCTGCAGACATTTATGGACGCCTTTTCCGGGTACAATCAAATCCGGATGGCACCAGAGGATGAGGAGAAGACTGCCTTCATCACTGATGGGGGCACTTACTGTTACAAGGTGATGCCCTTCGGCTTAAAAAATGCTGGAGCGACTTATCAAAGGCTGGTCAGTCGGATCTTCAAAGATCAGATAGGCCGAAACATGGAGGTTTATGTGGATGATATGCTAGTAAAAAGCAAAGTGGCGCAAGACCATGTGACCGACCTCAGCGAAATATTCTCCATACTCCGAAGGTACCAAATGAAGCTCAACCCGGCCAAATGCGCGTTCGGAGTTACCTCGGGCAAGTTCCTTGGCTTCGTGATCTCTCAGCGGGGAATCGAGGCCAATCCCGAGAAGATTCGAGCGCTTCAGGAGATGACGCCACCGAGGACGGTGAAGGAAGTGCAGCGGCTTACGGGCCGGGTCGCAGCCCTCGGAAGATTCGTCTCCCGATCGGCCGAGCGCTGCCTCCCGTTCTTTGCGACCCTCAAGAAGCCCAAAGACTTCCTATGGTCGGCCCAATGTCAGCAAGCCTTTGAGGAGCTCAAACATCTCCTCGCCTCTCCTCCCTTGCTCACAAAGCCTCACCAGGGCGAGCTCCTCTACTTGTACCTAGCTGTTTCTCCTGTAGCAGTAAGCTCGGTCCTGGTCCGGGAGGAGAGCAAGCTCCAGAAGCCGGTTTATTATACAAGCCGGGTCTTGAGGGGTGCTGAGACCCGATATTCCAAGCTGGAAAAGACCGCTTACGCCCTGGTCGTCTCAGCTCGAAGGCTCCGGCCGTACTTTCAAGCCCACACTATAGCCGTACTAACCGACCAACCGGTGAAGCAGATCCTGCAGCGATCAGATCGCGCCGGTCGGACCACAAAGTGGGCCATCGAGCTTGGGGAGTTCGACATCGAGTACCGACCCAGGCCAGCGATTAAGGCGCAAACGCTCGCCGACTTCATAGTCGAGTGCACAGTGCCAGACGAGCCCGAAGCCAGGCCAGCTCCAGACGAGCAGACCCCGAGCCCGATCTGGACTTTACATGTCGATGGCTCCTCGAACTCGGGGGGTAGCGGAGCAGGCCTCGTGCTCACCAGTCCAGATGGAGTGATCGCCGAGCAGGCCTTGCGCTTCGAATTTCCCACCTCCAACAATGTAGCAGAGTACGAAGCACTTGTCGCCGGGCTCAAGTTGGCCAGGGAGCTGGGTGTGAAAGACCTAAGGGCCTTCAGCGACTCCCAGTTGGTCGTGAACCAAATCTTGGGTGATTTTGAGGCCAGAGAGCCCACTATGCAAGAATACTTCCGGAAGGTGCGGGACCTCACCTCGGCTCTGAACTCCTTCCACATCCAACACATCGCTAGAACGGAAAATTCCAGAGCAGATCAACTCTCAAAGCTGGCGTCTTCCCGCATGAGCGAACTCCCGAAGGCAGCGGCCTTGGAGTATCTCCAAAGACCCAGCACGGAGGAGCCTGAGTCGACCCTTTGCATCAAAGCTGAACCAAGCTGGACGGACGAGCTCATCAGCTACTTGCGGGATGATGTCCTCCCCAGCGACGAACGAGAAGCTCGCCGAGTCAAGCGCTTGGCCACCCGGTACATATGGTACGAAGGTAATCTCTATCGAAGGTCCTTCACCTCCCCCTCCTCAGGTGCCTCCGCCCGTCCGAGGCGGATTATGCAATGCGCGAAGTCCACGAAGGGATTTGTGGAAGCCATCTGGGGGGACGAACACTAGCGCACAAGATTCTGCGCCAAGGATATTACTGGCCTACACTCCAGAAGGACACCCTGGACTTCGTCCAGAAGTGCGACCGGTGCCAGAGGAACGCTAGCATCCAACGACGACCCTCGGCCCTACTGACCTCAATCAGTTCCCTCTGGCCATTCGCCCAGTAGGGGATTGACATCCTGGGACCATTCCCTTTGGCGACTGGACAAAGGAAATTTATCGTTGTCGCCATTGACTATTTCACGAAGTGGGTGGAAGCTGAGCCGCTTGCCCGAATCACCGAGCAGAAGATGCGGGACTTCGTCTGGAAGTCGATCATTTGCAGGTTCGGGCTCCCCCGCATCCTCATATCAGATAATGGCCGCCAATTCGACAACGCTCGCTTCAGGGAGTTCTGCTCCGAACTCGGCATCGACCACCGTTTCACCTCGGTCGCGCATCCGCAGACAAATGAAAAAACCGAGGTAACAAATCGAACAATCTTGCAGGGGCTCAAGGCCAGGCTCGACCGGTCCAAAGGACAATGGGTCGAAGACCTGTACAACGTCCTCTGGGCTTACCGGACCACGTTCCGGGTGCCCACCGGCGAAACTCCCTTCAATCTGACGTACGGGACGGAAGCCGTCATCCCCCTGGAGGTCGGGCTCCCTTCTTCGAGGGTAGAGCATTTTGATGCCAGCTCCAGCTCCTTGCAACTCAGGAATAATCTCGACTTGGTCGAAGAAGTAAGAGAGGCCGTCCGAGTTCGCATGGCAAAATACCAGCAAAGGACGGTGCAGTACTATAACGCCAGAGTCAAGATCAAATCCTTTAAAGAGGGGGACCTCGTCCTCAGAAGGGCGGAGGCCTCCCAACCGACCGAGCAGGGGAAGCTGGCCCCGAACTGGGAAGGACCCTACCGGATCGCACGTGTCCAGCGACCCGGAGCTTACAAGCTAAAATCTCTTGATGGGACTCCCATCCCTCGGAGTTGGAGCTCCGAAAATCTTCGGGTGTATTACCAATGATGTCCCGAAGGATCCCCCCACATCGATTGTCAAGTTGAGACTTATTTACAATTATCTAACTGTGATAAATTTCTCCTGGTGTCTGCATGCTCCCAGATGGCCTGGCCCAGTTCGTGTATACGACCCTGCTCGGATGCAAATAGAACCGAGCGAGGCCGGACCGCCACAAAAACTCGGAACGCCGATATCTCCATTTTGCACGATCTCCATCAGGCATCGAGCTCGGCTCGATCTCCATCAGGCATCGAGCTCGGCTCGATCTCCATTACCTATCGTGCTCGGCACGATCTCCGTCGACTATCGAGCTCAGCTCGATCTCCATCAGGCATCGAGCTCGGCTCGATCTCCATTACCTATCGTGCTCGGCACGATCTCCATCGACCATCGAGCTCGGCTCGATCTCCATCAGGCATCGAGCTCGGCTCGATCTCCATTACCTATCGTGCTCGGCACGATCTCCATCGACCATCGAGCTCGGCTCGATCTCCATCAGGCATCGAGCTCGGCTCGATCTCCATTACCTATCGTGCTCGGCACGATCTCCATCGACCATCGAGCTCGACTCGATCTCCATCAGGTATCGAGCTCGGCTCGATCTCCATCAGGCATCGAGCTCGGCTCGATCTCCATCGACCACCGAGCTCGGCTCGATCTCCATCAGGCATCGAGCTCGGCTCGATCTCCATTACCTATCGTGCTCGGCACGATCTCCATCGGCCATCGTGCTCGGCACGATCCCCCACAGCCGTTATGCTCGGCCTATCCTCGCCGGCTCAAGTGATCCAGGCATCCTGAACCTGGCGCTAGAGTGGCTGCTCCGTGTGCAAGCTCGAAAGTGACGACCCCGTGCCTTGGACTAAGCTCGGAGCCGTTCTCCATGGACCAATTCGTAGCACGGGGCATATAGCCCCGAAAAGGTACGCCCCAATAGCGTTCGCCTTGTTCGATATGCATGCTCCGTTCATTCTTGTATCCTTGAACACCTCGATTGGTAGCGGGGTCCTCAGCCAAAAGTCAAACGCGTCTACTTAAACCTTAGCTTGGTTTCGCGGCCGCTCGGTAAAGTTCGGTCCCGAGCTCGAGGCTCGGTGGTCAGAGCAAGACGCTCCCTAAGGCTCCGAGCCCTACGATCGTGGAATATCTAAGCTCAGGAGCTCGGCAAGTCCGAGTCCGACCTAAAATGCCTTGGTGGTTTGAACGAACATTTGAGAAGTCAAAAAAAAGGGGGGTTGGGAAAAAGCGCATTCATTGGAAAAAGCCCAAAGGCTAAAGTACAAAATTGGGGGTCGGCCGTGCGACAAGCACGGACCGGCCCCGAGTTACAAAAAAAAAAAAATTATTATTAGTTAGAGCGCGGCGTCTTCGGCCGGAATCTCCCCGGGCTCGATCTCAGCGCCCTCGGCCTCGACCCTCTCGGCGGTAGCTTCGGGCTCGCCGACCTCATCGCCTTCGGGCACAGTCTCGGGGACTGAAGACGTTGCCTCTCCCCCAGGGACCTCCAAGGCCGCCTCGGCCGACTCCCCCTCGAGGCCCTCGACCCCGGCTCCGGGCTGAAGCTGGTCGAGATCAAAGTCGGGACAGAGCCGGCGTAGTTAGTTGCGGAAGTCCGTGAACCCCTGAACGAGGCCATTCACGGCTTCCTCCTCGAGCAGCTCCCGGAACTCCTCCAACTCCCGGAAGACCTAAACCGCCCGCCTCTGGGCCTCTTCCTCCTGGGCTCCAAGCTGAGCCTGAAGCTCCTTGATCTTGAGCTCCACTTCCTTTATTGTCTGCTCACGCATGGTGAGCAAGGACCGCGCCTCAGCCAGACAAGCCTCGGCCCCCCGCAACTCTGACCTGGCCAGAGAGTGGGTAGCCTTCTCCTCGTCCAGCACCATCGTCAGGAGCTTGGCCTCGTCTTCCGCAGCGCCCACCCTAAGCAAGAGCTCCTTTTTATGGAGCTCGAGCTCTGCCGCTTTCTTCTCGGCCTCCTCCGCCCTCTTCTCGGCCGCCTCCCGTGCCTGCGAGTTCCGACGGGCCCGATCTCGGTAGTCTGCGACGAGAGCGATCAAGGTCTCGGTCTCGTGGAGGTGCTGCAAACAAAATAAAAGTTAAAAAAAAGAAGAGAGAGAAAAGAGAAGGAAAAGTTGTGCGAAGAAAATACTAGACTTACCCGAACAGCGGAGAAGCGGGCCGAGTCCAAGAACTGATTCTGGCTCATGGCCTGAATCCTCGCTCTGTTGGCCGGAAGGAGTACGGCGCGGAAAAGTTGACGCGCCGTTTCGATGTTTTCGAGGGCTGAGTCGTCCTCGAACAGTGTCCACTCGACGACGTAAGATCGCCGCTCTTGGTCTCCCGCCGGGTCGGGAAGGCTCGCACCCGCCACCTCTGGTCTCGCAACCCTTTGGCTGCTCTTCGACTCGGACCCCGGGCCCTCGGATCGAACAGGAACCCGATCAGGAGCCCGGGGGATGGGCGCCGTACACGGGAGCGCCAGGGTCGCCTCACCCGAGCCTCCGGGCTCGGAGCTCGAACATCCCCCCTTGGCGACCTCGGGAGGGTCGACTTGGGGAGCGACCTTCACCTTCTTTTTGGGCTCGAGCGGCTCCCCTCCAAGCTCGGCCGCCCTCTTCCTGTACCGAGCGTACATGACTTCGCTTTTGGTAACCATCTTCGCGACGTCTGCAAAAAAAAAAAAAGAGAAAGAGAAAAAACTGAGGGATCCGAAGTATCAAAAGACAAAAAAATAAAGGCTTTCTACTCTTGCCCTTACCATGAGGACGCGCCGAGCTCAGGCCCACGTTCACCAAAGCGTCCTCGCTTATGAGGCCGTTTAGGAGAATTCCGTCCCCGAGACCGCGAATGAAGTCGAGGGCTTCTTGCTCGCGCGTGGAGAGCCTGGGAATTTTATTAGCGGCCCTGAGTCGGTACGGCCTCCACCTGGGGTCGAACCCCCACGTCCGCTCAGAGGCCAGAAAGAAAAACTTTTTCTTCCAGTCGTGAATGGACGAGGGAGCACCGTGGAAGAGCGGCCGACCCGCCCGGAGGGCGACGTAGAGCCACTCCCCGTCTCCCGGGTTCGACTTTAACATGAAAAGCCGCCAGAAGACATTGACCGATGTCAGGATCCCATGCGCCAAGCACAGCGATAGGAATCCGACGATCGTCCTCCACGCATTCGGAGCGAGCTGCCCCGGGACCAACTGGTACTCCGCGAGCAGCTGGTTCAAGAATCCGTGGAGAGGGAACCGTAGGCCGGCCCAAAGTGCCTCACGATACACTCCGATCCGGCCTTCCGGAGGGTTCGATACTCGATCCTCCGGTCCGGCGGGTTCCAAGCGGAACCCCCGCCGAGGAAAAAACCATTCCTCGACTATCCCGACCTCGACCTCAGTCATGGTGGACCCAAAATCATTTGGACCGGACCCCATTAGGAAGGAAAAGAAGAGGAGGAAAGACTGAGCAAACAAAGGACCTGTCGGAAGTTCGCCGGAGAACGATTATTTCGGATTGGGAGGAAAACAGGAAGAAAGCAGGAAGAAAGACTTAGAAAAACGTGTATATATAGCCCCTTCCGACGAACCAGATTTGTGGAGCAGAGCGCTGCTCCCCGTTCAGATCATGACGCGCGTCCGCCTGAAAATTAAAGAGCCGCACTCAATCCGAACCGACGTCTCGAACACAGAAACGTCTCATCAGGTCGTGCGGTCTCATTATGAGTCCACAACGCGAGGACGCCTTGAAAGGCGGAAGGGTGCCTTGATAAAACGTTTCCGGGAAGAGAAGTCGTCGCCTATTTAAAGCGCCTTGAAGCGCGCGATAATTCAAAATTTTCTTAAACATATTTCCACTTCCCGCGCTCGAACTCCCGAGCAGCTCGAGCTCGGAAGTCGGGGGGTAGTGTTAAGGGAAAAACCGCTATGGCTAGGCGACCAGGAGCCAGCCGAGCGCATTTCTCCGACCAGGAGCCAACCGGGCGCATTCCTCCGACCAGGAGCCGGCCGAGCGGACCCCTGGGCGGGGCCCGACCCAGCAACACTTGGCCAACCCAAGGATGCCCGAACCATATCCTAAGGCCACATCCTCCCACAGCTTAGTTGGGAGATTACGTGTTGACTTCTCCAACAACCGATGTATACGAGTCGTGCAGACTTCCAGGTTACTCAACAATTAAAACGCATAGCATTCACAGGCCCTCAGCTTACTCAACAATTAAGGCGTATGGCTTCCATCGCCTACGGACATCCAGCCTTTCACGGCACACTCACGCGCCCATAAATGACGGCATGACTCCATGATTGACTTAGGCTCCGGCCTAACCTCCTGCGATGATGACATTGACTTACATGATCGAGCATTAAAAGACTGATCGTACGGCAAACTCTATCACATCACAGGTGGACTGGCTCCCTCCAATAAGAGAAGCACTTCTCCACTGAAGGGGGGGTCCCCGCTCTCTCTCTCTCTCTCTCTCGAACTCTGACTCTCCCTCGCTCATTCCATTTTTCTCCACATATTCCCCCTGTGCTGACTTAGGCATCGGAGGGCCGGTGCCGGAGAGCCCGGCCACCGGCTTCTTGCAGGTCTCCAGGAAGACGCCGCCCGCCGGCGAACTGCCACTCCCCACTCAGGCGGCGGAGCCTCCCCCTTCCGGCCGACGGTCGCCCCCGGGTCCAATTTCCAGCAACACTTCCTATTCCAAAATTTATTTGTATTACCGAACAAAGTAATAACAAAAGTCGAGAATGTTCCGTTCTGGTTTCAGGCTCTAAACTCTCCCACAGAAAAAAAGACATGAAACTTTTCGAAGCAACCAAGGTCTCTGCAATTCCTTTTAAAAATACTCTGGGGTTTATATTCCTGTTCAAGCAAGCATCCAGTCAAAAGATCCTGCAACAGAACTAAGCCATGCATCACAAATCTATTGAACACCCTGCGAACAGATCAGTTTGGATTAATGAGAGCAAATAGAAGTAGAAATAAATACCAAAGAGTAAGGGAAGCTCTTTCCAGTGTGACCGTGAAACAACTAAGATGAACTAGAAATAAGTGGTAATGCCAACAGCAAGCTAGCTTTCACAGCATCACCACCATGCGGCTGATCTGACCTAAAAATTAATAAGACCAGGTCAACTGCCTGAGAGCTACCCTCCGTTGCAAGATAGTACAGGTGTCTAATTAGTATACACAATTTTATGCAGGCCCCATCAAAAGAGTGTCATTAACAAGTATCTCACGCAGGCTCCACCTGAAAATGCAAAATGTTAGGCATTGAGGTCTGCTTTAATTATGAAAAGCCACATCAGAGCTGCTTCAGTTCCATGTTCAGCCACTACAATCCTAATGCAAGCTATATGTCATGGCAGCAGCCCTTTTTAGAGACATAATAGGTTACTTTGAATGGCTAACAAACACAAGACATTTAAAAAAGAAGGTGCATAATTTTCTGAGACCAGCCTTCAAGTCAATCATCATTCTTATGTAAGGAAGTTTGCTTGGTCTCTGAGTGCAACCTGCCCTTTTTTTCTTGCTGAAAGAGGCTCATGCTTGTTTTTGTAACCATCATGCTTAACGACTCGATGAAGCTATCCACGCAAACATAAGTGCGATTTCGCAATTTCCAAATGAACCAGAAAGCTTGCATGAACTTGATGCCATCAGTTCATATACAGCTTGCATGAAACTGATTCCACCATTTACACCACCTAATTCTCTTTGGGAAAATTTGAATACAAGTCTTCGTAAAATATCATATGGACTGATTATAAACACTGATCTAACCAGCTATACTGAAGTCTTGCTTCTTTGTTGCCTTCTGAGTGCCCATATCTTCCTAAGCTAATGGATCTCTAGTGTGGACACCAGTACCAGATCGCCCGTCACTCGACTCTACAGTCGCCGCATGAGGATGGTTCAGCCAGTTTCATTGTAGTTGGAGTAATTTTATTTTATTTGGGCTTATTAGGGTATTTTGTTATTTGATAGCCTGTAGGGCTTATTTTGGTATTTTGTTATCTTTGAGGATCTTTGTGAGATTAATTTTTTTTTGGGGTCTTTTTACATTTTCTGAGTCTTATAAATATGCTGGATCGTACATCGTTTAGGGTATGCTATGAATAAAATTTTTGATTCCCCTTCTTTTTAGCCTTGGTGTCAAACCCTGGGCTAAGGCTAGGTGCGAAGCCTAGATCTTCTCTCCTCCCTCCTCTTTCTTTTCTTACCCTGCTGTCAAGCGTCAGCATTGGTATCGGAGCCTTCTTTTGGGCCACTGTGAGCCGTGGGATTCAAGCTTCACGCGGGGGAAAACAACACCAACAAAAAAAAAAAAGAAATCCTTCCTTCCTGTGGACAACCCCTGTTCCTCCCCCCCATCCCCTCGTCTGACGCCCCAATGCCATCACGTGGTTCGCCGCCGAGAGCTTCAACCGCGCGCCCCACAATCTGACGAAGGAGACCTCCCCAAGCTCCAGCCAACCGTGACTGTGCCCGAGCAAGGAGGACGCGCTCGGCCCCGGCCGCGTCCTTATCGCCACTGCCCGTGGCCGGATCCGGAAGAGGAGCACTGCTGACCCTCTCCGCTGCGCCCCACGCACTGATTGCCGCGGAAGTCGGCGTAACCATCAGCAACAACCTACGAAGGAGAAGACCTAGCGGGTATGTAGCGGGTTAGCGAAGCAGGTCGCACCCGTTAACCCGAATCCACTCGATTAAAAAAAAAAAAAGTGCATGTGACGCACGTGACGGATCCGTAACGGGTTATCAGAGCGGGTCGTGCCCGATAACCTGAATCCTATTGGATCCGAGCTAAAAAAAAGAGAACTCATTGTTCATCTTCTTCCTCTGCGGTCGTCCGCAGCACCGCTCTGCCTTTTCCGCGATCGCCTCCGCCTTCACCGCTCCATCATCGCCGCTTCTACCTCCGCTGCTCCGCACTCGCCGCTTCACGCCCTCGCATTCGCTCGCTGCCCCGAGCCTTATTGCCACCCCCACAACCCTCTCTCTTTCTTCCCCCACACTCCGCTTCCTCCCTTCCTCACCGCTCTTCGCTTCTTCCCCATTGCCGCCCGAGCCCCACTACCCCTCCTTCCCCATCTCTTTGACACCAGAAAGTCGGCACCCCACACCCAGCGCTGCACCCCCTTCTTCACACCAAAACCCTCACTCCGCCCCACCATCCTTGTCCCAACCAGGCCAGGGCCACCCCCAACCACCCCTTCTCCCTCCTTCGGCCAATCTCCCACAATTGCCACCCCTCTCCCTCCCTCTTTCAGCTCCTCAAGGGTTTCGGCATTGAAACCCTTGTCATCAGGCCACACGGTACTGATCCCCCCCTTTCGACACCCCCCCCCCAACCCAGGTTCCTTCTCACGGGCCCAAGTTATCAGGCCCGCGCTATTACGACCTAATCCACCCCCTTCCCCCTTCTTCAATTCAAGGGCCAACACAGTAGTTCCGAGAACAGTGCTTATGAGGATTGAGCGGCTACTTCGGAGCTTCCTGTGGGGGTCGTATGGAGGGGGTCACGGGGTGCATCTAGTGGCATGGGAGAGCGTTTGCCTACCAGTGAGAGAGGGTGGCCTCGGGGTCTCGTCTCTGGTGGAGCGACGTGAGGCGTTGATTGCCCGACATGCAGCTCGATTCACGCTGGAGCCACAGGGATTCTGGAGTCAGACTATGGCTACCAGATATGGCCGTACTGGCACTGCAGGGGCGGTCCGCAGTGGGCGTCGCTGCTCTTTCATGTGGCGAGAGATTGCCAGATACCTTCCCATGGTTGAGGAGAACACTAGATGGTTGATAGGAGATGGGCAGAGTATTGATGTGGTTGGTGACTCATGGGTGGGTACCCTACCCTTGAGACGTTGGCCGACTATGGTTGATACCGAGGCAGTGGAGGGACTGCGGGTTTGTGACCTCCTTGTCCCGGGCGGGGCTGCCTGGGATGAGGAGAGGGTGGGTTACATGTTTGGGGCACACTTGGCTGAGAGGGTTAGGTCCCTTCCGATCCCGGGGCATGCGGGTCCGGATACCCGGGTGTGGAGCATGTCGTGTAGGACCGGAGTGAGGGTGGGGGACCTCTCCCGTGTGCTCCGGCCAGAGCATGAGCCAGGGCCGGATTGTGCCTGGGTCTGGCGCCTAGGCCTCCATCCGAGGGTCGCACTGTTCTTATGGAAGGTCGCTTGGGTTCGGCTTCCGACAAGAGCAGTATTGAGTGAGCGGGGCTTGAGGTTGTCCCCAGAGTGCGTGGCATGCGGAGCTGAGGAGTCGGTGGACCATGTACTGTTTCAGTGCAGATGGGCGAGGGCGGCGTGGTGTACGGCGGGGCTGCCATGGGAGGGTTGGACCCAGGGGGACCAGTTCTTACGAACTATCCGCTGGTGGTCGGGTAACCCATTGACTCGCCAAGAGGCGGTTAGAGCGACCTGCACAGCATACCAGATATGGCTGGCTAGGAATGCTCGAACCTTTGGTGAGCAGAGCAAGTCGCCAAGGCTCGTGGCGGAGAGCGCCCGGGCGCAGGCGGCAGAGTTTAGTGGTCTCTTCTCCTTAGACGGACTTTTGATAGCTCGGGATATCTGGGGTTCCCCTTCTGCCTCGGCAGCTTTTCATACGGTGTTTTTCACCTGGGAGCCCCCACCCCCAAGCTTCCTCAAAGTCAATTTTGATGGGTCCGTGCTGGATGGTGGCACGATAGGTGGAGCGGGTTTTGTTATTCGGGACCCTATCTCCAGGGTTGTGGCGGCAGGAGGCTGTCAGGTATTTGACTGTACGGTCCCCGGAGCGGAGCTGAGAGCTGCCTGGGCGGGCCTTCGACACGCTCAGCATGTGCTCTCAGCTAGATCTGTCATCTTGGAGGGTGACTCGGCTACGGTCATTAGTTGGATCCAGGGGGGTCTGAGAGCCGGTGCTACCGACCATCCCTTAGTCCGCGATATCGGGTTGATGATGAGGGACGGAGGGGTGGTCCAGGCGAAGCATGTGTTTCGAGAAGCCAATGGGGCTGCGGATTGGGTGGCCACGTATGTGGCCAATCATGCCGGTAGCACCTTATGGGCTGGGGACAGGGAGCTGCCTCGGGAGCTCCGGGACGTCTTGTTTTCCGATTTTATTGGGTGTATCCGTACACGTGTTGTATAGATCGCCCGGTTTAGCAAAAAAAAAAAAAAAAAAAAAAAAAAAAAAAAAACAAGTCCTTTCTTACACAGGCCCACACCACCCCCTCCTTTTGGGTCCACAACCCATCAGGCCTCCCGCCCCACCACCTAATTTGGGGCCCAGTAGGCCCATCAGGCCCTTTTCACACCGGCCCACACAGCACCCTGTTCCCCCTTTAGTTTACAGGCCAATCAGACCACACAAGTAGCTGAGACCAGGCCCGCCGAATTGCAGTGATCGGATCCGATTTGACCAAGCCTACCGAGTTGCAATGATCAAACCCGATTTGGAGCCATTTGACAAGCCTACTTGTTGCGACCGCATCTCTGATCGTCGCCCCAGCCCAAGTTAGGTTTCTTCTCTTATTGGAAAATCTATTTGTTCGTTTAAGTTCAGCATCGATGAACTTTTGTGTGCTCTATTGACTTAGCTTACCATGAATTTAACACATACACCCAAATAACTTAAGAAACCCTTGCAGTGGCCCAACTTTACCATTAATTGTAGGGCTGCCTAAACTTTGGAAGTCCTTCGAGGCTCTGTGATACCCTGCAACACACAGAACACTGGCACTACTTGACTACAATTACTTGCTTGCACTTATTACGTGATCCTCTAGTTGATTTCATTTGTTACGGATTAGGTTTTCGTTTATATTGAGCATATACATTGCGCTTTAGGCATCATTTTCATGCATTAGGTCTGTCTAGGAACCACCATTGTCTTCGTATTGTAAGGCTACGCACAACTTTGCACACTCATTATATGCACTTTCATAGTGGCCGTGTTGTCTCCTAGTTCAAATCCCAACTTGCCATGGATCTCAATATTGAAGCCTTACTAAGAGCTGTCCAAGACTTGACCACAGTATCCACTCAGATCAACGCCCGATTAGACTCCGTTGAGGCCTTCCTTCAGAGGATTATGGGATCCAAAGAAAGTAGTGCCTCCCATTTGGAGGGCCCAGAGGTCGAAGATGAAACATAAGACCATCTAGAATCGGCCCAATAGGGCCACCTCGATGCTAGTCCTTTCCCAGGCCATCCTCAAGCCTACCCGCGTCACAGAGGACCAGGTCCAGTCCATAATGTTGATAGGGATTATCGCCACAATATAGAACACAGAGAGTCTTGTGTCCATGATGAGGAGTGTGATAAAGGACCTGATATCCTAGCGTGCATCCGTACTACACCTATATCATTTGCACCTCCAAAGAGAGAGTCTAACCAATCCACCATGAGTGTAGTCAGATGTGCCCTCACACACCCAAAAGAATTGATGACTGGTGAAGAACCTCGATGTTCCATACTTATATTAAATGCAGGAAGAAAGATTGTAAGGTCATCATTGAGAGCGGAAGTTGCATTAATGTGATATCCTCCAACATCGTCTCCCACTTAGGTTTAACTTCTATTCCCATACCACAACCCTATAAGGTTTCTTAGATTGACACATCTTTTATTAACAGCAAAGAGAGATGTCTTGTGCCCATTCACATCCTTTATTACAAACACACCATATGGTGTGACGTAATCCCAATGGATGTGGGACACCTAATTTTGGGGAGACCCTAGTTATTCGACCTTGTTACCATCTACGGTCAATTCAACTCTTGTTCCTTCGTGTTCAAGGGCAAAAAGTTTAAACTCAATCCTTTGCGGCCCAAGGCACCTAACAAGAACAAGAAGAGTGAAGTTGTAATAACCTCAAAATATTTTTTTATATAAAAGGGATAGAATAGTCCTTAAAAATTGATATAAGGGGTAAAATTGGAAGGAATCAAAAGTTAATGGCATAATGGTAGATATGTTGAAGTGTTAGGGGTAAAATGGAAATTTAATAATATTAAATAAAGGATGAATAGTGCCTTGACGTGATTTAATTGAAGGGTTTGAGCTGGCTTTTGGAATGAAACCGAGAGACAGAGAGGGGAGTCTCAGGCGTGAAACAGAGAGGAAAGAAAGAAAGAAAAAGAGAAGAAGAAGAAGAAGAAAGAAGAAGAGGAAGGGGATTCGAGGAGGAAAGAAATTTCGGTTGCGCTGCCAGCTGAAGGAAAAAGTGTAGATCTCCTTCTCCTCTACGCAAGGACCTCGATTTTCAAAAAGAAAAAGGGTAAATATCCATCTCTATCTAGTCTTTTGATGATATTAGGCTATACAAAGGGTGGATGTAGTCTAGAGGGGTCGGATAAGGATTGTAGAGGTGGTTAAAAGAGGAAGAATCGGATTTCGACAAATTTTTCCGGCACTACGGAAAAACTGTGTCGAAGTCCCAACTTCGGCGAATTATTTTGTGGGGCCAAATGGCCTCCGATAGTGATGCATGTTACCTTTTTGGAATCCCCTATGAGTATAGAATATTAGGTAAAAATTTCATAAAATTTGGAGTCCTGAAAGTGGATCAAAATCGGGATGAAGTAACCGGCTGTCGGTCCGGATTACTGTTCATCCGGGTGGAAAATAAGGGATTTCATGCTATAATAGAGTATTAAGCCTAGATCAAGCTAAAAGGGACCTTGTACTCAAGCAAGAAAATCCCTGGTATACATAAATGATGAGTTAATTAATAGAAAAAGAAAAAAAGAAAGAAAAAAAATGATTTAGGGAACGGAGGAGTTGAATCAATTAAAGTTCCCTATATTATAATTGGCACGTAGATTATAGCCCTTGATACAGGAGTAAATGTATTGTAAATGCATGTCACAGTTGGGCAAGAAGCTAGGGAACAAGAGAAAGAAGTTCTCCACTGCCAGCTGTAGATTTTTGGAGGCGTATCAGGGCTGTGCCAGATTGACAGGTGAGTGGGAGTTTGTACTTTGCACCATGAGCACATTCCTTATTCATTTTCATGAATATTGCCAAGTGTGACTTGATTCCACCTGAGCTTATTGATTAATTGTTGTACTAGATTCCTCTATAATCTTGATTCTCTATGCTTGATTATTCTGTACATGCATTTGAGGGAACATTGAGAGGAATTACGAGGGGTTGATGAGTAATCAAATTGATTTCGAATTGTGAAATGATTTCTTTTGTAAATTGATTTCATTTCCTCTATTTCAAAGACTTGTGAGTGGTAGCTTTGATTATACTCCTTTATGAGTAATTAAATTGGATCTGAATTGTGAAATGACTTCTTTTGTAAATTGATTTCATTTCCTCTATTTCAAAGACTTGTAGAGCCCTTCTCATGGTATATTGAGTTGCATTGTACTCTCGTGATTCCTCACTCCCAACCCTAATGTTAGTTATAATTGGGTCGTGGCCGAGTGAGTGGTAGTCTTGATTATGCTCCTTTTTAGTAGAGTATTGGGAGGGTGCATTATGGCATTTATGCATGGCTTGGCAGTATCTGCAGGACACCTATAGTCGATGGGGTTGAACATCGGCCTTTGTGCACATAATAGCCTTCTGGGTGGGCGGAGCCCAGTCCCTTCCTAAGGGGGGACACGGCCTTAGGCATAGGATCGGCCGGTCCTACGACTTATATTCTGCTTGCCGCCGGGCATAGTAAGACCCCGCGAGGTGCAGTATGGCTTTCCGCGGATGTAGAATTCCCGCGAGGTGCCGTTTAGTATGTAGATGTGAGATGGATTTCTGTTCTGGATACTGGCCGGCATTTACATGATTAGTGTGGTGTCTTATCCTGCATATGCATGTGACAGTACGGAGTTGTTGCTGGTTCGCCTGGGGCGTAAAACCCACCTTCCGACAGCTGTCTAGCATTTACATTATCGATATGGTGTATTATCCTGCATATGCATGTGACAGTAAGGAGTTGTTGCTGGTTCGCCTGGAGCGTAAAACCCACCTCCCGACAGCTGTCTAGTGATGATTTCAGCATATTGACACCTAATTTGTATGTTCCAGCATTATGATCTGTTGAGCATATTCATGAGTAGCATATATGTTTACTTGATTATTCCATATATGCTTCAGATGAGTTGATATTGATTGTGGTGATATTGATGATTTACTCTATATTCTCTATGTTGAGTTCATATTCATGTTGTTATTGATCTTGAGATTTCATCTCGAGCCATGATTATATTCTGTCTCATGTGCATAGTACTCTCTACTCCACTCACTGAGTATTCATATACTCACTCCCCAGTTTGGTGTTTTTGATTGTAGGGCAGGTATTGTATAGAGAGGAGCAGGGTTAGAGATTGTCTGCTTGCTGTGCCGCTCCATAGTATAGTATAGTATAATCTAGATAGAGGTTTATACCTTTTGGTGTATTATAAACCTTCTGTTGTATATAGTGTATAGTTATAGTCATAGATCCTGTTGTGGATATGGGTTTGACCATGGATGGATTGGAGAGCAGGTATATATATATGTGCAGATCAGTTGTATGCCTGTGATGATACATGTGTTGTCCAGGTTATATTGTGACAGATTATGTGATTGCTGCTCTGACAGGTAGTGTGTTGTATGTATTGAGATAATCCTGACAGGTCACTATAGGAAAGGTGATCATTTTGTGCATGCATCATGCCAAAATTTTCAGAATTTAATAATGATTGATAGGTAATAGGGTTCTACGTGGTGGCTGGTGGCCTTATGCCTACCCGCACCCTAGGACCGTCGCGACGGCCCGCCGGGAACGGGGCGGGGGTCGTGACAAAGCTTGGTATCAGAGCAAAGGTTAAACAAAAGTCCTGTCAGAGCAATAGGGTGAGTCAGGATTAAGTATAGGATTATACTATGGAGCATAGGTTTTTTTCTGTATGTTAATTTATGAGTCCTTTATAATTCAATAAAATATATTATGACTCAGTGTGTAATAACTGCCCTCTCTCTTGATTCTTTTAGAGACATATAAAGAATACCTCCAAGGAGAGGACCTGCTCGTCCTAGAAGGAGGATGGAGCTAGATATAGTATTGGATGTGGGTTCCGCACATGTCGAGCCCCAAAGAGAAAAATCTCCTCCTGCTGATAGACGGAGGGTTAATGATCAAGGAGAGGTAGGAAGTAGAGATGCATTGATCGAACAGTTACTGGCGGAGAATCAGGCTCTGAGAGAGCAGATTGCTCGGGGGAAACCTCCTGCCCCGTCAGTAGTATCCATCTCACCTCCTGTACCTGTGCCAAGAAGTTTGGCCAGGCGGGCTCTAGATGATGAGGGGATTACTGTACAGGAATTTCTGAGGCTCAGAACCCCAGAGTTTAAGGGGGAAGAAAGTGAAGATCCTCAGAGATTTTTGGAGGAGACTGAAAAGATGATACGAAGACTGCCCTGTTCTGATGCAAGGGCAATAGAACTTGTAGGGCTCACAATGAAAGAAGATGCCTGGGGTTGGTACCAGAGACAAGTGGAGGACAGATTGTACAGTAGGAATCCTCCAACCTGGGAAGAGTTCAGGCAAGCAGTGATGGATGAGTTCTTGTCTCCGGCTGAGAGGGAGAATCGGGCTCTTTAGTTTGAGAGGCTGAAGCAGATGCCCGGAATGAGCGTATCTGAGTACGCTCGTGAGTTCACTAGATTGGGGAAGTATGCTCCTTACATCATCCCCACTGAAGCTGCCAGGATAGAAAGGTTCAGACGAGGTCTGATTTCCCCGCTTTATAATGCAGTACTGGCAGTAGAGGTCCCCACCTTGTCTAGGCTGATTGATAAAGCAAAACAGTGGGAGACCAGAAACAAAAAAAAAAGAGCTAAAAGAGAATAGAGAAAAATGAGTGTGGGGAAGGAGCAAAGCAGTAAAGATAGATCTGAGGGAGTAGATCTCTCGGAGGGCCCGACGGAGCAGTCTGTACGCTCAGCTCCACCTACCCCACGTAAGAGAAAATGGAGAGAAAGAGGTCAATCACAAGATACTTTTCTACCATCAGTACCTCGTCCTCCAGTCACTATAGCCAGAACTGAATCTGGGTTCCAATCATGGCCAGTGTGTGGCATATGTGGGAAGCAGCACCCTGGCAGATGCAGAATGGGCCAGGGAGTGTGCTACAGATGTGGACAGCCGGGTCATTTTGCCAGAGAATGCCTGCAGGGTGCCACCCAGCAGTTTGTGCCTTTGGCATCCTACCCTTCTGTGCAGATGGACAGGCCTAGTAGTAGGGGGCCTGTAGGCAGAGGTAGAGGTCAGACACCGGCGTCACAGCAGAGTGCTGGACCATCTCAGCCATCAGCTCCAGTAGGCAGAGGGCAAGGAAGGGTGTTCACGGTAAATCCACAAGAGGCACGGGCATTAAATGTAGCTGTGACAGGTATGCTCCTCATTGATAAGATTAAAGCTAGAGTGTTGTTTGATTGTGGAGCTATCCATTCATTTGTGTCTCCTTATTTTGCTAAAAAGTTAGCTAAGGATAAGATATTAATGCATATCCTCTTAGCTATTAGTACACCTGTAGGGGATAGTATAGAAGCGAAGTATATATATCCTAGCTATGTGGTAGGGATAGAAGGTAAAACACTCCTAATTTATTTGATTCCCAATTCCACACCGAGCAGAATATGAAGAGTAGATATACTCACCCCTTTGAGTAATCAGGTAATTTACTCTTTTAAATTCGAGGACGAATTTTATATAAGGAGGGAGGATGTAATAACCCCAAAATATTTTTTTATATAAAAGGGATAGAATAGTCCTTTAAAATTGATATAAGGGGTAAAATTGGAAGGAATCAAAAGTTAATGGCATAATGGTAGATATGTTGAAGTGTTAGGGGTAAAATGAAAATTTAATAATATTAAATAAAGGATGAATAGTGCCTTGACGTGATTTAATTGGAGGGTTTGAGCTGGCTTTTGGAATGAAACCGAGAGACAGAGAGGGGAGTCTCAGGCGTGAAACAGAGAGGAAAGAAAGAAAGAAAAAGAGAAGAAGAAGAAGAAGAAAGAAGAAGAGGAAGGGGATTCGAGGAGGAAAGAAATTTCGGTTGCGCTGCCAGCTGAAGGGAAAAGTGTAGATCTCCTTCTCCTCTACGCAAGGACCTCGATTTCCAAAAAAAAAGGGTAAATATCCATCTCTATCTAGTCTTTTGATGATATTAGGCTATACAAAGGGTGGATGTAGTCTAGAGGGGTCGGATAAGGATTGTAGAGGTGGTTAAAAGAGGAAGAATCGGATTTCGACAAATTTTTCCGGCACTACGGAAAAACTGTGTCGAAGTCCCAACTTCGGCGAATTATTTTGGGGGCCAAACGGCCTTCGATAGTGATGCATGTTACCTTTTTGGAATTCTCTATGAGTGTAGAATGTTAGGTAAAAATTTCATCAAATTTGGAGTCCTGAAAGTGGATCAAAACCGGGATGAAGTAACCGGCTGTCGGTCCGGATTACTGTTCATCCGGGTGGAAAATAAAGGATTTCATGCTATAATAGAGTATTAAGCCTAGATCAAGCTAAAAGGGACCTTGTACTCATGCAAGGGAATCCCTGGCATACATAAATGATGAGTTAATTAATAGAAAAAGAAAAAAAAAAGAAAAGAAAAGATTTAGGGAACGGGGGAGTTGAATCAATTAAAGTTTCCTATATTATAATTGGCACGTAGATTATAGCCCTTGATACAGGACTAAATGTATTGTAAATGCATGTCACAGTTGGGCAAGAAGCTAGGGAACAAGAGGAAGAAGTTCCCCACTGCCAGCTGTAGATTTTTGGAGGCGTATCAGGGCTGTGCCAGATTGACAGGTGAGTGGGAGTTTGTACTTTGCACCATGAGCACATTTCTTATTCATTTTCATGAATATTGCCAAGTGTGACTTGATTCCACCTGAGCTTATTGATTAATTGTTGTAGTAGATTCCTCTATAATCTTGATTCTCTATGCTTGATTATTATGTACATGCATTTGAGGGAACATTGAGAGGAATTACGAGGGGTTGATGAGTAATCAAATTGATTCCGAATTGTGAAATGATTTCTTTTGTAAATTGATTTCATTTCCTCTATTTCAAAGACTTGTGAGTGGTAGCTTTGATTATACTCCTTTATGAGTAATTAAATTGGATCTGAATTGTGAAATGACTTCTTTTGTAAATTGATTTCATTTCCTCTATTTCAAAGACTTGTAGAGCCCTTCTCATGGTATATTGAGTTGCATTGTACTCCCGTGATTCCTCACTCCCAACCCTAATGTTAGTTATAATTGGGTCGTGGCCGAGTGAGTGGTAGTCTTGATTATGCTCCTTTTTAGTAGAGTATTGGGAGGGTGCATTATGGCATTTATGCATTGCTTGGCAGTATCTGCAGGACACCTATAGTCGATGGGGTTGAACATCGGCCTTTGTGCACATAGTAGCCTTCTGGGTGTGCGGAGCCCAGTCCCTTCCTAGGGGGGACACGGCCCTAGGCGTAGGATCGGCCGGTCCTACGACTTATATTCTGCTTGCCGCCGGGCATAGTAAGACCCCGCGAGGTGCAGTATGGCTTTCCGCGGATGTAGAATTCCCGCGAGGTGCCGTTTAGTATGTAGATGTGAGATGGATTTCTGTTCTGGATACTGGCCGACATTTACATGATTAGTGTGGTGTCTTATCCTGCATATGCATGTGACAGTACGGAGTTGTTGCTGGTTCGCCTGGGGCGTAAAACCCACCTTCCGACAGCTGTCTAGCATTTACATTATCGATATGGTGTATTATCCTGCATATGCATGTGACAGTAAGGAGTTGTTGCTGGTTCGCCTGGGGCGTAAAACCCACCTCCCGACAGCTGTCTAGTGATGATTTCAGCATATTGACACCTGATTTGTATGTTCCAGCATTATGATCTGTTGAGCATATTCATGAGTAGCATATATGTTTACTTGATTATTCCATATATGCTTCAGATGAGTTGATATTGATTGTGGTGATATTGATGATTTACTCTATATTCTCTATGTTGAGTTCATGTTCATGTTGTTATTGATCTTGAGATTTCATCTCGAGCCATGATTATATTCTGTCTCATGTGCATAGTACTCTCTACTCCACTCACTGAGTATTCATATACTCACTCCCCAGTTTGGTATTTTTGATTGCAGGGCAGGTATTGTATAGAGAGGAGCAGGGTTAGAGATTGTCTGCTTGCTGTGCCGCTCCATAGTATAGTATAGTATAATCTAGATAGAGGTTTATACCTTTTGGTGTATTATAAACCTTCTGTTGTATATAGTGTATAGTTATAGTCATAGATCCTGTTGTGGATATGGGTTTGACCATGGATGGATTGGAGAGCAGGTATATATATATGTGCAGATCAGTTGTATGCCTGTGATGATACATGTGTTGTCCAGGTTATATTGTGACAGATTATGTGATTGCTGCTCTGACAGGTAGTGTGTTGTATGTATTGAGATAATCCTGACAGGTCACTATAGGAAAGGTGATCATTTTGTGCATGCATCATGCCAAAATTTTCAGAATTTAATAATGATTGATAGGTAATAGGGTTCTACGTGGTGGCTGGTGGCCTTATGCCTACCCGCACCCTAGGACCGTCGCGACGGCCCGCCGGGAACGGGGCGGGGGTCGTGACAAAGCTTGGTATCAGAGCAAAGGTTAAACAAAAGTCCTGTCAGAGCAATAGGGTGAGTCAGGATTAAGTATAGGATTATACTATGGAGCATAGGTTTTTTTCTGTATGTTAATTTATGAGTCCTTTATAATTCAATAAAATATATTATGACTCAGTGTGTAATAACTGCCCTCTCTCTTGATTCTTTTAGAGACATATAAAGAATACCTCCAAGGAGAGGACCTGCTCGTCCTAGAAAGAGGATGGAGCTAGATATAGTATTGGATGTGGGTTCCGCACATGTCGAGCCCCAAAGAGAAAAATCTCCTCCTGCTAATAGACGGAGGGTTAATGATCAAGGAGAGGTAGGAAGTAGAGATGCATTGATCGAACAGTTACTGGCGGAGAATCAGGCTCTGAGAGAGCAGATTGCTCGGGGGAAACCTCCTGCCCCGTCAGTAGTATCCATCTCACCTCCTGTACCTGTGCCAAGAAGTTTGGCCAGGCGGGCTCTAGATGATGAGGGGATTACTGTACAGGAATTTCTGAGGCTCAGAACCCCAGAGTTTAAGGGGGAAGAAAGTGAAGATCCTCAGAGATTTTTGGAGGAGACTGAAAAGATGATACGAAGACTGCCCTGTTCTGATGCAAGGGCAATAGAACTTGTAGGGCTCACAATGAAAGAAGATGCCTGGGGTTGGTACCAGAGACAAGTGGAGGACAGATTGTACAGTAGGAATCCTCCAACCTGGGAAGAGTTCAGGCAAGCAGTGATGGATGAGTTCTTGTCTCCGGCTGAGAGGGAGAATCGGGCTCTTTAGTTTGAGAGGCTGAAGCAGATGCCCGGAATGAGCGTATCTGAGTACGCTCGTGAGTTCACTAGATTGGGGAAGTATGCTCCTTACATCATCCCCACTGAAGCTGCCAGGATAGAAAGGTTCAGACGAGGTCTGATTTCCCCGCTTTATAATGCAGTACTGGCAGTAGAGGTCCCCACCTTGTCTAGGCTGATTGATAAAGCAAAACAGTGGGAGACCAGAAACAAAAAAAAAAGAGCTAAAAGAGAATAGAGAAAAATGAGTGTGGGGAAGGAGCAAAGCAGTAAAGATAGATCTGAGGGAGTAGATCTCTCGGAGGGCCCGACGGAGCAGTCTGTACGCTCAGCTCCACCTACCCCACGTAAGAGAAAATGGAGAGAAAGAGGTCAATCACAAGATACTTTTCTACCATCAGTACCTCGTCCTCCAGTCACTATAGCCAGAACTGAATCTGGGTTCCAATCATGGCCAGTGTGTGGCATATGTGGGAAGCAGCACCCTGGCAGATGCAGAATGGGCCAGGGAGTGTGCTACAGATGTGGACAGCCGGGTCATTTTGCCAGAGAATGCCTGCAGGGTGCCACCCAGCAGTTTGTGCCTTTGGCATCCTACCCTTCTGTGCAGATGGACAGGCCTAGTAGTAGGGGGCCTGTAGGCAGAGGTAGAGGTCAGACACCGGCGTCACAGCAGAGTGCTGGACCATCTCAGCCATCAGCTCCAGTAGGCAGAGGGCAAGGAAGGGTGTTCACGGTAAATCCACAAGAGGCACGGGCATTAAATGTAGCTGTGACAGGTATGCTCCTCATTGATAAGATTAAAGCTAGAGTGTTGTTTGATTGTGGAGCTATCCATTCATTTGTGTCTCCTTATTTTGCTAAAAAGTTAGCTAAGGATAAGATATTAATGCATATCCTCTTAGCTATTAGTACACCTGTAGGGGATAGTATAGAAGCGAAGTATATATATCCTAGCTATGTGGTAGGGATAGAAGGTAAAACACTCCTAATTTATTTGATTCCCAATACCACACCGAGCAGAATATGAAGAGTAGATATACTCACCCCTTTGAGTAATCAGGTAATTTACTCTTTTAAATTCGAGGACGAATTTTATATAAGGAGGGAGGATGTAATAACCCCAAAATATTTTTTTATATAAAAGGGATAGAATAGTCCTTTAAAATTGATATAAGGGGTAAAATTGGAAGGAATCAAAAGTTAATGGCATAATGGTAGATATGTTGAAGTGTTAGGGGTAAAATGAAAATTTAATAATATTAAATAAAGGATGAATAGTGCCTTGACGTGATTTAATTGGAGGGTTTGAGCTGGCTTTTGGAATGAAACCGAGAGACAGAGAGGGGAGTCTCAGGCGTGAAACAGAGAGGAAAGAAAGAAAGAAAAAGAGAAGAAGAAGAAGAAGAAAGAAGAAGAGGAAGGGGATTCGAGGAGGAAAGAAATTTCGGTTGCGCTGCCAGCTGAAGGGAAAAGTGTAGATCTCCTTCTCCTCTACGCAAGGACCTCGATTTCCAAAAAAAAAGGGTAAATATCCATCTCTATCTAGTCTTTTGATGATATTAGGCTATACAAAGGGTGGATGTAGTCTAGAGGGGTCGGATAAGGATTGTAGAGGTGGTTAAAAGAGGAAGAATCGGATTTCGACAAATTTTTCCGGCACTACGGAAAAACTGTGTCGAAGTCCCAACTTCGGCGAATTATTTTGGGGGCCAAACGGCCTTCGATAGTGATGCATGTTACCTTTTTGGAATTCTCTATGAGTGTAGAATGTTAGGTAAAAATTTCATCAAATTTGGAGTCCTGAAAGTGGATCAAAACCGGGATGAAGTAACCGGCTGTCGGTCTGGATTACTGTTCATCCGGGTGGAAAATAAAGGATTTCATGCTATAATAGAGTATTAAGCCTAGATCAAGCTAAAAGGGACCTTGTACTCATGCAAGGGAATCCCTGGCATACATAAATGATGAGTTAATTAATAGAAAAAGAAAAAAAGAAAGAAAAGAAAAGATTTAGGGAACGGGGGAGTTGAATCAATTAAAGTTCCCTATATTATAATTGGCACGTAGATTATAGCCCTTGATACAGGACTAAATGTATTGTAAATGCATGTCACAGTTGGGCAAGAAGCTAGGGAACAAGAGGAAGAAGTTCCCCACTGCCAGCTGTAGATTTTTGGAGGCGTATCAGGGCTGTGCCAGATTGACAGGTGAGTGGGAGTTTGTACTTTGCACCATGAGCACATTTCTTATTCATTTTCATGAATATTGCCAAGTGTGACTTGATTCCACCTGAGCTTATTGATTAATTGTTGTAGTAGATTCCTCTATAATCTTGATTCTCTATGCTTGATTATTATGTACATGCATTTGAGGGAACATTGAGAGGAATTACGAGGGGTTGATGAGTAATCAAATTGATTCCGAATTGTGAAATGATTTCTTTTGTAAATTGATTTCATTTCCTCTATTTCAAAGACTTGTGAGTGGTAGCTTTGATTATACTCCTTTATGAGTAATTAAATTGGATCTGAATTGTGAAATGACTTCTTTTGTAAATTGATTTCATTTCCTCTATTTCAAAGACTTGTAGAGCCCTTCTCATGGTATATTGAGTTGCATTGTACTCCCGTGATTCCTCACTCCCAACCCTAATGTTAGTTATAATTGGGTCGTGGCCGAGTGAGTGGTAGTCTTGATTATGCTCCTTTTTAGTAGAGTATTGGGAGGGTGCATTATGGCATTTATGCATTGCTTGGCAGTATCTGCAGGACACCTATAGTCGATGGGGTTGAACATCGGCCTTTGTGCACATAGTAGCCTTCTGGGTGTGCGGAGCCCAGTCCCTTCCTAGGGGGGACACGGCCCTAGGCGTAGGATCGGCCGGTCCTACGACTTATATTCTGCTTGCCGCCGGGCATAGTAAGACCCCGCGAGGTGCAGTATGGCTTTCCGCGGATGTAGAATTCCCGCGAGGTGTCGTTTAGTATGTAGATGTGAGATGGATTTCTGTTCTGGATACTGGCCGACATTTACATGATTAGTGTGGTGTCTTATCCTGCATATGCATGTGACAGTACGGAGTTGTTGCTGGTTCGCCTGGGGCGTAAAACCCACCTTCCGACAGCTGTCTAGCATTTACATTATCGATATGGTGTATTATCCTGCATATGCATGTGACAGTAAGGAGTTGTTGCTGGTTCGCCTGGGGCGTAAAACCCACCTCCCGACAGCTGTCTAGTGATGATTTCAGCATATTGACACCTGATTTGTATGTTCCAGCATTATGATCTGTTGAGCATATTCATGAGTAGCATATATGTTTACTTGATTATTCCATATATGCTTCAGATGAGTTGATATTGATTGTGGTGATATTGATGATTTACTCTATATTCTCTATGTTGAGTTCATGTTCATGTTGTTATTGATCTTGAGATTTCATCTCGAGCCATGATTATATTCTGTCTCATGTGCATAGTACTCTCTACTCCACTCACTGAGTATTCATATACTCACTCCCCAGTTTGGTATTTTTGATTGCAGGGCAGGTATTGTATAGAGAGGAGCAGGGTTAGAGATTGTCTGCTTGCTGTGCCGCTCCATAGTATAGTATAGTATAATCTAGATAGAGGTTTAAACCTTTTGGTGTATTATAAACCTTCTGTTGTATATAGTGTATAGTTATAGTCATAGATCCTGTTGTGGATATGGGTTTGACCATGGATGGATTGGAGAGCAGGTATATATATATGTGCAGATCAGTTGTATGCCTGTGATGATACATGTGTTGTCCAGGTTATATTGTGACAGATTATGTGATTGCTGCTCTGACAGGTAGTGTGTTGTATGTATTGAGATAATCCTGACTGGTCACTATAGGAAAGGTGATCATTTTGTGCATGCATCATGCCAAAATTTTCAGAATTTAATAATGATTGATAGGTAATAGGGTTCTACGTGGTGGCTGGTGGCCTTATGCCTACCCGCACCCTAGGACCGTTGCGACAGCCCGCCGGGAACGGGGCGGGGGTCGTGACAGAAGTGTCCAAGGACAAGGATCTCCACATCCTGCATCCTGCTGAGTTTGAGAGGGAAATGATCAATGAATCTTCGATGTACGCTCTACTTGTCAAAGAAATTCACTTCCACAGTCAGAGCGAGTTAACCGCCGACGTCCTCTCTTTTCTTGAGGAGTTTCAAGAAGTGTTCTCGAAGACCTTCCGGATCCTTTGCTACCACTGTGTGACATTCAGCACGCTATCGATTTGGTTCCAGGTGCGACTCTCCCTAACTTGCCCCATTACCGAATGAATCCTTCTGCATATGCTGAACTACAACGACAGATCAATGAGCTCATTCGCAAAGGGTTTATTCGCGAGAGCTTAAGTCCTTGTGCTATACCCGCACTTCTCACCCCAAAGAAAAATGGCTCTTGGAGAATGTGTGTTGACAGTCGGGCCATCAACAGAATCACAGTCAAGTACTGTTTTTCCATTCCTCAACTTGATGATATGTTGGATATGATGGCAGACGCTACAATCTTTTCCAAGATTGATTTGAAAAATGGCTACCATCATATCCAAATTCGCCTAGGGGATGAATGGAAAACTACTTTCAAGACCAAAGATGACCTATATGAATGGTTGATCATGCTTTTTGGCTTCTCGAATGCTTCTAGTACTTTTATGCCGGTGATGACTCAAGTACTGCGACCTTTCATGGACAAATTTTTAGTCATATACTTTTGATGACATCCTCATTTACAGCCAATCAAAGGAGCAACACCTGAATCATTTGCGACAGGTATACACAACCTTGAGGAATGAGAACCTATATGCCAACCTTAAGAAGTGTTCATCCTTCACTTCTCATGTCAACTTCTTGGGTTACATTGTTTCCTCGGAGGCTTGTCTGCTGACCCTGATAAAGTCACTGCAATAGTAGAGTGGCCTGAGCCTAAAACCTTCAGTGAGGTTTGCAATTTTCATGGGCTGGCTACTTTCTACCTTCATTTCATTAGGAAGTTTAGCACGCTTATGTCCCCAATCACTGATTGCCTCAAAAAATGCGACTTCTATTGGACTAGTGCCATTGCTAAAGCATTTAGCAATATCAAGAGGAAGATGACTGAGATGCCAGTTATGCGCCTACCCGACTTTAGCAAGGCCTTTCAAGTGGAGTGTGATGCATCTGGCCTTGGTATAGGTGGAGTGCTCAGCCAAAAACGCCATCCCGTAGCATATTTTAGTGAAAAACTAAATGAGGCTAAGAAGAAATATTCCACCTATGACAAGAAATTCTATGTCGTAGTCCAGACCCTCCGGTATTGGCGCCATCGTCTGTTGCCCAATGAATCCGTCCTCTACTCTAATTATGAAGCTCTTCGTTACCTCAGTTCCCAAAAAAAACTGAACTCTAGGTATGCTAAATGGTTTGAGTTCCTCCAGGAATACACTTTTGTCCTAAAGCACACATCAGATGCCTCAAACACAACTACTGATGCACTGAGTCATCGAGTGACCCTGCTCTCGATATGTCTGTCAATATCATGGGCTTCGACGGACTCAAAGAGGACTACTTCTTGCCTTGATTTTGTGGAACTCTACAAAGCCCTCGCTGATGGAGGACCCTCGATCGATGGGTTTCATCTTCAAGATGGTTATTTGTTTAAGGCAGCAAAGCTCTATATCCCACGGACATCAGTAAGAGATTTCTTCGTGCGGGAAGTACATGTAGGTGGCCTTTCCGGGCATTTCGGACGGGATAAGTCCATCGAAGAGGTGGAACGTCAATTCTTCTGTCCTAGCCTGAAAAGGGACGTTGCTAAAATCATTGGCCAATGTTGAACTTGCCAATTAGCCAAACACCGAAAATAGAACATTGGCCTATATACCCCTTTACCGGTACCAGATCGTCCTTGGCATGACATCAGTTTGAATTTTGTGCTTGGTCTTCTCCATAACTTCAGGAAACACGATTCCATTCTTGTAGTCGTGGGCCATTTTAAACTTTATCCCTTGTTCAACAACCTCTGATGCCTCCAAAGTAGCCAAACTCTTCTTCGATGAGATTGTCACACTCTATGACCTTCCAAACACCATCGTGTCCGACCGAGATGTCCGTTTCATGAGTTACTTCTGAAAAACTTTGTGGCACATGGTTGGTACAAAGCTCAAATTTTTCACTGCTTATCATCCACAAACTGACGATCAAACCAAAGTGGTAACCAAAGTCTTGGTAATCTCTTGCGGTGCCTTGTGGGCAAATACACTCGTAATTGGGATTCAATCCTTCCTATAGCACAGTTTGCATACAATAATTCAATCAACAGGTCGGTCGGTATGAGTCCATTTGAGATCGTGTATGGTTATAAAGCTAGAAAACCTCTAGATCTCTTACCCATGTCACCCTATGTTCGAATTTCTAAGTCTGTACATGCATTTGCACAACACATTCATGAGTTGCATCAAAAAATCTACAAGTACATACATGCAAGTAATGCTCACTATAAACTGCAAGCTGATTTCCACGGATGTGCTAAGAAATTTCAAACTAGGGATTATGTCATAATTCGTATTCGACCTGAACGGTTTTCTCATGGAACCGTTAAAAAATTGCAGGCTCGTAGTGCTGGGCCATGCAGGGTGTTGCACAGGGTTGGCACTAACGCCTGTCACTAACCTTCCATCTGATTTTGGCATTAGCCCAACTTTTAATGTTGAAGATTTAGTTGCTTACAAGGGCCCACCAACAATCCCTGATGACCCTTTTGCTGAGCCCTCTCCTAAGCCGGATGATTCCCCTATTACTGATCCCATACCAGCTTCGATTCCTTTACCTCTCCGCCGAGCATAAAAAGAGCACATTGATGCTATTTTAGACGATCAAACAATTTTTACCAGTGATGATGGCCTCCAACGCTTCTTGGTTCGTTGGCGAGGATAACCAGAGTCTGACTCCACATTGATCACACACGAGGAGTTTCAGTGGATTAACCCGGATTTATTGGAGTACTATCAGAGCTACACCAAGCCACGTTCGTCAAGGTCAATTTCTTCCCACCCGAGAGAGTTGGTGCGGACACTAGTAACAGATCGCCTGTCACTCGAGTCTACAGTCGCCGTAGGAGAATGGTTCAACCAGTTTCATTGTGGTTGGAGTGATTTTATTTTATTTGGGCTTATTAGGATATTTGTTATTTGATAGCCTTTAGGGGTTATTTTGGTATTTTGTTATCTTTGAGGGTCTTTGTGAGATTAATTTCTTTTTAGGAGCCTTTTTGCATTTTTTGGCTCTAATAAATATGTTGGACCGTACATAGTTTAAGGTATGTTATAAATAAAAATTTTGATTCCCTTTCTTTTAGCTTTGGTGTGAAACTCTAAGCTAGTGCTAAGTGTGAAGCCTAGTTCTCCTTCTCTCCTCCCTCCTTCTCTCCTCCCTCCTCTCTCTTTCTTCTCTCTTTGCTTTTTTACCTGCTGTCTGGCATCAATCTCTTTGCTCAACAATTCACTATCTTCCAAAACCACTCCCCTGTCAATCACAGCACTCAAAGTCAGCCTTGTCGAACAAGATCACAGGAAACTATTTCTTATTTGGTCACCATACAGGAAACTAAGGAACACTATTTAACAGTTTCACACTCGATCTCAAATAGGCTATTCATGTGGTATGATTCCCAAGTCCGCTGTGAGTATTCAGCCGTGACCACAATAAACTCCCCTGCTTTTAAGCTTCCCATTGACTAATTCATTACTGTGAACTATAAAAAATAAGATCAATAGCTATCTTAAGTACTTTCTCCTTGAAGATTCATTTGCATTCAATGAAAAAAGTAAAAATAAAAAATAGAGAAGACCTCATTTTGATTTTACTATACTCTCCCACAGGAGCAGGCATGAAACCTTACGAAGCTGCCAAAGTCTTAGCAGTTCCGTACAAATCCACTGGGCTCTGTTTTCCTGTCAAGCAAGCATCCATGTTGTTTCGTCAAGTCATCCTGCGATAGAACAACCATCCTGCAATAGAACTGGACACATTTTATAAATCCAACAAACAGGCTCACAGCTTTCCAAGTTCAATATAAAAAGTAAACATCTCGACTACTTTTTTAGAAACATCTCAAAAAAATGCAGTTAGCTCCTACCAAAATCACACCACAAAACCATGGAGAGGGCTTGATGATAAATAAACATTTTGCAACGGACAGAAGCCAATTGTTGCTACAATTTCAAGCATTTCAATTTGGATCAATACGAGCAAATAAGAGTCTAAAAAGTAGCAGAGCATAAGGGAAATATGTTGGTCTTGCAGAAATAATGAGGGGGTTTCAATTGATCCTATCCAGGGCTCTGTCTAGCATGGCTATAAACGTCTAAGATTACACTAGAAAAAAGGTAGGAATGTTAACAGCAAGCCTGCCTTCATAATATTACTACCATGCAGCTGATCTGACGTAAAAAACTGAGACCATGTCAGCTGCATGAGGGGTACATCCATTTCAAGATAGTAGAGGTCTCTCATTGGTATACACAATTTTATGCAGGCCCAGACAAAGATGAGTTACCTGCATGTATCTCAAATGCAGGCTTCACCTGAAAAAGGTTATGAGAAAAAATGTTAAATTTTTTTATGAGAAAAATGTTACCTGCATGTACCTACTTCTATGGATTATGAGAAAAAATGTTAAATTTTTTGCTTTTAATGTTTTCATTTTTTTCTCCACCACAGTGCTCTTATGTGTTAACAAACCAACACATGAAATCCCATCAAAGACATTAGGTGATCAAACAATGGAGCGAACTTGATTTATCATCAATCCTTTTCTACTAAAATGACAAATTACTTCCATATTGGAAACCCGTTGGGACACGCATTTTCACAAAATTTCCGGATAAAACCATTGCCAGCAGCTGTATTATAATAAAGCCAGGAGATGGTAGGCCAAGGAAAGGTGAAGAGGAAATGGGCTATACAGGTGAAGATGACAGAAGAACAGTAAGAAACTGAATCCAAGTCGCAAAATATTGGATATCTTGCTGTACCCATTGTACAAAGGACTGGCTCAGGTCATCATCTGATTGGTTCCTAGATATTTCACATAGTCGTATGAGGAAGGGATTAGCAAGAACAGGTGGGTTTTGAAACATGAGGAAAACAGAAACGGTCGTCAGCTGCAAAGATGTCAGAGGAGAAGACCCAACACAGTGGAGATGGTCTTCTAAATAACTAAACCAGTTTCCTCAAAGACCTGTTTGCAAAGATGAGTGGTAGAAAATAATTTTAAAAAGAAAATATTCCCTCTGTTAATGATCATGAAGAAACCTTTAATACAAATTTAAAGAAACTGGAAAGAGAAAAAGGTGTCCAATAACATAAAGAAGCAATGCTGCTAATGATCATTAGGAGCATTTGATACTATTGCTCCCAGAAAAATAAATAGCTGATAAAACAATTAATAAAACGCGTGTTAGAGCTGTAGCAAAAGTAATGCTGGATACAATTCCTGTATGTGCCTCATTTCCACAGGGTACTTGCCACATGACATTTTTCGCATATCCAGCACCCAGATTTTTAAGTGTCCATGAACAGGACTCTGGTTGTAATTGTTTTGGTCTACAGCGTATGAACAAGTCTGGTCGGCCTATTTCGATCCTTGCATAACCACTGGAGTCAAGGGGCTGCAAATGAAATCAACTAATTAAAACTGTATGTTTCAAAACTTGCAGAACTGACTCTGGCAAATGTGATTGAAGTTTAAACTACCAGAAATTGTAGGGCAAAGAACACCAGTAAATAGAAAAATGGACAAACTATGCTTCAAAGTTTCAGTGGAAAATGACAAGAGCTAGTTCAGAGATTCTTCTTAAGGTTAACTATATGAAACTGGTGCGATACCTTCTATATGATTTAAAAAAGTTTAAGAGATCCCAATGCTATAAAAGGAGAAATATTCCCCGGATAAGGAGTGAAAGCCAAAGTGTCTAACTAGAGCTGGCCCCACTAATTTACATTTATTTAGGACCACTATTCTAATTTAAGTTTAAAGAATAGAAAACCTCATCATAAATATAATCTACACATTAGATTTACGTATGTTGAAATAACACTGATCACGGATTGTCTGCCCACTTGTTGCTGAGTTATTGAGTACAACATAATCAACATCCAGGTATTGTAAATGTAAAGACATGCATACATGGTAATACCCATTTCGCTACAATACTGTCAACCACCTCATTTGCTGGAAAAGTGCTTGACTTCATATGTGCAATCTGATACAGGAATTAAAGTAACTCAAATAAATTGCAATTACAAGTTTTCTCATGCATTCATCTCCATTTCTTATTTAATAGAAAGCTTATATTCTATGTGATTCAAACTTCTAATAAATATAATGATGAATCTAATATAAAAAGTTTCATAGGAGAAAACAAAACGAAGAACACATCAGACAGAAGTAAGAAGAGACGCATTGGTACCCTAAACAATGAATTACTCCAGCAACTTCAGACTCAGAAAGTCGGAAGTTCTACTCAATATAAGTCAGCGAGTTAGAAGTCACTGAAGCAATTCATTTGAATCCAAAGATCTTAGAGTCAGTAAAGAACACGAGAATAAGGTAGTTCAATTTTCAATCCTCATGGTTGGTTTGGTATTTCCCTAATAAATAAGATGGAGTCCAGATGTCATTTTCCAGTTTTAAGATGGGTAAAGGGGGCCCTGTGGAGATTTAAATCAAGTTTAGAATGATTCAAAAATCTTTACATGGGGGACGCCATAGGGATTTAACTTTGTAGCTTTTCTGTCTCACTCCTCAAAAAGTCGGACTTTCATTTCCCTGCTTCACGATATGAGGCCACACACACTCCCAACCACCCTCCCCACGTGCCTCTGATCACATTTTATATATTTTGATTGAAACAAATTTTTTTGCTTCATCTTTATGATGCTAACCATTGCATGAAGGTTGATAATGGACTTCATGTATAATTTTTCTAGTTTCTGTTATCCTTTGGCATCTTACAACCCAAGGCTTCAATAGTCACCCATATTACAATATATCAATGATTGGACTTGAGACAATTCTCCAACCAGTATTGAAAATTCAATACAACGCACCATCAAAACAATAATAAGCATGCCTTTTATACAGAAGAAATATCATATTCTCCAACTATATGCATACAATTAAGTTAAGAAGTTCATTAGTTGTACACGAAATGATGAGGAAAAAAACTCAACACATTTGGCATTGAGAGCTTCCTAGTTGTTGAATGTAACAAACTTTGAATAATTTAAGTTTGATATGTACATTATATGCATCCGCTAAACAATTCACCAATTTAAATTACAAATTTTAATTATATAAAATGCTAGTTTCAGCATACAACCCTAAATTGGACCAACCACACCTACCCAAGTTAGTTTAACATGTTAGATTGGACGTAGGTCAAATCAATTATTTAAACGATAGGATTAGAGGGTCCAGATTTTTGTCCGAGTTTAATTTCAGCTGAATCTTTATGAACAGTATCCAGTATTTTTTTGGATTACGAAGTTAAGATTGTTCAAGTGTTTTAGATTTTGTCAACTTCATACCAAGATGAAGTTCTTATATCCCAACTACAAATGTTCACGGGCCGGCTGACGTTTCCTACCCACTCAAGCCCCAAGCCTTGTTGGGAGGCTTGGACCACGATTTTAGGCCCGTAGGCAACCCAAACATGGCCGGATTCGGGCTTAGAGATGAAATTTTGGCCCAAGCTAGCCTGACCTAGAATTTCTTTTAGCCCTGGGTTTTTATGATTAAACTCCTTGGTTTGTTGGTATGTAAACTTACCGGGCAAAGATCTACAATCTTACGGTACTTTATTTTAGTTATCTAGTATTCAAACTGCTGTTGGTAATATCTAGTTATTCATATTTAGCATTTTTTATTTTTTTAATTAATATCATTATTTTTTAAATTGGGAAAAATGGTCTGAAAGCTTGAAGCCCTGTCCAAAGTCCGAAGTTCAAGTAAGAGCCAGACTTGGACCTAGAAAATAGGCACAAAGGTCAAGCTAAGCTAGGCCGAGAATTATGTAAAATATATCAACCTTTGGGGAAAATCCGGCCTAACCCTAGTTTCACCTAGCCTATGAACGAAGTCTAATTTCAACTCCTAAGTCATGCGGTGCCTATTATTTTGTGGAGGGGCTCATAGTCAAGGTGGGAATGGTCTATGTAAAAATTTGGATAAGGAACATGCTCTTGTTTATATATATATATATATATATATATATATTGAACTTTGTACGTTTTCGTAGGTGAACGTCATTTGATGAACTTTAATTTATCATACTTTTTCTTGCTCAACTTACAAGGTTTCGGGCACATAAAGCCTGCTTTAAGAGGGATTCAAGATCATCTTCATCTAAGAATTGGGTGATTCAAGATCCATGAAATCAAAGTGGGATAACCTGGCGCCATTTCCAACCGGACAAGGGGAATGGAAATGCGGGCGGACAATCGTTGTGCACCTTTGTAAAGTAAACACTAAACACTATTGAGTTAAATGAGTAAACGTCTAATCCTTCATGCAATCCTAATGCATTGTACATGTACAACTTACATACCACTAACTACATATTTCTAAGCCAATTATATGCCAAGGAAAGCAAATGATGCAATTATCCTTAATTTGCTCAAACATTCTTTTGTTTTAGACGTAAAGAGCTCTAGTGATATAGGTATCCAAAAATCTGCACAAACAAAAAAGTTTAGAATGAATATATATGGAAAATAAAGAAATTACTTAGTGTTTCAAATAAACATAATTCATTCTTGAGGCAGTTAAAATGGCTCATTAAATGTTAATGCATTACCTTTGATACATGTTAATGCATTATCTTAAGTACTTTCTCCTTGAAGATTCGTTTGCATTCAATGAACAAAGTAAAAAGAAAAAATAGAGAAGACTTCATTCTGATTTTACTATACTCTCCCACAGGAGCAGGCATGAAACCTTGCGAAGCTGCCAAAATCTTAGCAGTTCCGTATAAATCAGCTAGGCTCTGTTTTCCTGTCAAGCAAGCATCCATGTTGTTTCATCAAGTCGTGCTGCGATAGAACAACCATCCTGCAATAGAACTTGGACAGATTTTATAAATCCAACGAACAGGCTCACAGCTTTCCAAGTTCAATATAAAAAAGTAAACATCTCGACTACTTTTTTAGAAACATCTCAAAAAAATGCAGTTAGCTCCTACCAAAATCACACCACAAAACCATGGAGAGGGTCTGATGATAGATAAACATTTTCCAACGGACAGAAGCCAATTGTAGTTGCCACAATTTCAAGCAAATCAATTTGGATCAATACGAGCAAATAAGAGTCTAAAAAGTAGCAGAGAATAAGGGAAATATGTTGGTCTTGCAGAAACAATGAGGGGGTTTCGATTGATCCTATCCAGGGCTCTGTCTAGCATAGTTATAAACGTTTAAGATTACACTAGAAAAAAGGTAGGAATGTTAACAGCAAGCCTGCGTTCATAATATTACTACCAAGCAGCTGATCTGACGTAAAAAACTGAGACCATGTCAGCTGCATGAACGGTACATCCATTTCAAGATAGTAGAGATCTCTCATTGGTATACACAATTTTATGCAGGCCCAGACAAAGATGAGTTACCTGCATGCATCTTAAATGCAGGCTTCACCTGAAAAAATGTTAATGAGAAAAAATGTTAAATTTTTTATGAGAAAAAATGTTACCTGCATGTATCGACTTCTATGGATTATGAGAAAAAATGTTAAATTTTTTGCTTTTCCTGTTTTCATTTTTTTCTCCACCAGAGTGTTCTCTTATATGTTAACAAACCAACACATGAAATCCCATCAAAGACATTAGGTGATCAAACAATGGAACGAACTCGATTGTTCATCAATCTTTTTCTACTAAAATGACAAATTACTTCCATATTGGAAACCTATTGGGACATGCATTTTCACAAAATTTCTGGATAAAACCATTGCCAGCAGCTGTATTATAATAAAGCCAGGAGATAGTAGGCCAAGGAAAGGTGAAGAGGAAATGGGTTATACAGGTGAAGATGACAAAAGAACAGTAAGAAACTGAATCCAAGTCGCAAAATATTGGATATCTTGTCGTACCCATTGTACAAAGGAGTGGCTCAGGTCATCATCTGATTGGTTCCTATATATTTCACATAGCAGGATTAGGAAGGGATTAGCAAGAACAGGTGGGTTTTGAAATATGAGGATAATAGAAACGGTTGTCAGCTGCAAAGATGTCAGAGGAGAAGACCCAACACAGTGGAGATGGTCTTCTAACTAACTAAACTAGTTTCCTCATAGACTTGTTTGCAAAGATGAGTGGTAGAAAATAATTTTAAAAAGAAAATATTCCCTCTGCTAATGATCATGAAGAAACCTTTAATTCCAAATTTAAAGAAACTGGAAAGAGAAAAGGGCGTGCAATAACATAAAAAAGCAATGCTGCTAATGATCATAAGGAGCATTTGATACTATTGCTCCCAGAAAAATAAATAGCCGATAAAACAATTAACAAAACGCACATTAGTGCTGTGGCAAAAGTAATGCTGGATACAATTCCTGTATGTGCTTCATTTCCACAAGGTACTTGCCACATGACATTTTTCGCATATCCAGCACCCAGGATTTTAAGTGTCCATGAACAAGACTCTGGTTGTAATTGTTTTGGTCTACAGCGTATGAACAAGTCTGGTCGGCCTATTTCGATCCTTGCATAACCACTGGAGTCAAGAGGCTGCAAATGAAATCAACTAATTAAAACTGTATGTTTCAAAACTTGCAAAACTGACCCTAGCAAATGTGATTGAAGTTTATACTACCAGAAATTGTAGGCCAAAGAGCACTAGTAAATAGAAAAATGGACAAACTATGCTTCAAAGTTTAAGTGGAGAATGACAAGAGCTAGTTCAGAGATTCTTCTTAAGGTTAACTATATGAAACTGGTGCGATACCTTCTATATGATTTGAAAAAGTTTAAGAGATCCCAATGCTATAAAAGGAGAAATATTCCCTGGATAAGGAGTGAAAGCCAAAGTGTCTAACTAGAGCTGGCCCCACTAATTTACATTTATTTAGGACCACTATTCTAATTTAAGTTTAAAGAATAGAAAACCTCATCATAAATATAATCTACACATTAGATTTATGTACGTTGAAATAACACTGATCACAGATTGTCTGCCCACTTGTTGCTGAGTTATTGAATCAAAGGTACAACATAATCAACATCCAGGTATTGTAAATGTAAAGACATGCATACATGGTAATACCCATTTCGCTACAATACTGTCAACCACCTCATTCGCCGGAAAAGTGCTTGACTTCATATGTGCAATCTGATACAGGAATTAAAGTAACTCAAATAAATTGCAATTACAAGTTTTCTCATGCATTCATCTCCATTTCTTATTTAATAGAAAGCTTATATTCTATGTGATTCAAACTTCTAATAAAAATGATGTTGAATCTAATATAAAAAGTTTCATAGGAGAAAACAAAAAGAAGAACCCATCAGACAGAAGTAAGAAGAGAGGCATTGGTACCCTAAACAATGAATTACTCCAGCAACTTAAGACTCAGAAAGTCGGAAGTTCTACTCAATATAAGTCAGTGAGTTAGAAGTCACTAAAGCGATTCATTTGAATCCAAAGATCTTAGAGTCAGTAAAGAACAAAAGAATAAGGTAGTTCAATTTTCAATCCTCATGGTTGGTTTGGTATTTCCCTAATAAATAAGATGGAGTTCAGATGTCATTTTCCAGTTTTAAGATGGGTAAAGGGAGCCCTGTGGAGATTTAAATCAAGTTTAGAATGACTCAAAAATCTTTACATGGGGGACACCATAGGGATTTAACTTTGTAGCTTTTCTGTCTCACTCCTCAAAAAGTCCGACTTTCATTTCCCTGCTTCACGATATGAGGCCGCACACTCCCAACCACCCTCCCCACGTCCCTCTGATCACATTTTATATATTTTGGTTGAAACAAAATTTTTTGCTTCATCTTTATGATGCTAACCATTGCATGAAGGTTGATAATGGACTTCATGTATAATTTCTAGTTTCTGTTATCCTTTGGCATCTTACAAGCCAAGGCTTCAATAGTCACCCATATTACAATATATCAATGGTTGGACTTGAGACAATTCTCTGACTAGTATTGAAAATTCAATACAACGCACCATCGGAACAATAATAAGCATGCCTTTTATACAGAAGAAATATCATATTCTCCAACTACATGCATACAATTAAGTTAAGAAGTTCATTAGTTGTACACGAAATGATGAGGAAAAAAACTCATCACATTTGGCATTGAGAGCTTCCTAGCTGTTGAATGTAACAAACTTTGAATAATTTAAGTTTGATATGTACATTATATGCATCCGCTAAACAATTCACCAATTAAAATTACAAATTTTAATTATATAAAATGCTAGTTTCAGCATACAACCACCAAAACTATACAAATAAAGTCTTAAATAACATGAAACACTCCAAAGTAACGTGTCGTAACTTTTTTGTTTTTTTCTTAAACTCACCGGATATCTAGCATGCAGCGGTAACTGAATAACAGTTTCATAGTTCTCCAGCAAGTCATTCCTAATATCCATGTGAATTTCAACAATTGATCTGTTGGACAGAGCTGAGGGTAATTCCAGATTCGAGTCTCCAAAAACGGCAGCATCAAGAAAGGCTGTTTGGGGGGGGGGGGGGGGGGGTGGAGTTGTCAACACATAGCGAAGGAATAAATCAATCGGCTTTGCTGCTAGAATATGATAAGCTTTCTACCTCTGCGGTGGACAAGATGTTGCAGCTCAAATGGATCTGCAAAGACTCCAATTGGAAGTTTTTCAATAATCACTGCTTCACAAGAGTGAGAATCAAGCCACTTCTTACCATCCGATTGGTTAACAAATGTCAAGGTGGAAACCACATGTCGATGAGAACCTTCACCGCTCAGATGCCGGTGCAGGTCTGCAAGTCCAAGCACATTCATATCATTAGCCAGCCCTCTACACAAGTCACCAGTACCAAATTCTTGAGCTAAAAAATCATGAAAATCCAATTCAAGCAGGCTATTGCGGTGATCAAAATAAGAGCTGGCAAGGTAAGCTTGTGAGCATGGCAAACAGCCAAAGATTCTCCCATCACCGCTTTCCACATTGCTCACCTGACATTAAATTTAGTATATGGAAATATAAATATTAATAATTTATGTGACCAAAAAACAATGATAAACAGAAAATTATGTGACCAAAATTATATAGCAGAAAAGATACAATGAATATATAGACAACATATATATCCTGCACGACAACACTCAAAGTCGAGTTCTTTGCCAAACTTATTATCTTACCTAATTATAATAAAAGCAATACAAAAAAAAATAATGTTAGGAGACTCAGGTGCAGCCCATAATGCAAATCATAAGTTTTCATGCTAACCTGGTCAGAAGACAAAGCAGCGGCATGACATGCCCAATTGCTGGTTAAGATCAAGAGGAAGAAGAGGCCAAATATCATCAGCCATTGGGCCTTATGCTGGCATTGCATGTCCATACACTAGAGGTTACACTTCCCAGTGGAACTGCGAAGGAGAACAAGGACCGGCATTAATGAGAATCTCCAATTAATCCATGTATATGATTATGCGAATCACAGACAACTCACCAAACATTGAGATTACATCAATCGGGAGGGGAAATGATGAAAATTTTGAGAATTAATTAGCTGATTTTTAGGGGAGAAAAATAAATAAGTTTGGGGATTTAACGCAGTCGCAACTAAAAACTAAAGAGAAACACAAGAACACCGGATCCCTTGTATTCCAACAAATCAGGGTGAGGAAAGAGAAATTTTCTATACCAGCGAGTAAAATTTCCCGAAAAATTTCAAAGATTCCTCGGGAAAAGAGGAGCAGATCGAATCCAGTTGAGCGGAAAAGGGTTTCAAACTACCCTCGCTGAGGAGATTTGGGATCGCATTGAGGGAAGCGCTGGATGAGCTATGAGAGAGAGAGAGAGAGAGAGAGAGAGAGAGAGAGAGGAGGGCGCGGCTCGGGCCCTCAGAGAGATTGACGGTGGGGAGTCAAGGGTTCAGAGAGAGAGAGAGAGAGGCGAGAGCCGGAGCCGTCGCCATCGCCGGTTCGTTGCGGTTGATATCGGGCATCATACGCTGAGGAAACTTATTTCTGATTTTTATATCACAAGGGCTTAAATGTTAGAGTGCAACAATTCAGTTTTAAGTTTTAACTCCGCGGTTTTTTTTTTTTTTTTTTTTTTGAAACGGCGCCCTAACTTCAGTACATCCAGCTATATCAAAAGAAAGCCAAGAGTAAAAGATAAAAGGAATATCTTCTACAGATGTCCATATGATCTTCCCATAGTGTTAGGCAACAAATGAGGCAACCCAGTTTGCCACACTGTTCGCCTTCCGAAAAACATGTGAAGCCTGGAAATCGCTTGTCTCCTGAGCCAATCGCCGAATCTTACGAATGAGAGAATGACCATCACCATATATGTCCACTCCCCGAATCCAATTGATCACCACAGAGGAATCTCCCTCAAGACATATATGCTCGGCACGGAGTACCCGCCTCGCATAGGCTATACTCTCCCAGGCTGCTCACAACTTTGCCCCAACTGCGGTAAGTCCCGGCGTATGGCGCCCACCAGCTGCTATCAGCCTACCCAGATGGTCTATGATGACAAAGCTAGCTCCTCCTGATACCCCGTCCATCGACATACTACCATCAAAATTCACTTTGAGATGACTAAGGGGTGGGGGTACCCAAGACATTAGGGCAAACCTGGACGCTGTGACAGCGGAAAGAGTACCCCAGGTGTCCCTGGCCATCTCAGAAGAGAAACTAATGGCAGCTGTAGCAACCTCCCTCGAATAAAGCATGGCTCTGTCCACCACCCTCCGCGGGGGTAACCGCCTGCCCTCAAATAGGCCAGCATTCCTGTCCAACCAAATATAATAAGCCAAATATACCCAGCAAATGCCGGCTTCAACAGTGCTAGGCCTCCTCATGGAAACTCTTAGCCAGTGAATCAAATCCTGCGTCGACTCGACTGAATGGGGCAATAAGAATGATGATAGGTGCCAAATCTCCCTAGCTCTGGGACACTTTGTCGACTCGAACTCTGCAGTACTTTGATAGCGGTGAATTGACATCTAACGCCACGACAGAAGACGGAACCTATCTCTCATTTTTATATTGTAGGGGGCTTAGGTATAAGAATACAAAAAAAATCAGTTTTAACTCGTCCATTTGTGAGCCGTCCCTTCTTGGTATTGCCTAAAGGTCAAAGTCCAATGGACGGTGCTCTCAATTAAAATAGAGCACAAAGCAACAACGCCTCTTGCTCGTAAGTCCCAAAAAATTCTTGAAATTATCAAGATTTTAATTTGAACAATCGTTGTTGTTCATCAGTATAATGAAATAAAACTATTTGTTATCCCCAAAGCTGATGGGAACATGATAGTTGATTATTATTTAATTACTTTTAAATAAAAATGCATATAATCTAGTACAGATGATATTGATAATGGCGTTAGAACTTGGTTCTCACAGAGAAAGTGCTTTAATAGCTTATGTTACCGACCAATCTCGTCTAGAAATACTTTTCTGGCTGTCGGTCCCAATCGATATCTTATCTTCATCTAGTTTCATAAAAAAAATTCTGTAAGAAGAATAAGTGCCACATATTCTCGAAAGCTCAACTCTTAATTATATGTTAGTGTTTGCACATTTTAAATACTTCCTCTCTGAGATTGATCATAGCTTAGACTAATCGGAGTGCCTTGACTTCCCCGAGACGTCAAGGAGGGCCGCAGGAGAAGAGATCGACGACACATCAATTGGGGCGACAGCAAACAAGAGGAATGGAGAGAGGAAAAAAGGTGGTGGAGGACTGGTGGTGCCGGTCTTCCATGACCGGAAGGCCATCGATCGACAACAGCAATGTCGGCAGCCAAACGATGCTCGAAAAGGAGGAAGAACAGAGGCAAAAATTTTAAAACAAAATCGAGAAGCGAGCGAGCGAGCCAAAGGCTCCATCTCCATCTTGAATAGGGGTTCAGACTTCTGACCCGATTAGATTTAGGAATGGGCTGTTCTGGCCCTATGGACTGGGCCTCAAGGGTTTCTTCTTGAATAATGACGTCAGATGAGCTGCTGAGAAAATTTTTGCAAAGTGGATGGATGCATTGCAATATGGAGAACCAATAGATGGATTCTCCTTTGGGTGACGCCAAGCTATAAATTCATGCTTACAAGAAATACTGACTCTAGTTAAAAAGGCAGTTAAGCAATTGTTCATTTTAAAAAATTGCAAAGAAATAAGCATGCATTTAAAAGAAATGGCAATATGAAAGTGCAGTGTTTGTGCATAAAAACTAGTTATTCTCAAAACTTCTTCTCAGAGTCATACTACAAGAACAAAGCACTTATCTCATAGTTCTCTCTCATGACTGGATGCCTCGATTATTTCTTCAGGAACCATGTTACCCATTGAAAGCTTCCATTTCACTAGACTTCCTGAAGTCTGAACATGTTTTCACAGGAAAGTTTCCCCAGAAGAATGTTCAATTCGAAATTCCGAGCAAAATGTTCAATTCAAAATTCAAGTCATGGAAATGCATTCCAGCAGATCATCTCTCTCTGTAGGAAACCAAGCAAGTATTCTGTGGACCATTCTTGGGGCCAAGGTAACTTTGATATCCTGCATCCCACAAACCCCGCACATGAATACATATCTAGAGAGGGAAAAACTGCAAAAGGTAAGGGTGGACCAAAGCCAACAGAACTTTGATCTGCTTGTTGGCATCGCACTCTGCTCTCAGCATGCACTGGAGAGAGGTTCCAGGTTCAAAGGCAGAAAATGGCATTGCCACAGTTTTTTCGCAAAATGAGTACAATCTAATTTCAAGACAATGAAAAACATAAATAGCCAAAGTAAAAAAACAACTCGAAAAATGATATTTTTAGCAGCTGGTTCCTACGTATTCTGGATGGTTATTTGCAAATAAAACATGAACCTATTCCAGTCTGAATGCCATACTCTGGGTTTATCATCTGCAAACAGATCCAGATGCTTGGTTTCAACAGATTGTGAGAAAGCTCTCTCGGAAGCAACTTCAGAAATTGCTTTCATACAACATACAAAAGGCTAAACTTCATAGCAGCAGGAATTAACAAGACAGACGATGGTACAACAGCTCCAAATAAACGATGCGAAATTGAATATGCTGCACTCAGCTGTGGCTTCTTCAGAGGCAGATGCGGTGATAATGGACGGTTTGAAACAACTTCAGTGGATTCAGATAAGGCTCGACTTGCATGGAGGGCTCGGCTTCCATGTGAAGAATTCATTGGATGTGAAGCTCCCAAATAGAAAGAAGATCCGCAAGGGGACCTTGTGAAAGTTCTGCAGACCCCAAGTTGCTCAAGGATTGGAAGTGACCGACGAAACGAACCTGTACTACAATATCCAGAACTGGTGCCTGTGAAAGGATTTGAAAAAATTGAATGCAGCATGAAGTTAACACCATAAGTATCGTCAGAACTCAAGAAACCTAGTAAATATTATTAGCATAAGCTCAGATGCAAGACATAGGCAGCTAGCTGAGATCAATAGGAATAGCTGAACTAGCCAACCACTTAATTAAAACAAGCTTGTCACAGATGCATGGCTAGCAACCATAGACTTTTTTTAAGTCTGTTCCGAGGAATACAAGGTGAGTTGCTTCCTCGCAGAGATTTGCACCAACGAGGATATTTCCAGGAACAATTGAAACAAGAGTTATAGACTGAAACATTAAATGCGTGCTTAAACAACTTGTTAATAATTAACTAACAGGTGGTATAGATGACATGAAGATCCCTTGATTGCATCATCCAGTGCTGTACAAGGAAATTAGATCTTCATGTTTTACTCAGCCGAATTTCAGAGACTGGTATACTTTTGCCTTGCAACAGCGTTTTTAGATCCTCTGTTTTGTTTTCCTGATCTTTTAGCGTATCACGCCCCGAACTCAGCATCTGGGTCCAGTACGCGACCGCCTGCATGAGCCTCATAGCAGTGCCCTAAAGATCATGCAAGGCCTAAGATGAACAAAAATTCAATAATTCCACAACTAATTAATTAATTTAAATAGATAAATCCAATATATCCAAATAATCAAATTGGTTCAATTACAAGAGTTTTCAATGTTCATCGGTATCAAATAAACTATCTAACTAACTGATGACTCTGACGCTCGCACTCTGCGCCTATCCCATCTATGTCTATACATCCTGCAGCTCTAAAAAAGAGAGAGAAAAAGGGATGGTGAGCTTTACAGCCTAGTAAGAATTCCTACACATCCACACCAACACAATAATAATATAAGAATAAGATTGAAAACCACAAACGTCGTTGTACACATCATGAAATCACAAACCGGCTATCAATAATACCAGAATAATTAGTATAAATATGCACATCAAATACCAATATAATTCCAGCCACTCAAGAGTGTTATATCATACAATATCTCATAAATCTTTATTAGTGTTTTCAATGTTTTCCATTCCATTCTTTTTTAACTTGATCCGAATCAATTATCTTATCGACTTTGGGCCAAATCTCGGTCATATTTCTCAGCCTGTGGTAGAGCTGCCAAAGTATCACATTTTCAGCCTGTAGCGGAGCCTGCACATTTTAGTTCCACATTTCTAGCCTGTGATGGGGCATGCCAAAGTATCACATTTTCGGCCTGTGGTGGGGCCTGCACATTATAGTTCCATATTTCTAGCCTATGATGGAGCCTGCCAAAGTACCACATTTCTAGCTTGTGATGGGGCCTACCATAATAACGAGATAAACCCAAAGTCCCTATTTATTAAATCCAGTTTACATCTATACATCAATTCCTTTTTATTTATTTCTAGCTTTACACTAACCGTAGTCACGTTTCCAGCCTATGACGGGGCAACGACATAATATGGTTAGTCCAAAGCATCTCATCCATCAGTCTAATTATGCAAGTGTAGGTTATGCGCATAAATGTATCCATCATAATACCAATCACAAGCAGATCGGAGAATCGAGGAGGAAGAAGACCTTGTGCCAAGCACGGGTCCACCTTTGGGCCTGACCCATTCAGGCCAGCCCACAAACCCACCGGCTGGGCCGGGCTGGGTTGTTACATAGTGTTTCCAGATCCTGCAAACCTCTAATCTTCCACCTCCCCCCTCTTCCTATAACTTCCCTGTATTTCAACTTTCTTAACAAAGCTGTGTTTCCAGATAATGAGGATATTTCTTAAAGGCATGGAAATATGAACCAACTAACAAAACGAAGAAAAAAGCTAGAAAATAAGAACTTTGCGAAGCTATTATCCTTGTTTATAGTCGTAATCTGGAGTCACTAATACATAAACAATGCAAAAATATAACTAGGATATAGACGTGTCTATCTATGTACAGAACTTGAAGGTTACCTGAAGAATGGATGCAGGAATGGCGTCGAATTTTCTTTTCACAGCATTTGTATGGTTTCGGAATCAATACGTATGAAAGGTATGTGAGCAATCTTTGGCCAATCAGCTCCTCCTCTTTGGCATCGGTCCTTCAACAAAGGGCATGCACCGATGTGCAATTCTTCGAGCGAAGGAGACAAGCCATTCCCTGGCAGTGAGGTAACCTTAGGGCAGGTGAGTATATGTAACTTTCTGATAGAGGGAAAATTTGCCAAAGAAGTAGGTAGGCTTTCTACGTTCTCGCAGTAATAAATCTCCAGATCTTGAAGGGATGTCAGTTGCTGGAACCATAGCTCCTGTTCCCTTGTAAAGTTGGTCATACCATGACACCAACGAATATGCATCCGTTGCAGTGAGGGGAGGCTTCCCAACAGAATCCACAGATTTTGAAGTAGGACCGTGTCGTCTATGGTGAGACCATTAAGAGTTCGCAGTCCCTGCTCCTCGTGGAGCTGCACAGGTTCTGAGGACTCGATGAGCTTCGGACATCTTGTGAGTTCTAGTCTTTCAAGTGTAGTAAGGAACTGTAACCCCCCCCCAACTAACTTCATCTCCGGGCAATCCCAAAGTTCCAAATGTTTGAGAGAACTCAAATTTGATAAACAAAGAGATACTTGGGCGCGGTAATCCACGATCTGTAGATCGGTGAGAGAGGTGAGACTCTGCAAACATCCGGGCAGTGCATTGCCAAAGTCACCCCAGTATCCGATGTGGAGCTCTACAAGCGATGAGGACAGGAAGAGGAGGGGAACTTTCCTTAGCTTGTAGCAACCTTGGAGGTCGAATATACGGAGGCGAGGTAAAAATTGTGCGCCATCTGCTTCCAACCACTCCTCCCATTCCTTGAAGTCCTTAAATTTTAGTACCTCGAGGGATGGAAATGCCACACCAGTGTCACCATAAAATTCACGACCAATTCGTTTTACGGCAGGCATGTTGGCAAGATGAAGTTCCTTGAGGAAAGGCAGCTGCCCTAGTGGCGGCAGACTCTCCAACCTGACACAATAATCTAGAGAAATAAATTCTATATTGGTGAGAAACTTGCTTTCCACCATCCAAGTTGGAAATCTGGTACCTCCATAGCCCTTGATTCTCAGCTCTTTAAGACTGGGATGTGGTTGGAGGCCTTCAAATATCTCCGTCTCCGCATCAGGAAGACTTCTTGGATCTAAATTCTTTATTAAATTCAATGCAGTTAGGTGTTCTTTGTCTTTCAACATCGCCTCCATGGCCTCCTCCTTACTATTAACATTCTCAAGATTCTTGATCGCAAGCCGTCTCCGAAGATTTCTCAAGCCCTTCAACTCTCCAATCTCATGTCGCCTCTTCTTTGTGACTCGGAATTCCTCTAATTCTTGAAGGTCGATAAGATCTCCAATCCCAGTAATTAGAGAAATTGTGTCTGCTTCTCCATATAAATGCCGCAAGTTGATTAATTTGTTCATGTCTTCGGGTAACCTTTTAAGGTGGCAGGATCGCATCCTCAGAACTTGAAGATGGCAAAGCCTACCAAATGATTTGGGCAGCTGTTTGATCCTAGTGCAGGAGACATCTAAGTACCGTAGATGTGATAACCCACTGATAGCATCCGGTAGCTTCTTCAGCTTCACCTGACTGTAAGATAAATCCAAAACACGCAAGCTTTTTGATTGTTTTAACATGCTATCAAGAAAACTGTAAAATCTTTCGGAATCATTATCACCAAAGAATAAAATGGACCGTAGGTTTTGAAGTCTACACGTGTCCATAATTGCATCCATTTTTTTATCAGTCCTCAGAGTCAGGTGGCGAATTGTCTCTGGAATTTCTCCTTTCTCATCGCTGATGACCAAACATTCATCCAACGAAACAAAAACTGCCAATTCTCTTATCAGATCATGCATCACATACTTGTCATTCAGAGTTGGTAGAAAGAAGTACCTGCTAGTTAATTCGTCATATATCTGACCCCCGATGTCCTCCATTCTCATTCTTACCCGACTCTTGTTCTGGATAAAGCCTTGAGCCATCCACATCTGGACCAACCGATCTTTTTCCAAAACATAGCCCCTGGGAAATATGGAACAGTAAGCGAAGCATTGCTTTAAATTTGCATTCAAGTGTTCGTAACTTAAAGCCAGAGATGGAAGGATATTATCTAAAACATATTCATGTTCCCACCACTCACTTTCTAAGATCATCTTCCAGTAATCCTCATCCAGTTTGGAGTTCAATAAACTTCCCAGTACCTTTCCAGCTAGAGGTAAACCATGCAGTTTTTCAGATATTTTCCTTCCTATTGTTTGCATTTTTTCCCTTCGCTCTTCCTCAACATTTTTTTCACCGAACGCACAATGTTCGAAAAGTATCCAGTAGTCATCTTCCTGTAGGCTCTTCAATTCTATCGGGTCCATCGTGCCCATAACTTCTGCTACTACTGGACTCTGTGTTGTCACCAGAACCATGCTTCCTTTCGCTCCAGATGTTAAGACACCACGGAGTTCTCTCCACTTGCTACCTGTCTCATCCCACACATCATCAAGGACAAACAAAAACCTTTTGTTCCTCGTAGCATCTTTAACTTTCCCTAGAATGCCATCCAAACTACTATCGTCCGAGATCCGGGCGAGCACCGAGTCATATGCCAGCTCTTTAGAAATCCGCTTGACATCAAAATTGTCAGACACATAGACCCACTTCCTCAGCTCAAAATGCCTTGCTACTCTTTCATCATTATAAATAAGTTGAGCCAGGGTAGTCTTGCCAACACCCCCAATGCCTACTATAGGAAGAACGCCAACACTAGGGTAGCTACTACTCCCAGTCCCACTTTTGATGCTAGATTCCGGTTCATCAGCTAAATGCAACAACATATCTAATATCATGTCTCTCTCTGTGTCTCTCCCAACCACAATGTCCTGGATAATCGAGCTGGTCTCTCTGGTCACACTCCTCTGCTGTGAGTTGTAGTCCTTTAATTGTTCTTCCATACAATTGATATCAAGATAAATCTTTTCAAGATTTCCCGCAAGATTTTTCAAATTTTTCAGGTCATCGTCGGACATTATAAAATGCTTGAGAAGCTTAACAGCGGGGGATACGAAGTCGCTCACCTTGCTCTTGCTGTGCAGCTTATCATGAAGCTCCTTGAATTCAAACTCATCCAGCAGGTCGTCAGCCTCGTAGGCAGCATCTTTGAGTTGCCTCAGCCATGCGGCCAGAGCTGGGTCCCTGATCGGCCTCCCCTCCGCTGCCTGGATCACGGCTCGGATACGAGGAAGTCTAGCCGTCACATCCTCCGCCATAGCCTTCGCACCCGTGAGCAGATCATATTGGTCGTCCAAATGCAGCGAAACCTTCTCAGCCAGTTTATTTACGACGCAGGTTGCAAACCATCCTCCGACTATCATTCCGATCATCCCCAGATCCATATTGGAGGACACTCCGGCTGCACAGTGGTAGTCTTGCTCTCCGTGACCTGAAGACAGGAAGCTTGCTCGCTCGGCCTTGTTCCTAGCTTGCAATTTTAAGCGGTGTGATTAGACCTATAGACAAGGTGCATCAATTGAAGACCGCGTGCTCGTGGACGGAAACGAAAGAAGACATCGTCTACCAGTGCATCTATTGAATAAAATATAGCGTTTTTAGCAATAAAATAAAATAAAATAAAATAAAATAAAATAAAATAAAATAAAATATAGCGCGTTAGGTACGAAAATATCGTAACTGGACAAATCCATATTTTGGAGATGACGCTAGACTCAAGTTGCAAGTTTACAATGTCAATCTAATACGGTGCGCGTCTGCCACTGCATCAATTGAATGAAATATAGCGCGTTAGGTACGAAAATCTCGCAACTGGTCAAGAAAAGATTTCGGAGATGACGCTAGACTCCAAGTTGCAACTTTATAATGTCAAATAGCTTGCCCTTGATGTTGAACAACACTATTACCTAGAAAGGTTGCCATGAGAGGAATCACTTGCTATTGAACTTCTTCCGCAGTGGGGACCTAGACATCTCCTTTTCTTTTCTCTGTTACGATATTATATGCTTTGGTTTCGGCATCTCTCCCCCAACTTGCGCCTATTCAAGATGGAGAAAAAATTCTTGTCATGCTGATCCACCTGGACAACGACATGAAAGAATATGGCTAATCATACAACAACCATATTTTGAATTGCTGTCTTAGATATATTTTCAGATTTTTTACATATTTTATTTTATGATTGATATGGATGTATTTTAAGTAGATTGGTTTACTAAACCCGATTTTATCAAAAAAAGAAAAGAAAAAATTACCCATTTGGCAGTATTTATAAACCCTTTTTTTTCTCCCTCTATTCCTATTGAATGTGCTGTTCACGAAGAAGTCCAAGGCTCAACCCAAGTGCAAGTCATTATTGAAGCACGAAAATTAGATTTGGATGAGATAGACATTGTGGAAGATGTAATTATGGTAAATGTTGGGGGAAAAATCCCAAGTCATACCGCCACGGAGGCGCTCGGCCAAAGAGCGCCGACCGGAAAGGCGCTCGGCCAAAGGGCGCCGACCGGAAAGGCGCTCGGCCAAAAAGCGCCGACCAGGAAGGCGCCCGACCAGAGAACACCGACCAGGAAAGCGCTCGACTAAAGAGCGCCGACCAGAAAAACCGCCCAATAAAGGCGCTCGGCTAGAAGACGCTCGCCCAAAGGGCGCCGACGAGAAATACTAACTAGAAGCGACCCCGCCACAGGGCGCCCCATTGGGCGACCAGCTCGGCTCGGCACCCCTGCTGAGCCGATTGCCTTGACCAAATGTTCAACTCCCGCCTAACCCTCTAAGGGACCTGACAACTCCACTACAACCTGCCGCTATCTCCAAGTTATCAAGGCATAAGATCTCCGCAGGTATTCGGCACGACCTGCCATTAATGCATGAGACCCCCTCAAGTCTCCGATGCACTCAGTCATTTAATGAACACGGCTCAAGGCGATCTTCGGATCACTGAACCATCAAAGCGTATGGCTCTCCCTGACCGCCGGTTCACTCGGTAATAAATGCACTTACCATCCACGGACCCCAGGCCCACCACGGCCGGCGGTTCAACCACTCCAACAGGTCCGATCGACCGTGACAACTCCCTGGTTCCGGTCTGATTCGGCCTTATTCTCCACTACGCCATTAATGGGCCAAATCGTGCCCAATTATCACAAAAGAGGACAAAATTCTCCTGTCACCTCCCAGATAACACAATATCCCTCTATAAAAGGGAACCTGGGGGAAAGGATGAGAAAAGAGGAAAAAGAGACAGCACAGACACAATTGAGCTTAATATTCTCTTCATCTTCTCCACATACCTCTTCCTTGCTCTCTCCACATACTAGCCCCCTCTGACTTAAGCATCGGAGGGCTGGCGCCGGAAAGCCCGGCCACCGGCTTTTTTGCAGGACTCACACCCTCCAGGAGGACGCCACCAGCCGGCGCACCGCCGACTACCGTCCCTGCGGCGGAGCTCCTCCCACGGAGGACAGGACAGGACGCACTCCTCTCCGCTCTCTCGTCCCCACGGAGGACGCAGTCTGCCGGCGCACCGCCGTCCGCCGTCCCGGCAGCGGAGCTCCTCCTCCCCTGGCTCCGTGGCGGCCCCCGGGTCCAATTTCCAGCAACAGTTGGCGCTAGAGGAAGGGACCGAGTCGCTGCCATGAAGCTAAGAGCAAAGGGGCTTCCAACGCCTCTCGACGTCCTCCACCCAGTCCTGAACATTCTGTCCAAAACTCGCCGCCTCCGGCCAAGTCAACCCCTCAAGTCCGGCCGGAGCAGTTTGATGCCCTGGTGCAACAAGTGCAAGCCTTGGCTACCACCGTCCAAAGCTTGCAACCCAGGGGCATCCCAACAGCACCACTTCCTCCGGCTCCAGTTCAACCGGAGCCTCCTACAAGCGGACTTCCCCTTCGAGGTCAGGACTCTCAAGTCCAGGCCTCCCTCTGGAGAGAGCACCCAGTCAGAGGCCACGGAGGCTGTCATCCCACTGGAGATTGGGCTTCCTTCTCCAAGAGTCGAGCATCACGACGCAAGCTCCAACTCTTTGCAGCAGAAGCAACCTTGACCTAGTCGAGGAAACAAGGGAGGCCGCCCGAGTTCGTATGGCGAGGTACCAGCAAAAGACAGCTCAGTACTACAACGCCAGGGTCAAAGTCAGATCTTTCAGACCAGGGGACCTCGTCCTCAGAAGAGCTGAAGCCTCCCGACCAACTGAGCAAGGGAAGCTGGCCCCGAATTGGGAAGGACCATACCGAGTCACGCGCGTCCGCCGACCCGGAGCTTATAAACTGGAGTCTCTAGATGGGACTCCCCTTCCGCGGAGCTGGAGCTCTGAAAATCTCCGCGCGTACCACCAGTAGGACCCCAAGGGGTCTCTCATTATTCAACTATTGAATTTCATTCTACGAATTTCATTTCATAATAAACTTATGATCTGCATACTCATTTCAAGCTCACCGATTCTCCTGGTTATCTCATGGTACCAGGTTTATTCTCCTCCCCTGACCACGGTTGGTATGCCCCGATATCTCGGGATGATGGGGGACTTACGAGGACTCCGTGAAGATGTTCGTGAGTTCGTGACGCGTTCTCCATCAACCAACGAGCTCGGCTCGTTCTCCTACCCTGACCACGGTCAGGATGCCCTGTCACAACGGGATGCCCCAATACGTCGGGATGGCTCGAGACGTCGAGATGCGGTCTTAAGTGACCAGACGAGCTTGGCTCGTTCTCCATCGACTTCCACCGACGAGCTCGGCTCGTGCTCCATCTGCCAACGAGCTCGGCTCGTTCTCCTACCCTGACCACGGTCAGGATGCCCCGAGACGTCGGGATGCCCCGATCCGTCGGGATGCCCTGAGACGTCGGGATGCCCCAATATATTGGGATGCCCCAACACAACGGGATGCCCCGATCCGTCGGGATAGCTCGAGACGTCGAGATATGAGTTGCAGTCCTCACTGACCAGACGAGCTCGGCTCGTTCTCCATCGACTTCCACCGACGAGCTCGGCTCGTGCTCCATCGACCAACGAGCTCGGCTCGTTCTCCTACCCTGACCACGGTCAGGATGCCCCGAGACGTCGGGATGCCCCGGTTATAGGGAAGCTCGAGACGTCGAGATATGAGTTGCGGTCCTCACTGACCAGACGAGCTCGGCTCGTTCTCCATCGACTTCCACCGACGAGCTCGGCTCGTGGCTCCATCGGCCAACGAGCTCGGCTCGTTCTCCCTACCTTGACCACGGTCAGGATGCCCGAGACGTCGGGATGCCCCGGTTATAGGGAAGCTCGAGACGTCGAGATATGAGTTGCGGCCTTCACTGACCAAGACAAGGCTCGGCTCGTTCTCCACCGGCTTCAACCAACGAGCTCGGCTCATTCTCCATCGCCGGATTTCTCTGCCGACGACCTCAAAGAACGGACCCCGAGCAGAGGAGCGTCTTCAGTCGCCTCGGCGCAAGGACGCACACGGTACAAAAACGGACCCCCAAAGCAGAGGAGCGTCTTCAGTCGCCTCGGCGCCAGGACGCACACGGTACAAGGTACCCATTTATTTAATGTTTTTACATTATCTTATCTGTTCTTGGATCTCTGCCGACGTCCTCAAAAAACGGACCCCGAGCAGAAGGAGCGTCTTCAGTCGCCTGGCGCCAGGACGCACACGGTACAAGGTACCCAATTTATTTAATGTTTTTACATTATCTTATCTGTTCTTGGATCTCTGCCGACGTCCCTCAAAAAACGGACCCCGAGCAGAGAAGCGTCTTCAGTCGCCTCGGCGCAAGGACGCCAACGGTACAAGGTACCCATTTATTTTAATATTTTTACATTATCTTATCTGTTCTTGGATCTCTGCCGACGTCCTCAAAAAACGGACCCCGAGCAGAGGAGCGTCTTCAGTCGCCTCGGCGTAAGGACGCACACGGTACAAGGTACCCATTTATTTAAATATTTTTTACATTATCTTATCTGTTCTTGGATCTCTGCCGACGTCCTCAAAAAACGGACCCCGAGCAGAGGAGGCGTCTTTAGTCGCCTCGGCGCAAGGACGCACCACTGGTACCAAGGTACCCATTTATTTAATATTTCTACATTATCTTATCTATTTTGGATCTCTGCGACGTCCCCAAAGAGTGGACTCCAAGCAGAATGTTTTTAGTCGCCTCGGCGTGAAAACACTCACGATACCAGCAAACTTGGTATAAACCTAGTCTGTTGAATCTCCGTCACGAGCTGACGAGCATTCGACCCACTCGTTGGAAAAGATCCGGTCCGCCCGGCAACCCGAGGCTCGGATTCGAAGTTCACTACGCTAAAAATCTAAGTCCTAGCAACGCCCAGGACTTGGTCGAAATTCTGGACTAGGCTCGAAAATTCTCCGAGCCCAAATCTCCTTAGTATAAGCATAAGCGTCGCATAAAATACCACTGGTCGAAGGACCGAGCAATGTAGCCCGGCAAGCGAACCTAAACCCAAACCCTGTGGCGGACTAAGTTGAGGCCCTAGAGCCATTCTCGGAACTAAATGGACCGAGCAGAGAACTTGGACTACAACAGACAGAGTTTCCAAAAAAAAAATATATATATTCATTTCAAAAAGCCCGCAGGCTAAGTACAAAGATTCGGGTTTGGCCTTACAAGTATGGGGGGCCATCCCGACTAAACAAAACAACAAAAATTACACTAAGACTCGAGCTCGACCATTCGGCCTCGGCAGTGTCGGGAGCGGGGGCTCAGCAGTCGGGACTCCTCAATGGCCTCGGCAGTAACAGGAGCAGCCTCGGAGGTGACCTCGGTCACTTCGGGGACGGCTACGGCCGCCTCGGCAGACCTCCCTGGTCGGCCCCCGGAGTTTCTGCCTCCGCCTGGCTTCGACCCCCACTCCGGTTGGAGCAGGTTTACGTCGAATCGGGAGGAGCCGCGCAGTTGGTTGCGGAATTCCGGAAGCCCTGGATCAGCCATTCACGCCTCCTCTGCTAGGAGGTCGTGGAACTCTCCGACTCGGCGAAAGAGCGTACCGCGCTCTGAGCTTGTTCCGAGCTCGAGTCCCGAGCCTCGTGGTATGCGGCTTCCTCGAGGGTTCTTATTTCCGCTCGATCTCTAAGTGTCGGAGGCGGGCATTCTCCACCTCCTGCTGCGGGAGGTCAACGCGCTCGGCTTCAGCAAGCGAGTCTCGGCGGCGCGCACTTCGGACCTTGTTAGTGTGTGCGCGCTTCTCTTCATCGAGCTCGGCGGTCAGAGCTCGATTCTTTCTCGGATGCTCCAATTCTTTCTTGGAGCACCTGACGTTCGGCTCGGAGGCTGGTACCTCGCTCGGGCAGGTACCTCGCTGGGCCTCCATAACCACGCTGGACTCCGGGCGCTCCCGGTAGTCTTGGACTATGTGCATCAGCATTTCCGTCTCGTGCAAATGCTGTAAAAGAGACGAAAGAAAAATAAGGCGCTGCGAGTAAAAATCTTTACAAATTACGCAGATGAAAAATTTTACTTATCCGGACGGCGTTGCAGCGGGTAGCGTCCATGAAGCATTATAGCTCATGGACTGTATCCTGGCCGGTCGGCCGGGAACAGCGCGACCGAAAACTTCGCGCCACTCGAGAATCTAGGGCTGAATCGCCCTGTATACGACCAGACGGGTGCAAGGGGCACCCTTCCCCCGAGCCTGATGGGCCCGGAAGGCCAGCATCGGCTGGCCTAGGCGGAGCCAACCCGAGGCTCCTGACTGCTCCCGGCTCGGAGCTAGGGGCTGGGGTCGGACAAGCGGCCTCTGACTGCCGCACGACTGAGGCGGGGGCGCAAGCCGGGACGCGGAACTCTCCTGGTCGCAACTGAAGCATCCTGCGACCAGGGATTTGTGCAAGGGCGGGGCATGGGAGACCGAAGCTCTGGGACCCCGTGCCTTGGAATTGCGCCGGAGTGCGCGGGGCGAGAAGGGCCGATCGGAGTGCGCGGGGCGAGAAGGACCCGCCTCGGCCACTGCTTGTTGCCGGGGTTGCTGGGGTCGCCGAGACTTCTGCTTCTTTTTCGGCTCGGTGGGCTCGCCCGAGAGCTCAGCCGCCTTTTTGGAACGGGCGTAGAGGATCGTCTTGGTCACCATTTTGGCGATATCTTGCAAGGGCGAGCAGGATTAGAACATTAGAAAAGTAATAAAACGAAAAAGACTGAAACTATCTTACCGTGGGGACGTGCGAGCTCAGGCCACGTTCACTAAGCGTCTCACATATGAGGCGTTCAGCAAAATGCCGTCCCGAGGCCGCGGATGGTGTCGATGATCCCCTGCTCCGTGGAGAAGCTGGGGGGTTTGTTGATGGACCTGAGCTGGGCAGGCCCCACCTGGGGTCAACCGAGCGACGTTCAGAACCTAGAAGAAGAATTTCTTCTTCCAGTCATGAATGGCGAGGGGGCGCCATGAAAAGTGGCCGACGCCCGAGAGGGCGATATAGAGCCACTCTCCGTTCCCGGGTTCGACTTAAAGATAAAAAGTCGCCGGAAAACGTTGACAAGAAGTCGGAATCCCGTGCAGTAAGCACAGTGACAGGAAACCGATCACTGTCCTCCAGCATTCGGAGCGGTTGCAGCCGGAACCAGCCGGCATACCATCAGCACTGATTCACGAAGCGTGAGAGGAAATCGGAGACCGGCCGAGTGATCTAGTACACTCCAATCGGCCTGCGGAGGATTGGTTACCCGATCCCACGCTGGCGGGTTCCAACGGAACCGTGAAGAGGAAAAACCATCTTCGGTCATCTCGACCTCAGGACGCTCATGGTAGACACGACTTCACTGGGAAGAGAACCATTGCGAGAGAGGTAGATAAAGAAAAAGGACTGAGAAAGACGCCGGAGAAAAGAACTTCGGAATGTGAAAACTGGGAGAAAAAAGCTGGAGGAAGAAGGCAATAGGAAGGGGACGGAAGGCCAGGGGAGTTTATATAAACTCCCAACGGCCGATCGGCAAAAGAAAAGCCGCATCCCGTTGAGATGACACACGTGTTGTCCAAAGACAGATGACGCATTTAATTAGGCTGCGCTTCGAACGCCGAAGCGCCCATGGATCGTGCGGCCCATATGAGCCCACGACGCGAGACGCTTCGCAAAAGGTGTCCAATAATGAGCTTTTCGGAAAGAAAGAGCCGCCTATCGAAGGCTCGAGCGTCCGATAATTCAAAATGTGCATAATTTTAAAATTTTCGGAATCCGTATGACCAACTAAGATACTTCCGCGCTCCAGCTGTAGCCAACTGGAACTCGGAAGTCGGGGGGGTAGTGTTGGGGGAAAACCCAAGTCATACCCCACGGAGGCGCTCGGCCAAGAGCGCCGACCGGAAAGGCGTCGACCAAAGGGCGCCGAACGGAAGGCGCTCCCGGCAAAAGCGCGACCAGGAAGGCGCCCGACCAGAGACACCGACCAGGAAGCGCTCGACTAAGAGCGCCGACAAAAACCGCCAATAGAGCGCTCGCTAGAAGACGCTCGCAAAGGGCGCCGACCAGAATATGACTAGAGCGACCCGACAGGGGCGCCCCATTGGCGACAGCTCGGCTCGGCACCTGCGAGCCGATTGCCTTGACCAATGTTCAACTCCCGCTAACCCTCTAAAGGGACTGACAACTCCACTACAACCTGCGCTATCTCCAAGTTATCAAGGCATAGTCTTCCGCATGTATTCGGACGATGCCATTAATGCATGAGACCTCAAGTTCCGATGCACTCAGTATTTAATGAACACGGTCAAGGCGATCTCCGGATCACTGAACCATCCAAAGCGTATGGTCTCCTGACCGCCGGTTCACTCGGTAATAAATGCACTTACCATCAGGACCCAGGCCCACCAGGCCGCGGTTCAACACTCCAACAGGTCGATCGACCGTGACACTCCTGGTTCGGTCTGATTCGGCCTTATTCTCCACTACGCCATTATGGGCCAAATCGTGCCCAATTATCACAAAAGAGGACAAAATTCCCTGTCACTCCAGGTAACAATATCTTATAAAGGAAACCTGGGGGAAAGGATGAGAAAGGGAAGAGATCAAGAACACAATTGAGCTATATTTCTCTTCATCTTCTCCAATACCTCTTCCTTTCTCTCACATACTAGCCCTCTGACTTAAGCATCGGAGGGCCGGCCACGGAAAGCCGCCACGGCTTTTTGCAGGACTCACACCTCCAGAGGACGCACAGCGCGGCGCAGCCGGACTACCGTCCTGCGGCGGAGCTCCTCCCACGGAGGACAGGATAGGACGCACTCTCTCCGCTCTCTCGTCCCCACGAAGGAGCAGTCTGCCGGCGCACCGACGTCGCCGTCCGGACGGAGTCCTCTCCCCTGGCTCCGGGGGCCCCCGGGTCCAATTTCCAGCATAAACAATAGCATAGAAATAATTGGTACAAGCCACTGGTTTGATGATAACGTGAAGTAATCTTGTTTTCTTCTCGTAAAGATGTGATAGGAAAAATAGGCCATGACTGTCACGTTAGATGTACAATAATGTGGAGGACACTTACAAAGATAAAAGCCAAGCACAGATACATAATAGAAGTATAGAACCAATTTCATAATTTATGCAGCTTATCTCTTAAGGGGTCACATGAATTTCTAAAATAATGATCTGGTGTAACATGAATTTTATTAACACCTTGTAAGCACTAAACCTTGATTGATACCACTTGTTAGGAAGACCCTTTACTATACAAACAACTTTCCTATATTTGTGCAAGTAGAATGAGAATCCACAATATTGATCAATGCAGAACTCCAAATGCAAACCACAGAGAACAAGCAGAGACAAGATTTTTTAGGTGGAAATCCTCCAATATGAGGAAAAAATATTGGACTTAAGTCCATCTCAAACCTCCACTATCAACAATAATGGGCTTCAAAGTATCTTCTCTAGGCTAAGGGTAGAGGATCACAACATTAAGGATTCTTTCTTGGATCATAAACAAAGAGTTAGATGAAAAAGAGTTTAGGCTCCAATAATAAAATGAGAACAATCTCACGGTGTAGGTTTGCCAAGATTTTCTTCTTCTTGAAGTTGAATAAGATCTTCCTCCTCCTTGAGATGGATTCCACAGCACTTCATAAGACGGTCCTCTATTTTTCTTCTCATCCACCTCTAATAGAATAATAATCCCTCTTTTTTCTCTTTTTGTTTCTTTTTTTCTTTCTTTTCTCTTTATTAAATTGCTGGGTCGACTCACATAAGGTGGACTCAGCAACAAGATGCACCTTCTTCTCGGTCTTTACATTGTCAGCCCCGAACCCAACACCGGGTCCGGTACGCGACCGGCCGCATGAGCCTAGAACAGTGCCCTAAAGCTATGCAAGGCCTATGTTTAACAAATCCAATAATCCAGATTAATTTAATAATTCAAATAGACAAGTCGACATATCCAATAAACAATTAGTTCAATTACAAGATCTTCAAATGTTCATCGACATCAAAGAGGGACAAATAAACTAATAGCTAATGACTCTGATATTTGCACTCTGCGCCCATCCCATCCAAATCTAAGATCCTGCAACTCCTGATAAAAAAGAAAGAAGAAAGGGGATGAGCTTTACAGCCAGTAGAATCCTACACATCCACACCAACAATATAATAAAAATCTGAAACCGACAAGTCAAGCCATATCATGAAGTCATAACCGGCTATCAAAGCTCAAATAATCGTACAAGTATGTACATCAAACAACAATAAAGTCAGCAACAGAAATATTAGCTATGATAGCTATAACTGTATTATAGTTTCAATGTCTTTTCTTCAACTTGATCCGTTTAATTATTTTCGACTTTGGGTCAAATCTTGGTCACATTTCTCAGCCTGTGGTGGGGCAACCAAATTATCATATTTTCAGCTGTGGCGGGGCCTGCACATTATAGTTCCACATTTCTAGCCTGTGATGGGCTGCCAAGTATACATTTTCAGCTGTGGCGGGCCTGCACATTATATGTTCCACATTTCTAGCCTGTGAGGGGCCTACCAAAATTACATTTTAGCCTGTGGGGGGCCTGCACATTATATTCCACATTTCTAGCTGTGAGAGGCCTACCAAATACCACATTTTCAGCCTGTGACGGGCCGCCTGCCATAATACAAGATAAACCCAAAGTTCGTTTTCATACAATCCAGTTTACATCTACACATCAATTTTCTTTTATTTATTTCGGCTATAAACTAACCACAGTCACGTTTCCAGTCCGTGACGGAGCAACCAATATCATATGTTAGTTTAGAGCACCACATCCATCAGTCAATTTTGCAGGTGTAGGTTATGCGCATGCATGCATCTATCATTAACCAATCAAAGCAAAGACGATCAAAATACAATTTAAATATAAAAACTTTTGCTTTGCCTGAATCATAGCATATCAAACATATATATATGTGCAAAATATTTATATCATGTAGGATTGGCGTACAAGGATTTTACTCTTGTTGAAAGCTCAGACAACTAATCACCCGCCCCACGGCGATCTATGAACCGAAATGCGCAGACTCTGTTCAGCGTCCTCTCGTCCAATAGATTGTCCCCCTACAGAACAAGTCATCATTAAAATTTATCAAAATATATGATAATTCAGGACCCCTGTTTGATTCCTCTAAAGGTCTCTAAGATCTACATCCGGGACTTTCTAGAGTCTACCAAGCAAGGCTCTCCCAGATCCATGTGTAGAGAGAGAACCCAACTAGAGAGAGAAAGAGAAGGTTAAAGACGAGTGGCTCTTCCCCCTCTCTCTCCTCTCATTCTTCTATTCTCCTCGTGCAGGTTCGGTGGCAGTGGCCACCTGTGGCCGGCGACCCCAGCGGTCGACGGACCCCAACGTGGTGCCGGCCATGCACCACGCCCGACGACGGTCGGCCACGCGCCACCCCCGACGACGGCGTCGAACGAAGGAGAAACCAACGGCTCGCCGCGGTCGGCCACCGGGGCTTCTTGTCTCCAAATCCAACGGCTCGCGGCCGGATTCAAGAGGAACAAGGATCCAGAGGATGAGAAAGGAGGAGGGACGACTCACCTTGCCTCGGCGGATTCCTGGCCGGATCGACGGCGACCGCTTCGATTCCTCCCGCGGCAAGGTAAAACCCAATCTCCCTTCTCCCTTTTTTTTTTTGTAGCCTGTCGGCTGATGTCCTAGAAGGAAGGAAGGAGATCCTCGCTGGTAGGTTTTCGCCTCTAACCTCCCTCCGATGGATTCGGAAGGGGGGAGAAGGGTTTGAAAACAGGGGAGGAGCCATCGGGAGTCTCCCTCCCCCTTTCTCATGCGTTGGGCCGCCTTGCTTGGAGGCCGGGCCAACCACATGCGGGCCTTTACATTCTCCCTCCCTAAAAAAAAAATTTCGTCCTCGAAATTGACATACTTGAAGTTTCAAAATGCTGCGGATATTTGACTTTCATCTCTTCTTTGAGCTTCCAAGTAGCCTCTCTTCTGTATGATTATTCCATTGTACCTTTACAAAAGGAATGGTTCGATGCCATGATACATGATCTTTTCTATCCACAATTTGTATCGGAAACTCCTAATAGGTCACATCCCCATGAAGATGTATGGCTCATATGCTACCATATGACTTGGGTCTGGGACATATTTCTTCAACATTGACACATGAAAAAAAAATATTGTGCATACTGGATAAAGCCGGTGGTAAAAACAGGTGATATGCCACCTCTCCAATCTTGTCCGAAATCTCAAATGGACCAACATACTTATAGCTCAATTTACCATGAACCCTAAATCTCATCACTCCTCTAGTGGGTGACACTCAAGAAAACATGATCCCCAATTTAAAATTTCAGTTTTCTCCTTCTATTATCAGCATAAGTCTTTTGACGACTCTGAGCTGTACGAAGTCGTTCTTTGGTCACTTGCACCTTATCTATGGTCTATTGCACTATTTCTGGGCCTAATAATTTTCTCTCGTCCACATCATTCCAACAAATAGGAGATTCATGTTAAAACATTCCAGGTCTAAGCCCAACCAAGTAATCATCAACCGTTAATGCTAAATTTAAGATGCCCAAGTTCTTCCAAAACTTGTCAACAATAGAAGAACCCACTGGTGAAAATTATATAGCTACCTCTAGATCATCCATAGAATTAACAACATTCTCCTCTACTAAAACTAACTCAAATGTTCCATCATAATACTTTTAGATCAAATATTAATGTCCTTAACCAGTTTCAAAATAACTCAAACCACCACACTTCCGCTGCGCACTCTGATTTAATCCTTTAAATACTCTAAAGCCTCTAAATAATTTATGACCGAAATATCACTTTGCTTTAGGAGTAAGAAAATCCAAATTTCAAAACTTTAATTGAGCAGAACCTCCAGATCTCTCTGTCCTCAATTTATGTAGAGTATACTTACATAACTAACTCTTAAGCCATTAGTGAAGTTTAAGGTCACTACATGATCTCCACAACTTAGAATCTAAATTATCCAGATTTAATTAACTCTGGATTCCTTAGCAATTCAATTACATAATTTAGATTAATCTTCCTTCCAAAAAAGATTTACTTCAAATTCAATGGGTTAGAAGTCATTGAGCCAATATTACTATGAATAGAATTAACTCCATTATCCTCCAAATCTTTCTTCACTAAGATTCTTAATGTTTAACATCAATGCTACATGTGATAACTCATATAAGCATCTCAAAATCGAAATCTCTACTCAATATTGTATTTTACAAAGATTCCTGGTTAGATCATAAATCTAGACTTGCGTTCAAGTTAACACATCCAATAGTCTCCAATAATTATAAGAAAATTTCAGTAGCCCAATCCAAATATATGAATTCAATAATTAGAATTCCCCCCATCAATATGCCAACTCAATAGCCTCAAAATAAAATCAAATATATCAATAGAAAATAGACCCTATTTGTAATATCCAAACATGCCAATACCACATACATATTCAACTTCGAAGAACATTCCTTTCAATATTATGAAATCTTCTTAGCTCACTTCAATACTATGGAAGATCTACGTACAAATCCCATTCTAATAATTAGCAGCAAAACCAAAAGTACGATCATATCAAAACCCATATCAAATTTGAACTTGCAGGTCATTTAAATAATATCCGAATATGGTATAACTGATATGCCATTGTGGACCTTCCTACACTTATCTTAGGTCAAACCTCTCTTATCATGATCAAAGATAATTTATACTTTCCTTCCACACTCATCGAAAACCAAAACCCGATGCATATATTTTATCACAATGCCCAGTGATCTTACACCTTAAGCACTGAATTTAATTGTCATGTTCCAAGTGATCATAACCTTAAGCTATAATATATTTCAGTCACAGTCCCTAGTGATCTTAAACATATGCTCAGATTCCAATTTATCACTATTCCCAATGATCTTAAACCTTAAACTCTAATGCCACTAAGGCCACAATCCCTAGTGGTCTTAAACCTTAAATTACATTATCATTCCTGTTACAATCTCAGGTGATTATAAACTAAGGCTCTGATAGTTTTCCGATCATAATTCCCCACTCACACTCACCTGAACCTAAACCCTAGGATACCTTAACTTTAAGCTCTGATACCACTCTGTCACGCCCCGAACCCAACACCCGGGTCCGGTACGCGACCGGCCGCATGAGCCCTAGAGCAGTGCCCTAAAGATCATGCAAGGCCTATGTTTAACAAAATTCCAATAAATCCACGATTAATTTAATAATTCAAATAGACAAGTCCGACATATCCAAATAAACAAATTAGTTCAATTACAAGATCTTCAAATGTTCATCGACATCAAAGAGGGACAAATAAACTAACTAGCTAATGACTCTGATACTTGCACTCTGCGCCCATCCCATCCAAATCTAAGCATCCTGCAACTCTGATAAAAATAAAGAAGAAAAGGGGATGAGCTTTACAGCCCAGTAAGAATCCCTACACATCCACACCAACACAATAATAATAAAAATCTGAAAACCACGACAAGTCAAGCACATATCATGAAGTCATAAACCGGCTATCAAAGCTCAAATAATCGATACAAGTATGTATATCAAACATCAATAAAAGTCCAGCCACACAAGAAATATATAGCATATGATAGCTCATAAACCTGTATTATAGTTTCAATGTCTTTTCTTCAACTTGATCCGGTTTAATTATCTTTCCAACTTTGGGTCAAATCTTGGTCACATTTCTCAGCCTGTGGTGGGGCAAACCAAATTATCACATTTTCAGCCTGTGGCGGGGCCTGCACATTATAGTTCCACATTTCTAGCCTGTGATGGGGCCTGCCAAAGTATCACATTTTCAGCCTGTGGCGGAGCCTGCACATTATAGTTCCACATTTCTAGCCTGTGAGGGGGCCTACCAAAATACCACATTTTCAGCCTTGTGGCGGGGCCTGCCATAATAACAAGATAAACCCAAAGTTCCTTTTCATACAATCCAGTTTAACATCTACACATCAATTTTCTTTTATTTATTTCCGGCTATAAACTAACCACAGTCACGTTTCCCAGCCCGTGACGGGGCAACCAATATCATATGGTTAGTTTAGAGCACCACATCCATCAGTCAAATTTTGCAGGTGTAGATTATGCGCTTGCATGCATCTATCATTATACCAATCACAAGCAAAGACGATCAAAATACAATTTAAATATAAAAACTGTGGAGTGATTGATTAAAATCCTATTTGATTTTGATGAGCTCAAAGCATTTGAGTATATCTCTTGTTTATCTAATGAATTCAATTAAGTGTTCAGTGAACTTGGTTCATAATATTTGGATAAGTTAAGAAGTCAGCTTGAACCAAAGTCGGAGACTCGAGTCGACTCCAGAGTATCACGAGTCGACTCCAAGCGTATCAAGTTCACTGGCACGAGCTCGAGTCGACTCCGATCAGTACGAGTCGACTCCGACTGAGAACAGAACAGACGAACAGAAAGCATCAACTCAAAATCTGTCAGCGAGTCGACTCCTAGGAGTCACAGGCAGAAAAGTCAGAGAGCAGTTTTTGGGTCTGAGATTCGAGTCGACTCCAGTGGAACGCGAGTCGACTCCGATGGTGGCAAGTCGACTCCAAAGAAAGTGAGAGTCGACTCTCAGAGGAACACAAGAAAAAAGTCAGAGAACGTTTTTCGAACTCTGAGATTCGAGTCGACTCCCGCATTGCACGAGTCGACTCCGAGACACCGCGACCCCCAAAGAAGACAGAAGACCAATTTACTGTCTCTGAGATTCGAGTCGACTCCAGACAGCTCGAGTCGACTCCAAGGCAGCGCTTCACTAAAAACACAGAAGACTAAGTTTCGGAAACTGAGAGCCGAGTCGACTCCGGAACAGTTCGAGTCGACTCCAAGACTGGACGAGCCAAAAGACAGAAGATCGGGAGTTCGGGCTCTGAGCGCCAAGTCGACTCCCAGGACAGTCGAGTCGACTCGAGTTGGCCAAGTTGAAAATTGGCTCCGTGGACTTCATGGGATGAGCCGATTCCGAAAAAGCCAAGTCAGCTCCAGAAGTTGGCGAGTCGACTCCGGGACAAGTCGAGTCGACTCCCAGTCGAAGAGGCTACTTTAATTCAAATCCGGAACAGTTGCCGAGTCGACTCCAGAAAAGCTTGAGTCGACTTCTGCTACAGCCGAGTCGACTCCTGATCGCGCGAGTCGACTCCGAACCCACCAACGGACATATTGTCAGGGTTGTGCAGAGTGTGCAGAACGGGCAGAAAAAGGTCTCTAACGGCTAGTTTCCGTGGGGGATGGCTTAAATAGCCACAGAGACTGTAGCAAGGCAGAGAACAACTATTCCACTCAAAGAAATCAAGCATTCAATCTCTGCAACCTGTTCTTCAACGGAAAAGAGGGAAGAGCGACATTAACTCCATCCAACTTCCTCTTCCCAGCATTTAAGGAAGCCTCCTCCTGCATTCAAGTCGATCACACATTCAAGAGGAGACCCGAAGTTCGAGAAGCCCTACTCAACTCCAACTCAAACGTGTTTGAGGGCTTCTAACTTCTCTTCTGTTCATATTGTTGCTTATCTGCTTTTGAGAAGCTTTGTTTTCTGTTTGTCCCTTTTATTTACAACTTGTCTTTGCTTGATTCAATCGGGGGATTGAATCAAGAGTCTTGAGGTTGGTTGGTGAGCCGAGTGTAAAACCAACGTGTGTAAGGGTTCGATTGTGATCCCGCGAAAAACAATCGGGGTGGTTCTAGTCGGTGAGCCTGGGAAAACCGACCGAGTTCGTTGTGAGCTCGTAAAACAACAAGTTTGGTTGTGAGCTTGTAAAACAACCGGCTGTAATCCAAGGGGTTATAGTGAATTCCCAAGTGAGACTTGGGGAGTGGACGTAGGAGCAAGGGTTAGCTCCGAACCACTATAAAATCCTTGTGTTTGTGATTGTTTGTCTCTTTCCTTTACTCTCATTTCATTCACAGCACATAGCAATTAATTAATCATCTGGGTAAAGCATTAATTAGTCATCCACAACGTTTTAAATAGCCAAATTCTTTTAAAACCCAATTCACCCCCCCCCCCTCTTGGGTTGTCTATCTGGGCAACAAGTGGTATCAGAGCCTAAACTCTTCTATCCTAAGAGTCAAAGATCAAAATGACAACCCCATTTGGATCTTCCCATATTGAGGGTCAGTCCACCCAAAGACCCCCATTCTTTAATGGATCCGACTACTCATATTGGAAGGCTAGGATGAGAATATTCATCCAAGCCCAAGATTATGAGATGTGGACCATTGTAGTAAATGGGCCATACATCCCATCCATATATGGTAGAGGGTGTCACTGTACCCAAACTAGAAAAGGATTGGGATGAGCATGACATGAGAAAGGCACAACTAAATTCTAAAGCTATGAATGTGCTTTACTGTGCCTTAGATAGAAATGAATTCAATAGGTGTCTCAACTTGCAATTCTGCAAAAGAGATTTGGGACAGACTTGAAGTGACCCATGAGGGCACGAATCAAGTCAAAGAATCCAAATAAATATTTTGGTTCATAAGTATGGAACTATTTAAAATGGATTCTAATGAAACAATCACATGCATGTTCACTAGGTTTACTGACATTGTCAATGGCCTAAAAAGCCTTGGCAAAATTATACTAACAGTGATCTTGTCAGGAAAATTCTTCGCTGTCTACCAAGGTCATGGGAAGCCAAGGTGACGGCAATCCAAGAAGCTAAGGACTTGAACAAGCTTCCACTTGAAGAGCTCCTTGGATCCCTAATGACCCACGAGCTAACAATGAAGCAGCACAGCGAAGAAGAGTCTTCCCATAAGAAAAAGGTAATAGCTCTTAAATCTACTTCATCTAACAAAGACTTGTCTTGCAGCAGCAGCAGTGAAGAAGAAGAGCTTGAGGGAGATGATGGTGAGGCTCTTCTTGTGCGCAAGTTCAAAAAATTCATCAACCACAAGAAGTCCTATCATCAAAGGAGAGGCCCCTCAAATTCCTACCGCAAGGATAAAGGTAAGGAAAGGAAAAGTGAGGGGATTGGGTGTTATGAGTGCAAGAAACCGGTGGCACATTCGAGCTGAGTGTCCCTTACTAAAGAAAAGGGAGCAAATACAAGAAGAAGAAAGCTCTCGTCACCACCTATCGGACTCGGACTCATCATCATCATCATCGGATGATGAACAAGAAGAAAGGCCAATTTCTGCTTCATGGCCAATGAAAATGAGGTAACGTCCGAATCACATCTAGATTTTACATTTGATGAACTTTATGATGGCATTTAATGAATTAATGATAGAATATAAGGCCATAAATCTTAAGAATAAAGAACTAAAAATAGCTAATCAATCATACCTACATAAATACGATAAATTAGTTAAGGATAAGGAATTAATCACCAAAGGAAAATATAGAACTTAAGACAAGCAACCAACTCTTAACTCAAAAGACTAATACCTTAACTAAAGAAAATGAAAGGCTGAATAAAGAAACATTAGAACCTAAAAAACATAAACAAATCTTAAACAAGGATCTCACAAAAGAACTAAATGATCTAAAAGCAGAAAATCAAACACTAACTAAAGAACTTGAAAAATACAAACCTTTGGTTGAAAAATTACATATAGTTCAGAAAAATTGAATATGATACTTAATAGTCAACGAGCGGTATTCAATAGAGCGGGTTTAGGATATAAACCTAAAAATAAGCAAAAACTTCTTAGTAACTTCTTTGTTAAAGCTGGAGAAAGCAAAACTAAGAAAGTAATCTGCTTTTGTTGTGGAACTATAGGACATAAGGCAAATGTATGTAACTATAGGAAAGGGAAAACTAAAAAAAAAATTAAAAGGGTATGGGTTCCAAAAGGAACCAATATGACTAACCATGAAGGACCCAAGAAAACTTGGGTACCTAAGATTATATGATCCGCTTGTGTAGGAGTGTCTTGCAGCCAAGGTCAACAAAAATTGCTGGTACTTGGATAGTGGCTGCTCAAGGCACATGACAGGTGACAAGGATCAATTTTTCACCCTTGAAGCTAAGAAGGGAGGTGCTGTGACTTTTGGAGACAACAACTAAGGTCACATCATTGGTATTGGTAAAGTTCAAATTACCCCTTCTACTTTTATTGATAATGTTAGATATGTTGATGGTCTTAAGCATAACTTATTAAGCATTAGTCAATTATGTGATAAAGGTTATGATGTTATGTTTAAACCATCACTATGCATTATAACAAACCCAAATGACAATAGTTTAGTTTTTAAAGGAATTAGACGTGGGAATGTGTATGTTGTAGACCTTGAAGATCTTGCCAAACATAACCAATGTTTAGTTGTTAATGAAACTAAGGATAATGATGCTAGTTGGTTATGGCACCGTAAGTTAGGTCATGCAAGCATGGACACAATAACCAAACTAGTTAAAAGAGATTCCGTGATAGGTTTGCCAAAATTAAAATTTGAAAAGAATAAAATATGTGAAGCATGTCAATTTGGCAAACAATCTAGGAACTCATTTAAATCTATAAAGTGTGTCTCTACCTCTAGACCTCTAGAACTACTACACATGGACCTATTTGGACCAACTAGAACCACTAGTCTAGGTGGAAATAAATATGGTCTAGTCATTGTAGATGATTATTCTAGATACACATGGGTTATGTTCCTAGCACATAAAGATCAAGCTTTTTCAGTTTTTAGAAAGTTCCATAAGGAAGTAACAAATGCTAGAGATTCTTCAGTCATAGCCATTAGAAGTGACCATGGAACTGAATTTGAAAATCAGTTATTTGATGAGTTTTGTAGTAAAAAGGGGATAACCCATAATTTCTCTGCACCTAGGACACCACAACAAAATGGAGTTGTGGAGAGGAAAAATAGAACTCTAGAGGAAATGGCTAGAACTATGTTATGTGAAAGTAACCTCCCTAAGTATTTTTGGGGAGAAGCCATTAATACTTCTTGTCATATATTAAATAGAGTTCTATTGAGACCCATTATAAAGAAAACACCTTATGAACTTTGGAAAAACAGAAAACCAAAGGTAAACTACTTTCATGTTTTTGGATGTAGGTGTTTTGTTCATAACAATGGGAAAGATAATCTAGGTAAATTTGACTCTAAATCTGATGAGGGCATATTCTTAGGTTACTCTACAACTAGTAAAGCCTATAGAGTCTTTAATAAAAGAACCCTAGTTATAGAAGAATCTATACATGTTGTATTTGATGATTCTAGTGACATCTCTTCTAGCAAGAGAGTTAATTTTGATGATGATGCTGAAATTCTTGAAGAAAAGATAGATGAGATGACATTACAAGATGATAATCAAAAATTAATTGAAGGTGCATCGTCAAGCCAAGAGGCTATTGTGGATCATGGACTAACTAAAGCTTGGAGGTATGCTCACGGGCATCCTAAGGAATTAATTCTAGATGATCCATCTCAACCTATTAGGACTAGGGCATCCCTTAGGAACTTAAATAATCATCTAGCTTTTGTTTCTCATTTTGAGCCCAAACATATAGAAGAAGCTGAAAAAGATGTAAATTGGATAAATGCAATGCAAGAAGAATTAAACCAATTTACTAGAAACAAAGTATGAAATCTAGTTGAAAGACCTACTGAATATTCAATTATAGGTACCAAATGGATTTATAAAAATAAACTTGATGAAAATGGTACTGTAATAAGGAATAAGGCTAGATTAGTAGCAAAGGGTTATAATCAAGAAGAAGGTATAGATTTTGATGAAACCTTTGCCCCGGTAGCTAGACTTGAAGCAATTAGACTTTTGCTAGCATTTGCATGCTCTAAGGACTTCAAATTATTTCAAATGGATGTAAAAAGTGCATTTTTAAATGGGTATATTAATGAGGAGGTATATGTAGAACAACCTCCTGATTTTGAAAATCATCAATACCCTAATCATGTTTATAAATTGAACAAAGCACTTTATGGTTTGAAACAAGCACCTAGAGCATGGTATGAGAGGCTTAGCAAATTCCTATTAGAACATGAGTTTTCTAGGGGAAATGTAGATACAACACTGTTTCTAAAGAAGAAAACCAAGATATGCTATTAGTACAGATTTATGTTGATGATATCATTTTCGGTGCTACTAACAATCGCCTCTGCGAAGAATTTGCTGATTTGATGCAGAGTGAATTTGAGATGAGCATGATGGGAGAGCTAAACTACTTCCTTGGACTTCAAATCAAACAATCTGAAGGAGGCATCTTCATCAATCAAGCCAAATACATCAAGGAGATGCTCAAGAAGTTTGACATGGAGGGAAACAAATCAATCAGCACCCCCATGAGCTCATCATGCAAATTAGACCAAGATGAATCAGGTAAATCTGTAGATCAGAAACTATATAGAGGTATGATAGGATCTTTATTGTATCTTACTGCAAGTAGACCTGATATCATGTTTAGTGTTTGCATGTGTGCTAGATATCAGGCTAATCCTAAGGAATCACATCTAATTGCAGTAAAGAGAATCTTTAAATACCTAATAGGAACAAAGAATATAGGGTTATGGTATTCTAAAGAATCTAGCCTAAACCTAATAGGATACACAGATTCAGACTTCGCTGGATGTAAGCTTGATAGAAAAAGTACCAGCGGGTCTTGTCAATTTCTAGGAGAAAACCTAATCTCATGGTTTAGCAAGAAACAAAACTCGGTTGCATTATCTACTGCTGAAGCTGAATATGTTGCAGCCGGGAGTTGTTGTGCTCAAATCTTGTGGATCAAACAACAATTAGAAGATTACGGCATTAAACAAGATAAAATACCTATTAACTGTGATAATACAAGTGCCATTAATCTAACTAAAAATCCAATTCAGCATTCAAGAACTAAACACATTGAGATAAGACATCACTTCATAAGAGATCATGTACTGAATGGTGATGTGACACTACAATTTGTTTGTACTGATGATCAATTAGCAGACATTTTTACAAAACCCCTAAGTGAAGAGAGGTTTAGTGTGCTTAGGAGGGGATTAGGAGTGATTGATCCATCCTAGTGGTAGTTTCCACTAGATTCGTTGATTTTGATGATTAGATTGTGGTTAAAATAGAGTTTCTTTTCAATGATCATCAAATCAGATCATAATTTAGTGATTTTTAGGTGCGTGCCAATGTTAGAGACGACTCGAGTAAGTTTCAGAGTCGGCTCCTGAGGGGGAGTCGACTCGCGCATTTGCGGGAGTCGACTCGAGATTGATGGCAGCAGAGGGGGAGTCGACTCGTGCATATTCTGGAGTCGACTTGAGGTCGAGTCGACTCGCGACTCAGTGGAGTCGACTCGCAGTCGGGATCCGACTTTTTAACCCTAACTTTGTCGTTTCGAAAACACTTCTATTCTCCGCTGCCACTATTCACAAGCCCTAGAGCCGACTCCTAGGTCGTCCCCGGTCGTCCCTAAGCCTTTTCCGTCTACCTTTCACCGTCCCTTAGGGTTTTCCTCCCAATCTAGGTCCTTATGCCGCGTAAAACCGTAGTTCGGAAGAGGTCCCGACCCGAGGCCGGTCCCGAGAGGCGCTCCAAGGCTCGGCACGATCCCGCGAGGCAACAACCTCCGGCTCGTTCCCCGCCGAGGGCGGTTCCCGCGAGGCCGTGCGCCGGGAAGGCCGTCACCACCGGGAGATATGTCGATTTCGACTATCTCTCCCGGGAGGGTTTCACCATAGGTGAGAGATTGCGTGTCCAGGGCTTAGAGTATTTCCTCACATTAGATCTCCCAACTTACCCTGGATTAGTTAGAGAGTTTTACGGTACCGTCCATCGGGGAGATGGGGGTATCGAGGGCACGGTAGCCGGTGTCCCTCTGTTCATTACGGAGGATCTTATTGCCCACATCCTCCACCTTCCACAAGTAGGGGTGGCTCCCACACACCCCGAGGACAGGGTTGAGGCCCTTACGGCCATTCTAGGGCATCCACCCCAGTCACCCTTAGACGAGGTATCCGCTAGCTCACTTCCGATTGAGGTGCGGATCCTCCTGAGTATATTGTCTAGGAACATCTTCCCTAAGACCGGGAGATTTGATTTTGTATCTGAGAGAGACCTAGCTCTCATGTTCTACATACTTCAGGACACCCCAATCAACTTCCCCAAACTCATTTATCGATACCTGTGTGAGCCACTAGACAGACCTAGGCTCACCCTACCCTACGGTATGGTATTCACTCTGTTATTTAGGGAGTACGAGATTCCTATCCCTGAGGGGGAACCCTTTCGCGCATTGCGATGGACTGATCTCATGCGTCCGGGGACCCTACACAGGATGGGGTTTCGGAAGATAGAGGGGACATGGGTTAGGAAGTCCTCCATCACCACACAGACCACCAGACACTCCCCTAGTCCTGAGCCAGATTCTGACTATCCTGACTTACCGGACTTTCCATCCACTTCTGCTCCTACCACCTCCGCCGGACCCTCCTCCTCGGCTCCACCACCCATGGAGGTCCGCATCGCTCCTGAGCAGCTCCGGGAGCTGCGGCAGGAGATAGTCCGAGATCTGCGGGATGATCTGCTTCGGGAGCTCCGAGGTTCAGTGCCAGCTCCCACTCCTGCACCCACATCTTCTGAGTTGGTCCCTTCCTTGACAGCCGTGACTGACATGACGGCCCATGTACGGGAAGAGATCTACAATGTCCGGAGTTTGGTCCAGGCTCAGTTCTCCAGTATGAGTGAGGTCACGGGCATCACTCGGAAGATGCGCGATGACATCCGAAAGGACATGAGCACCACTACTCAGGGGGCAGAGCGCTTGGCGAATGTGCTTATCGACAAGCTGGACACACTTCAGAAGTCGGTGACCGAGCTCGACACGATGCATAGCAGGGCCACCTCGGCCATCATCCGCCAGCTAGAGCACGTCACCAATGCGGTCCAAGCACTTGCTGACCGCATGCCTCGGGGAGCCACATCCTCTTCGAGGAAGCCCTAGATATCATTTTGTATTTTGACATATATTGTTTTGCTTTACTTACTGTATTCTCAAATGTATTTACATACAAATCAATACAATGAGTAGACATGTTCTCTTCAATTCCTGTGCAATTTGATCTATGATTGATTGTGTGTACTGCTTACCTCCTTTTTGATACGATGACAAAAAGAGGGAGAAATATTGAATAGATATGTAAATGGAATCAACATAAAAGAAATCAAAATGAGAATCAAAAATTAAAACATAATTTGTTCTTAGTGGATTTGGTACCTCGAGGCTCATTATCTCTCTTTTGGGGCTTCTAATGGAGTAATCTCCAGAATCTATTCAAGGGATATTCGGAGATTAGCTGAATCCAACTCAAGAACAAATTGACAGATTTTCTCTCTAAAAACCAAAAATTTAAAATAAAAAAATTCAATACATTAAAAGTCAAAAATTCTTATGAATCAAAACAAAGTAGATTGCATATGTTGAGGGGGAGAATCTGAATTTTAAGCAAGCTAAATCATTAAAGATATATAAGCCAAACAATTGATTGCATGATATGAAGGCTTATATAATTCCAAATGAAAGGGGGAGCTTTAACTCCGAAATTTATTGTTCACACCTTTCAAACTTGGATAAATTAAATTACCAGCAGAGGGGGAGTCGACTCGTGCATATTCTGGAGTCGACTCGAGGTCGAGTCGACTCGCGACTCAGTGGAGTCGACTCGCAGTCGGGATCCGACTTTTTAACCCTAACTTTGTCGTTTCGAAAACACTTCTATTCTCCGCCGCCACTGTTCACAAGCCCTAGAGCCGACTCCTAGGTCGTCCCCGGTCGTCCCCAAGCCTTTTCCGTCTACCTTTCACCGTCCCTTAGGGTTTTCCTCCCAATCTAGGTCCTTATGCCGCGTAAAACCGTAGTTCGGAAGAGGTCCCGACCCGAGGCCGGTCCCGAGAGGCGCTCCAAGGCTCGGCACGATCCCGCGAGGCAACAACCTCCGGCTCGTTCCCCGCCGAGGGCGGTTCCCGCGAGGCCGTGCGCCGGGAAGGCCGTCACCACCGGGAGATATGTCGATTTCGACTATCTCTCCCGGGAGGGTTTCACCATAGGTGAGAGATTGCGTGTCCAGGGCTTAGAGTATTTCCTCACATTAGATCTCCCAACTTACCCTGGATTAGTTAGAGAGTTTTACGGTACCGTCCATCGGGGAGATGGGGGTATCGAGGGCACGGTAGCCGGTGTCCCTCTGTTCATTACGGAGGATCTTATTGCCCACATCCTCCACCTTCCACAAGTAGGGGTGGCTCCCACACACCCCGAGGACAGGGTTGAGGCCCTTACGGCCATTCTAGGGCATCCACCCCAGTCACCCTTAGACGAGGTATCCGCTAGCTCACTTCCGATTGAGGTGCGGATCCTCCTGAGTATATTGTCTAGGAACATCTTTCCTAAGACCGGGAGATTTGATTTTGTATCTGAGAGAGACCTAGCTCTCATGTTCTACATACTTCAGGACACCCCAATCAACTTCCCCAAACTCATTTATCGATACCTGTGTGAGCCACTAGACAGACCTAGGCTCACCCTACCCTATGGTATGGTATTCATTCTGTTATTTAGGGAGTACGAGATTCCTATCCCTGAGGGGGAACCCTTTCGCGCATTGCGATGGACTGATCGCATGCGTCCGGGGACCCTACACAGGATGGGGTTTCGGAAGATAGAGGGGACATGGGTTAGGAAGTCCTCCATCACCACACAGACCACCAGACACTCCCCTAGTCCTGAGCCAGATTCTGACTATCCTGACTTACCGGACTTTCCATCCACTTCTGCTCCTACCACCTCCGCCGGACCCTCCTCCTCGGCTCCACCACCCATGGAGGTCCGCATCGCTCCTGAGCAGCTCCGGGAGCTGCGGCAGGAGATAGTCCGAGATCTGCGGGATGATCTACTTCGGGAGCTCCGAGGTTCAGTGCCAGCTCCCACTCCTGCACCCACATCTTCTGAGTTGGTCCCTTCCTTGACAGCCGTGACTGACATGACGGCCCATGTACGGGAAGAGATCTACAATGTCCGGAGTTTGGTCCAGGCTCAGTTCTCCAGTATGAGTGAGGTCACGGGCATCACTCGGAAGATGCGCGATGACATCCGGAAGGACATGAGCACCACTACTCAGGGGGCAGAGCGCTTGGCGAATGTGCTTATCGACAAGCTGGACACACTTCAGAAGTCGGTGACCGAGCTCGACACGATGCATAGCAGGGCCACCTCGGCCATCATCCGCCAGCTAGAGCACGTCACCAATGCAGTCCAAGCACTTGCTGACCGCATGCCTCGGGGAGCCACATCCTCTTCGAGGAAGCCCTAGATATCATTTTGTATTTTGACATATATTGTTTTGCTTTACTTACTGTATTCTCAAATGTATTTACATACAAATCAATACAATGAGTAGACATGTTCTCTTCAATTCCTGTGCAATTTGATCTATGATTGATTGTGTGTACTGCTTACCTCCTTTTTGATACGATGACAAAAAGGGGGAGAAATATTGAATAGATATGTAAATGGAATCAACATAAAAGAAATCAAAATGAGAATCAAAAATTAAAACATAATTTGTTCTTAGTGGATTTGGTACCTCGAGGCTCATTATCTCTCTTTTGGGGCTTCTAATGGAGTAATCTCCAGAATCTATTCAAGAGATATTCGGAGATTAGCTGAATCCAACTCAAGAACAAATTGACAGATTTTCCCTCTAAAAACCAAAAATTTAAAATCAAAAAATTCAATACATTAAAAGTCAAAAATTCTTATGAATCAAAACAAAGTAGATTGTATATGTTGAGGGGGAGAATCTGAATTTTAAGCAAGCTAAATCATTAAAGATATATAAGCCAAACAATTGATTGCATGATATGAAGGCTTATATAATTCCAAATGAAAGGGGGAGCTTTAACTCCGAAATTTATTGTTCACACCTTTCAAACTTGGATAAATTAAATTACCAGACATCTGAATTCATTTATGGATTTTACTTCCTTGTTTATAGAGCAATTCACTTTACATATACTCAATGTTTTGTCATCATCAAAAAGGGGGAGATTGTGGAGTGATTGATTAAAACCCTATTTGATTTTGATGAGCTCAAAGCATTTGAGTATATCTCTTGTTTACTAATGAATTCAATTAAGTGTTTCAGTGAACTTGGTTCATAATATTTTGGATAAGTTAAGAAGTCAGCTTGAACCAAAGTCTGAGACTCGAGTCGACTCCAGAGTATCACGAGTCGACTCCAAGCGTATCAAGTTCACTGGCACGAGCTCGAGTCGACTCCGGATCAGTACGAGTCGACTCCGACTGAGAACAGACAGACGAACAGAAAGCATCAACTCAAAACCTGTCAGCGAGTCGACTCCTGAACTGCGCGAGTCGACTCCTAGGAGTCACAGGCAGAAAAGTCAGAGAGCAGTTTTCGGGTCTGAGATTCGAGTCGACTCCAGTGGAACGTGAGTCGACTCCGATGGTTGGCAAGTCGACTCCAAAGAAAGTGAGAGTCGACTCTCAGAGGAACACAAGGAAAAAGTCAGAGAATGTTTTTCGGACTCTGAGATTCGAGTCAACTCCCGCATTGCACGAGTCGACTCCGAGACACCGCGACCCCAAAGAAGACAGAAGACCAATTTACTGTCTCTGAGATTCGAGTCGACTCCCAGACAGCTCGAGTCGACTCCAAGGCAGCGCTTCACTAAAAACACAGAAGACTAAGTTTCGGAAACTGAGAGCCGAGTCGACTCCGGAACAGTTCGAGTCGACTCCAAGACTGGACGAGCCAAAAGACAGAAGATCGGGAGTTCGGGCTCTGAGCGCCGAGTCGACTCCCAGGACAGTCGAGTCGACTCGAGTTGGCCAAGTTGAAAATTGGCTCCGTGGACTTCATGGGATGAGCCGACTCCGAAAATGCCAAGTCAGCTCCAGAAGTTGGCGAGTCGACTCCGGGACAAGTCGAGTCGACTCCCAGTCGAAGAGGCTACTTTAATTCAAATCCGGAACAGTTGCCGAGTCGACTCCAGAAAAGCTTGAGTCGACTCCTGCTACAGCCGAGTCGACTCCTGATCGCGCGAGTCGACTCCAACCCACCAACGGACATATTGTCAGGGTGTGCAGAGTGTGCAGAACGGGCAAAAAAAGGTCTCTAACGGCTAGTTTCCGTGGGGGATGGCTTAAATAGCCACAGAAGACTGTAGCAAGGCAGAGAACAACTATTCCACTCAAAGAAATCAAGCATTCAATCTCTGCAACCTGTTCTTCAACGGAAAAGAGGGAAGAGCAACATTAACTCCATCCAACTTCCTCTTCCCAGCATTTAAGGAAGCCTCCTCCTGCATTCAAGTCGATCACACATTCAAGAGGAGACCCGAAGTTCGAGAAGCCCTACTCAACTCCAACTCAAACGTGTTTGAGGGCTTCTAACTTCTCTTCTGTTCATATTGTTGCTTATCTGCTTTTGAGAAGCTTTGTTTTCTGTTTGTCCCTTTTATTTACAACTTGTCTTTGCTTGATTCAATCGGAGGATTGAATCAAGAGTCTTGAGGTTGGTTGGTGAGCCGAGTGTAAAACCAACGTGTGTAAGGGTTCGATTGTGATCCCGCGAAAACAATCGGGGTGGTTCTAGTCGGTGAGCCTGGAAAAATCGACCGAGTTCGTTGTGAGCTCGTAAAACAACAAGTTTGGTTGTGAGCTTGTAAAACAACCGGCTGTAATCCAAGGGGTTATAGTGAATTTCCAAGTGAGACTTGGGGAGTGGACGTAGGAGCAAGGGTTAGCTCCGAACCACTATAAAATCCTTGTGTTTGTGATTGTTTGTCTCTTTCCTTTACTCTCATTTCATTCACAGCACATAGCAATTAATTAATCATCTGGGTAAAGCATTAATTAGTCATCCACAACATTTTAAATAGCCAAATTCTTTTAAAACCCAATTCACCCCCCCTCTTGGGTTGTCTATCTGGGCAACAAAAACCATTTTGCTTTGCCTGGATCATAGCATATCAAACATATATATATATAGTGCAAAATATTTATATCATGTAGGATTGGCGTACAAGGATTCTTACTCTTGTTGAAAGCTCAGACAACTAATCACCCGCCCTCACGGCGATCTATGAACCGAAATGCGCAGGACTCTGTTCAGCGTCCTCTCGTCCAATAGATTGTCCCCCTACAGAACCAAGTCATCATTAAAATTTATCAAAATATATGATAATTCAGGACCCCTGTTTGATTCCTCTAAAGGGTCCTCTAAGATCTAACATCCCGGGACTTTCTAGAGTCTACCAGGCAATGCTCTCCCCAGATCCATGTGTAGAGAGAGAACCCAACTAGAGAGAGAAAGAGAAGGTTAAAGACGAGTGGCTCTTCCCCCCTCTCTCTCCCTCTCATTCTTCTATTCTCCTCGTGGCAGGTTCGGTGGCAGTGGCCACCTGTGGCCGGCGACCCCAGCGGTCGACAGCCCTCAACGTGGTGCCGGCCATGCACCACGCCCGACGACGGTCGGCCACGCGCCACCCCCGACGACGGCGGTCGAACGGAAGGAGAAACCAACGGCTTGCCGACGGTCGGCCACCGGGGCTTCTTGTCTCCAAATCCAACGGCTCGCCGGCCGGATTCAAGAGGAACAAGGATCCAGAGGATGAGAAAGGAGGAGGGACGACTCACCTTGCCTCCGGCGAGATCCTCCCGGCCGGATCGACGGCGACCGCTTCGATTCCTCCCGCGGCAAGGTAAAACCCAATCTCCCTTCTCCCTTTTTTTTTTTTTTGTGTAAGCCTGTCGGCTGATGCCCTAGGAAGAGAAGGAAGGAGATCCTCGCTGGTAGGGTTTTATCGCCCTCTAACCTCCCCTCCGATGGATTCGGAAGGAGGGGAGAAGGGTTTGAAAACAGGGGAGGGAGCCAATCGGGAGTCTCCCTCCCCCCTTTCTCATGCGTTGGGCCGCCTTGCTTGGAGGCCGGCCCAACCACATGCGGGCCTTTACAGACATGGCCTTGGGTATGTATGTTGGATGTGGGTGTGGGTGCTGGTGCATATCCCAGTGTCGAACCAATACCCGAACTTAAGGCTAAGCCAATGAGTCAGTAAAATAGTTTCTAACTTCTTCCCTCAACTTTTCTTATCTCTGATTCATTGAATCCAAAGATCTTAGAGTCAGTAAAGAACACGAGAATAAGGTATTTCAATTTTCAATCCTCAGGGTTTGTTTGGTATTTCCTTAATAAATAAGATGGAGTCGAGATGCCATATTTCAGTTTTAAGATAGGTAAATGGGGAATGATTCAAAAATCTTTACATGGGGGGCGCCATAGGGATTTAAATTTGTAGCTTTTCTGTCTCACTCCTCAAAAAGTCGGACTTTCATTTCTCAGCTGCCTCTGATCACATTTTATGTATTTTGAGTGAAACAAAATTTTTTGCTTCATCTTTATGATGCTAACCACTACATGGAGGTTGATAATGGTCTTCATGTATAATTTTTCTAGTTTCTGTTGTCCTTTGGCATCTTACAACCCAAGGCTTCAAGCCTTCAATAGTGGCCCATATTACAATATATCAATGATTGGACTTGAGACAATTCTCCGGCTAGTATTGAAAATTCAATACAACACACCATCAGAACAATAATAAGCATGCCTTTTGTACATAAGAGATATCATATTCTCCAACTATATGCATACAATTAAGTTAAGAAGTTCATTAGTTGTACACGAAATGAGGAGGAAAAAACTCGACACATTTGGCATTGAAAGCTTTCTAGTTGTTGAATGTAACAAACTTTCAATAGTTATCTAAGTTTGATATGTACATTATATGCATCAGCTAAACAATTCACCAATTAAAATTATAAATTTTAATTATATAAAATGCTAGTTTCAGCATACAACCAGCAAAACTATACAAACAAAGTTTTAAATAACATGAAACACTCCAAAGTAACGTCTCGGAACTTTTTTGTTTTTTTCTTAAACTCATCGGATATCTAGCATGCAGCGGTGACTGAATAACAGTTTCATAGTTCCCAAACAAGTCATTCCTGATATCCATGTGAATTTCAACAATTGATCTGTTGGACAGAGCAGAGGCCAGGTAATTCCAGATCCGAGTCCCCAAAAACGCGATTCCAAGGAGTTGATTCAGCAAGTTCCCTTTGCTACCCCGCAGGAAGTCTAATCGGAGCAATCGGTGGTTCCGTAATGAGTAGTCGAATACACATTGAGGTTGGGAAACCTCCTTCCCGCCCTTGCCGAGCGGGAAAGAAAGTGAGAGAGAGTGCATAGTGCGGCCTTCTGCCAACGAAATGAAGGCGTCGCCCGCAATTGCAGGAATAGGTTTGACTCTCTTGGTTGGAAAGTGAAATTCGTTTAGTACGAGAAGGCTGCCGGGGGGGGGGGGGGAGTGGAAGTTTGAGATGGATGGACCGGCGGAGCAGGACAATACCGCGGAACAGGTGGGGCAAGGTGATCAGGACCGTTAGACATTTTGGCGCGTGAAAACCTTGGTGCGTCGTGCGAGTCTCTTGATTGATTGCCGACTCTCTACATGAAGTCGGCAGACGTAAGCTACACCATCTTTAAAAGAGGGACAAGGGGAGTGTATCCGTTAAAAATAAGTGCTTGTTCATGAAGTTGTATAGTTTATAAAAACTACTCTGAAAAATAATGTGCATGTTCCACGATTGTGGTTTACTGAGAAAACAAACACGTCTAATAGATAGATATGATCCCATCAAATAAGATTGTTTGTAGTAGATTCAGTAATTATGGTTTATTTATAATAAAGCTTGTGAAAAAAAAATTTGCTCGGCGAGGGATCCATGATCATTGGGTTACTTACAACCATCTGGTCATTCGGTTCCGTAAGGAGGGGGATTTGGAGGAGCCGAATTAGGTTACTTACAACCATCTGATCTTTAGGTTCTGTATAGAGAGGGGAAGCTCTACTTCTAATCTTCTATGGATTATTAGAAAAAATGTTAATTTTTTTTCTTTTCCCGTTTTCCTTTTTCTCCACCAGTGTTCTCTTATATGTGACTTTCAGGGACAAACCCACATGAAATCCCATCAAAGACATTAGGAGATGAAACAAAGCAATACATCTAGAGTTCAATGGATAAATAAGAATCATATTAATCTTGGCAACAGAAACTTGAATCTGCTGAAATAGATGTATGTCCGGATTACCCAACAAGCCAAACAAGAGAAGCAGCACATATGACAAATTTCTTCTATATTGAAAACCCGTAGGTACACTCATTTTCACAAAATTTCTGGATAAAGCCAGAACATAAAGCCAGAAGATAGTGCTGTAGCAAAAGTAATGCTGGATACAATTCCTGTACGTGCTTCATTTCCACAGGCGACTTGCCACATGAGCAGGACTCTGGTTGTAATTGTTTTGGTCTACAACGTATGAACAAGTCTGGTCGGCCTCTTTCGATCCTTGCATAACCGCTGGAGTCAAGGGGCTGCAAATGAAATCAACTAATTAAAACTGTATGTTTCAAAACTTGCAGAACTGAGACTGGCAAACGTGATTGAAGTTTAAACTACCAGAAATTGTAGGGCAAAGAACATTAGTAAATAGAAAAATGGACAAACTATGCTTCAAAGTTTTAGTGGAAAATGACGAGCTAGTTCAGAGATTCTTCTTAAGGTTTATATGAAACTGGTGCGATACCTTCTATATGATTTGAAAAAGTTTAAGAGATCCCAATCCTATAAAAGGAGAAATATCCCTGGATAAGGAGTGAAAGCCAAAGTGTCTAACTAGAGCTGGCCCCACTAATTTACATTTATTTATGACCACTATTCTAATTTAAGGTTAAAGAATAGAAAACCTCATCATAAATATAATCTACACATTAGATTTATGTACAATGAAATAAAACTGATCACGGATTGTCTGTCCACTAGTTTCTGAGTTATTGAATCCAAGGTACAACATAATCAACATCCAGGTTTTGTAAATGTGAAGATATGCATGCATGATAATACCCATTTCGCTTCAATACTGTCAACCACCTCATTCGCTGGAAAAGCACTTGAGTTCATATGTGCAATCTGATACAGGAATTAAAGTTCTCAAATAAATCGCAATTACAAGTTTTCTCATGCATTCATCTCCATTTCTTATTTTTAACAGAAAGCTTATATTCTATATGATTCAAACTTCTAATAAAAATGATGATGAATCTAATATAAAAAGTTTCATAGGAGAAAACAAAAAGACAAACACATCAGACAGAAGTAAGAAGAGAGGCATTGGTACCCTAAACAATGAATTACTCAGCAACTTAAGACTCAGAAAGTCGGAAGTTCTCCTCAATATAAGTCAGTGAGTAAGAAGTCAAGGAAGCAATTCATTTGAATCCAAAGATCTTAGAGTCAGTAAAGAATACAAGAATAAGGTATTTCAATTTTCAATCCTCAGGGTTGGTTTGGTATTTCCTTAATAAATAAGATGGAGTCCAGATATCATATTCCAGTTCTAAGATGGGTAAAGGGGGCCCTGTGGAGATTTAAATCAAGTTTAGAATGATTCAAAAATATTTACATGGGGGACACCATAGGGATCTAAAATTATAGCTTTTCTGTCTCACACCTCAAAAAGTCGGACTTTCATTTCTCTGCTTCACGATATGAGGACACACACTCCCAACCATCCTCCCCACATGCCTCTGATCACATTTTATATATTTTATTGAAACAAAATTTTTTGCTTCATCTTTATGATGCTAACCATTGCATGAAGGTTGATAATAGATTTCATGTATAATTTTTCTAGTTTTTGTTATCCTTTGGCATCTTACAACCCAAAATAGTGGCCCATATTACAATATATCAATGATTGGACTTGAGACAATTCTCCAACTAGTATTGAAAATTCAATGCAACACACCATCAGAACAATAATAAACATGCCTTTTATACAGAAGAAATATCATATTCTCCAACTATATGCATACAATTAAGTTAAGAAGTTCATTAGTTGCACACGAAATGACGAGGAAAAAAACTGAGACACATTTAGAGGCAGATGCGGTGATTATGGACGGTTTGAAACAACTTGCATGGAGAGCTCGGCTTCCATGTGAAGAATTCATTGGCTGTGAAGTTTCCAAATAGAAAGACGATCCGCAAGGGGACCTAGTGAATGTTCTGTGGACCCCAAGTTGCTCAAGGATTGGAAGTGACCGACGAAACGACCTGTATTGCAATATCCAGAACTGGTGCCTGTGAAAGGATTTGAGAAAATTGAATGCAGAATGAAGTTAGCGCCATAATGAAGCAACTATAAACACATAGTACCGTCAGAACTCAAGAAAACTAGCAAATATTAATAGCATAAGCTCAGATGCAATACATAGGCGGCTAGCTGATATCAATAGGAATAGCTGAACTAGCGAACCTCTTAATTAAAACAAGCTTGTCACAGATGCATGGCTAGCAACCATGAAATTTTTTTTAAGCCTGTGCAGAGGAATACAGGGGGAGTTGATTCCTCGTAGAGATTTGCACCAACAAGGATATATCAAGGAACAATTGAAACAAGAGTTATAGACCGAAACATTAAAAGCGTGCTTAAACACCATGCTAATAATTAACTAACAGGTGGTATAGATGACATGAAGATCCCTTGATTGCATCATCCAGTGCTGTAAAAGGAAATTACATCTTCATGTTTTACTCAGCCGGATTTCTGAGACTGGTAAACTTTTGCCTTGCAAGAGCGATTTCAGATCCTCTATTTTGTTATTCACACGGAAACTCCACTGCAGACGGAGAAGACGCTCACCAAGCACCGCCGGCGACGAGCTAGACGTTAGGGCACGATCCGAACCTTCTCTCTCCTCGGAGGTTTCTCGCTCCTTGGAGCTTCTCACTCTAGAAACTAGCTTTTTACGATCAGTTTTAACACGTCCATTTGTGGGACGTCCCTACTTGGTTGATTGCCCAGAATAGAGCACAAAGCAACAACACCTCTTGCTCGTATGTCCCAAAAAATTCTTGAAAATATCAAAATTTTAGTATGAACAATCGTCGTTGTTTATCAGTATAATGAAATAAAACTATTTTTATCCCTAAAGCGGATGTGAACATGATAGTTGATTATTATTTAATTACTTTTAAATAAAAATGCATATAATCTAATACAATGTCACGCCCCGAACCCGGGGCCCGGGGCGCGAGCAGACGCCGCGCACCTGCAGGGCGGACCCCGCAGGCACGCAAGGCAGATAAATCAGATCAACCATCAATAACTAATTAAAGATAAATTCCAGTTTTCATATCAAATGTTCATATATACATAAGTCAAAAGAAACTCCATATCTACTAGCTAATTACATCATGATCACTCTATCCCGTAATCCCCATAATCAAATATCATCACCTGCAAAAATGTAAATGGTAGGAGTGAGCTAACAGCTCAGTAGGCAACATCATGCAATAAAGTCATCATATAACATGTCATGATGCATATAAAAAGCAGCTAAAACTCATGAATCCAAAAATTCACACGACAATCCGTAAACCTGATCCGAGACTCAAAATAACTCAACCGCATGACTACGGCCACATCACCCAGTGGCATGGTTACACCGAAGTGCCAATACAACTCTCCGAAGAGCCGCTCCACTGAGCCAACGCACCACTGTGCCGCACCCCCTGGTGCCAAACTCACGCTCCACCGAGCCGCTCCGAAGAGCAAAACGCACCCCTGTGCCACCACTATTCTATCACCGGTGGTCGCGGTGTCGGAACTAGTTCCTCAGTACAAGTCGACAGGGCCAACGTATCATCCCATTGGCGGGGCCTAGACTATAGTCACGCGGATTTTAAAAATCAATAAATCAACTTTCCAACTCAAGTCATGAACAAACTCCCAATAGTACAGTACATAACAGTTTATGAAATTAAATATTAATTTCTAATTCTAACACATAATGCCCATAATAATTTAATAGTTTATGAAATTAAATGCTTAATTCTAATTCTAACATATAATGCCAATAATAAATCATAACATCAACATATGCAATGTACATGTTAAAATTCTACTTTAAAGCAATAGGTCACCTACCTGGGCTCGCTTAAAAAAAAATCCCTGCCATAGATATCACGAACCCCTGATTAAACATAAATATTAATTATTTAATTAACTAAGAAACATAATTTAAACAATTTTTCAAACTCTTAAACTCCTAAGTTCATAGATCCAAGAATGGGCCCCTAAGATCAAACATAGACCCTAAAATCAGAATCCCTTAAACCCAAGTCAATTGTGGCCCAAAACAGATTAGGCCCAATTGAACCAAACCGGATAACAGGTCCAGATCAGATTTTGGGCCCAATCCAAACCAGCCCACAGATCCAATCAGGCCCAACTCAGCCCAAAAATAGGTCCCTAGCCCAACCCAAACCAGGTCTGATCAGACCATAACAAAACCCATTCATGGAATAGGTGGAACCGGTTCACAATTTAAACCCGGTTCAAAGTCTGGTTCACCTTTAAGGCACGGATTTCAAAGTGAGGAAAACCCAGACCGAATAAAGAAGAAAAAGAAAGAGAAGAAGAAGAAGGAAGAGAAGAAGAAGAAGAACAAGAAAAAGAAGAAGAAGAAGAAGAAAGGAAAAGGAAGGAGGGTGGCTGGTGGTTCCGGTTGGCCCTCGGCGGTCGACCGTGGCCCTCGGCGGCGGCGCTCGGCCAGCCGCCGCCGGCCACTCTGCTGTCACAGGCGGCGGAAGGAGATGAAGAGAAGAAGGAGAGAGAGAGAGGAAGAAAAGGGAGGAAAGAGAGGGAGACCGGGGCTGGAAGCCCGGCCCCCGTTCACCCACCTCCGGCCGAACCCGTTTCGGCCGGATTGACCCCGGCCGGCCACCGTCGGCCGGCCGGATCTCACAAAAACTTCCCCGAAATAGGGGAAGGAAAACCCATTAACAACCCTCATTCCTTCCCCTTTAAATCCGATTTTTCTCACCTTCGGTCGTCGACGTGAGGCTTCCCGATGGCGATGGCGGCTCCGGCGGTGACGGGGCTCCGGCGACGGCAGCGGCAGTGGCTTTCAAGGAAGGGGAAAGAGGAGGAAAAGATGAGTTTCTTTGAGGGATGGGCTCTCAGAGAAGAGAAAGAGGGAGAGAGAGAGAGAGGGAGAGAGAGAGGGAGAGAGGGGAAGAGGGAAGGGGGGGGGGGGTGCGGAGATCTCGCTGGCCGTTCGATCGGCGTGGTCTTCGTGGGGAGACCACGAAGAGCAAACTGAAGTCGGCATCCATTGCCGACTTCAGTTCTTTGGGCCCAATAACAGGCCCAAATTCAGATCTTTACACTCTAACCAACTAAAAAAAAAATTCGTCCTCGAAATTAAAACATACCTCAATCAGAGAACAAAGTAGGAAACTTCTCTCTCATCTCCTCTTCCAGCTCTCAGGTAGCTTCTCTCTCACTGTGATTGCTCCACTGTACCTTTACATAAGGAATCGTGCGCCTCCTCAAAACTTGGTCCTTCCTATCCACTATATGGATAGGCTGCTCAACATAAGAAAGATCTGCGCGGAGCTGCAAAGGTGCCACTTCAATCACATGACTGGGATCAGCAATATACCTCCTCAACATAGAGACGTGAAAAACAGAGTGAACCCCCGATAAGGCAGGTGGAAGTGCCAGCTTATATGCAACAGCTCCAACTCTCTCGAGAATCTCGAATGGTCCCACATATCTCGGGCTGAGCTTACCTCGAACTCCAAATCGCATTACCCCTTTAGAAGGGGACACTCTGAGAAAAACATGATCTCCGATTTGGAATTCCAGATCCCGCCTCCTAATATCAGCATAACTCTTCTGTCCGCTTTGAGCTGCCCGAAGTCGCTCTCTGATCAGCTGAACCTTCTCCACTGTCTGCTGAATAATCTCTGGACCCAGAATTTTCCTCTCCTCCACATCATCCCAACAGATAGGTGATCTACACTTCCTACCATACAACGCCTCATAAGGAGCCATCTGAATACTTGCCTAGTAGCTATTGTTATAAGCAAACTCTACTAACGACAAATGATGATCCCAAGAACCCCTCATATCAATAGAACAGGCTCTCAGCATATCCTCCAGAATCTGAATGGTCCTCTTGGACTGCCCATCTGTCTGTGGATGAAAAGCTGTACTGAAGCTAAGAGTGGTTCCCAAAGCTTTGTGCAAACTGCCCCAGAAATGAGCCACAAATCGGGAGTCTCTGTCAGACACTATAGATACTGGAACTCCATGCAGCCGTACGATCTGCTCAATGTACAACTCTGCAAATCTCTCTAGTGTCATCCCAGTCTTAAATGCTAGGAAATGTGCTGATTTGGTCAATCTGTCTACAATCACCCAGACTGAATCATTACCTCTGAGGGTACGAGGTAACCCTGACACAAAATCCATAGTGATATGTTCCCACTTCCACTCTGGGATCGGAAGAGGCTGAAGCATACCAGCTGGTCTCTGATACTCAATCTTAATTTGTTGACAAGTTAAGCATTGAGATACAAATTGGGCAATCTCTCTCTTCATATTGTTCCACCAGAACACAACTTTCAGATTCCTATACATTTTTGTACTACCAGGATGCACTGTATATCCCGTACTGTGAGCCTCCTCCATAATTTTCTTCTTCAGACTAGGATCATCTGGAACACAAACTCTGCCAATGAACCTCAATGAGCCATCCTCATGTATATGAAAATCAGGCTGAGATCCAGACTCAACATCTTTCTTGATCTTCTGGAGCCGAGAGTCATCCACTTGCGCTGCCTTAATTCTGTCAATGAGTGTAGGCTGGACCCGCAAGTTTGCCAACTTCAGGGTAGCATCCTGCAGATATACCTCTATTTCTGCCCTCCTCAGATCTTCCAGAATATTTCTCTGAGTAGTAATCAAGGCTGCAACATTTCCTGAAGATTTTCTACTTAGAGCATCTGCTACTACATTTGCCTTCCCAGGATGATAATATATAGATAAATCATAATCCTTCAGCAATTCCAGCCACCTTCTCTGTCTCATGTTCAGCTCTTTCTGAGTGAAGAGATATTTCAGACTTTTATGATCAGTGAATACCTGGCAAGTCTCTCCATAAAGATAATGTCTCCAGATCTTTAAGGCAAAAACCACAGCTGCAAGCTCAAGATCATGAGTGGGATAATTCTCTTCATAGGGCTTAAGCTGTCGGGAGGCATAAGTAATAACCTTCCCATTTTGCATTAACACACAACCCAAACCCTTCTTGGAAGCATCACTGTAAATGGTAAAATCAGTACCGGTAACTGGTAGGGTCAGAATAGGTGCTGATACTAGACGGTGTTTCAATTCCTTGAAGCTTTTCTCACACTGATCCGACCATTCAAACTTCACTCCTTTGCGAGTGAGTCGAGTCAGGGGTCCGGCAATACTAGAGAAGCCCTCCACAAACCTTCTGTAATAACCGGCTAGTCCAAGGAAACTGCGAATCTCAGACACATTACTCGGTCTGCTCCAATCAACCACAGCTTCAATCTTCTTTGGGTCAACCATAATTCCTTTCTTAGAGATAACATGCCCCAAAAACATCACCCTGTCCAACCAAAATTCACATTTCTTTAATTTACCATACAACTGATTCTGCCTCAGAGTCTCCAAAACAATCTTCAAGTGATGCTCATGCTCTGCCTGACTCCTTGAATATATCAGAATATCATCAATAAATACTATCACAAATTTATCCAGAAAAGGCTTAAACACTCTGTTCATCAGGTCCATAAATGCTGCTGGTGCATTAGTCAACCAAAAGGCATCACAAGGAACTCATAGTGTCCATACCTGGTACGAAAAGCAGTCTTGGCTATGTCAGACTCCTTTATTCTCAGCTGATGATATCCAGATCGAAGATCAATTTTGGAAAATACCTGAGCACCCTGAAGCTGGTCAAATAAATCATCAATCCGGGGTAGAGGGTACCTATTCTTAATAGTCACTTTATTGATTTTCCGGTAATCAATACACAGTCTCATGCTACCATCTTTCTTCCTTACAAATAATACTGGGGCACCCCAAGGAGAGACACTAGGTCGAATGAAACCCAGATCCAATAGCTCCTGTAATTGGTCCTTTAGCTCCTTTAGTTCAGCAGGGGCCATTCTATAAGGAGCTTTAGACAAAGGTGCAGTACCTTGAAGTATAAATACTAATGTTTGTGTTGCAAGGAGAAAGATACTTATTTTGCAAGGAACATAGCAAGTTGGAAGAACACAAGAAGGCCTCCAAAGCTCTCAAGAAAAGTTGGAAGAAAGTTACACTTCATTGGCCCAAGGTTCAAGTTCAAAGGACTCAAGTTGGAAGAGCAAATTCAAAGGAAAATCCAAAAGAATAGTCCTCGAGTTGACTCCTGGATAGTACGAGTCGACTCCAGGGAGTAACAAGGCAGAAACACAGAGAAGCTATTTTGGACCCTGAGAGCCGAGTCGACTCCTGAGGAACTCGAGTCGACTCCGATGGTTGGCAGGTCGACTCCAAAGGAAGCTAGAGTCGACTCCCAGAGGAAAACAAGCAAAAAGTCAGAAGGCCAATTTCAGACACTGAGAGCCGAGTCGACTCCCGCAAAATCCGAGTCGACTCCGAGGCAGCGCAACCCCAAAGACAGAAGACGGCATTTTCGTCTCTGAGAGGCGAGTCGACTCCAAGACAGTTCGAGTCGACTCCAAGGCAGCGCGACCCCAAAAGACAGAAGACTGTTTTTTGGATACTGAGGGCCGAGTCGACTCCGAGACAGTTCGAGTCGACTCCGAGACAGCACGAGCCAAAAGACAGAAGCTCGGGAGTTCGGACTCTGAGCACCGAGTCGACTCCCAGAATTTCCGAGTCGACTCGAGTAAGCAAAGTTGAAAAATGCATCCATGGATTCCTTGGGATGAGCCGACTCCAAAAGTGCAAGGTCAGCTCCAGATTTTGGCGAGTCGACTCCGGGTTAAGTCGAGTCGACTCCCAGTCGAGAAGACCACTTTAATTCAAATCTGGAACAGTTGCCGAGCCGACTCCAGAAAAGCATGAGTCGACTCCTGCTACAGTCGAGTCGACTCCAGATCGCGCGAGTCGACTCCGATCCCAACGGGAACTTTGTCAGGAGTTGCAGACTGTGGACAACGGCTCTATTTTTGTCTCTAACGGCTAGATTTCTGGTTCCACAACATATAAAGCTATAAAATCAAGAGGAGAGCTAGGTGAGAAGGAATGGAAGTGGGAGAGAACATTTAGGGAAGAGATTTCAAAGAGATTACAAGGAAAATCTCCCATAAGCACAAAAGGGCCATCCAAAGCGAAACAGAGAGAAGAAGAGCATCCAAGTGAATCCCAAAGCTTCCTCTCCATCCGTGTGCTGCCTCGGTGATCCTCTACTTCGTGCCAAATCAGAAGAGGGTCAAGTAAAGAAGAAGCCGAGCTCCTTCATCTTCAAAACTCGTTTAAGGGCTTCTCTTTACTCTATTTGTTTATATTGTTATATTTGCTTGTTTAAGAAGCTTTGATTTGTTTTAAACCTTTGTTTTAATATCTTGTAACTTGATTCAATCAAGGGATTGAATCAAGGGGTTAAGGTTTGTTGGTGAGCCAAAGGGGAAAACCAACGGTGTTAGGTTGTGGTTGGTGAGCCTTTGGGAAAACCAACTGGGTTGATTGTGAACCCGAAAAACAATCGTTGTAAGGTTGTGGTTGGTGAGTCTGTGGAAAAACCAACTGGATTTGATTGTGAACCCGGGAAAACAATCGGTTGGTTCTAGTCGGTGAGCCTGTGAAAACCGACCGAGTTCGTTGTTATCTCGCAAAACAACAAGTTGGGTTGTGAGCTTGTAAAACAACCGGCTGTAATCTGTAGGATTATAGTGAAATTCCCAAGAGGTCTTGGGGAGTGGATGTAGGTGCTGGGGTGCACCGAACCACTATATGTTTGTTGTGTTTGTGATGTTTTTTGTCATTGTCTATCTTGCTCACTTACTTACCTAGATAAATTGCCTGCTTAACTCTTATCCGCGCATCCTTTAGTTGCAAGCATATTCAATTTACTTAATCAAGTCTCATTCGATAAATCAACCTATTGCTAAGTTTAAATTCTACTGTGCAACTATACAACTTAGCATAATTAATTGAAAAGTGTTAGAAGTAGCTTAAAAGTTTAAAAAGACCCAATTCACCCCCCCTCTTGGGTTGTATCTACTGGGCAACAAGTGGTATCAGAGCAGGTGCTCAAATATTATTTGTATTCTTAACCGACTAGAGCCAAAGATCATGACAACCCCACATAACGTATTACTTGCTGAGGGACTTTCCACAAACAGACCTCCACTGTTTGATGGATCTAACTATATTCAATGGAAAGCTAGAATGAAAATCTTTACTCAATCACAAAACTATGAGTTATGGAATGTCATAACAAATGGCCTACACACACCCACGAAATTAATTGAAAGTATGTTCGATAAAAATTTGGCTGAACTAAATGCTAAGGCTATGAACCTTCTCTACTGTGCATTTAATAAAAATATTTTCAACCAAATTTGTATATGTTCATCTGCCAAACAAATATGGGATACTCTTGAAGCAACTTATGATATTTCCGAAGAACCCCATGTTAGTTTACTTGAGGATAATTGCAAGACTAACATTGAGCATGCAGGAAACACTCAAAATCAGGAAGAAAGAACAACAAATAAAGAATTCGGTGATGAAAACAAGGATCCATTCCCAAACACCGAAAGATTCAAAAGCTTCCTAAAGACAAAGAAGAACAGGAAGCAAGAAGAAAGGAAGAAAGAAATAAAAAGGAAGAAAGCCTTGACCAAGAAAGAGTCAAGCAAGAAAATAAAAGTTAGGAGCAACAATGATGATATTAGCTCCAAGGAACTACAAAAGGTAACTAACTTGTGCTTTATGGCACAAGAAGACAAGGTAAAATCTGAATCTACTCTTACATCAAATGATTTTCAAGAAGAATTCTCTTATGATGAATTATTAAATGCTTTTCATGATTTGTATGGTGAATGTAGAGAATTAGCTGTGAAGAATAAAAATTTTAAGAAACTAACTCAAAAAATTTCAAAAGAAAGAAATTCTAGTGCTGAAATACAAGAAAAACTAAATTCTGAAAATGAAAGCTTAAGGTTAAATTCAGAACAATTGATTCAGAAAAATCAGAATTTAATTAAAGAAAATCAAAACTTAAGTGAAGAAATCAACCAATTAAAATCTTTTATTAACAAATTCACTGTAAGTTCAGAAAGATTAAAAATGATGTTTGAAAGCTAACATGCTGTTTTAGATAAATCAAAATTTGGCATGACTCCTTTACTTAACAATAAATCTGTAGAGAAAAAGGTTATCAATTCACCAAGCAAACCATTAAATAAGATAACATATTTCAAACATCAAAAGAATGGGCATAACAACTTTACCTGTAGTTCTAGTACAATTAGATCAAATGATAAAGTTTTTACAATTAAACAAATTTGGGTTCCAAAAGGAACTATATGTCCTAACTCTCAAGGATCCAAGCAAGCTTGGGTACCCAAAATGAAAATATGAGGATGTAGACATAGGTGTGCCAAGATACCCATGATTCATACAAATGGGTGTTCTAGACACACGCTAAAGAGTGAAACTTAAAATATAATCAAGAAAAACAATTAAAACAGAAGAAATAAATTCAAAGTCCTTCATCTTTCTATACTTTTCTATATTAAGGGATACTTTGTTAATGATTAATCAACCTCCTTAAATTATCCTTTTGAGTCCTCTATATGCTTGATTGAGAGTTCGTATCCATGGCATTATTCTCTATTGATCATAAACATAATAATGTGTATTTGGTATGCATGTTAACTAAGGAAACAAACAAGAATCAATTTCTAAATCTAAAGATGTTGTTTCCATCACTAAGTTTTCAAAAACTTACATTGGATTTGTTCTTGGCAAATAAAATTGAAGTATTTTCTGTATTTGCTAAATCCTGTAAAAGTGTTTCAAATGAAAAAGGTTTCCAAACTGTGAAGAGTATCATGGCACGGTGTTGAAAACCAAAATCCTGATAAAGTTTATACAGAAAATAATTATTTCAGCACCAAGGACACCTTAAGTAAAATAGGGTTAATAGAATTCTTGAAGAAATGAAAAAGACAATTGTGTATGATAGTCATCTACTTAAAAGCTATCATCACTGCTTGTCATACATATGATTTCTATTAGATCTATTTTTGATGAAAACTCCTTTTGATCTTCTGAAAAATAGAAAATGATCTATTGTATATCTTTCATATTTTTCAGTAGTTTATGTTATGCTTGATATGGTCTTTTGAAAATAATGCCAAATCTGATAAAGATATTTCTATCCTTGGATATCATTCATCAAGCAATGCATATAGAACATTCAATGAAAAGATTCGAGTTGTAGAAATATCAATTCATTTTATTCTTTATGAGACTAATGATTTATTATCAAGAAACTGAAATTTAATTATATATGTATATGGTTAATCTCTTACATATAACAATCTGAAAACTTGTTAATCACTAGAACCAAATTGAGTTTTTCAGAAATGCACTTAATGAAGAGAAATTGATCTTGATGAAATTCTTGCATAATTAGAAGTAAAGATCACTATTATCATTTGCTTGCTTCATGAGCTTTATATTCTGTCAAATGAATGTGTAGAAAATACTCATTACAAATATGATAAAGCAATATGTGATTTGGAACATGCACCAAAAACATGATATAAAAGCTTGAGTGACTTTTTGATAGAAAGTAATAGTGATAAATCTATGCATCAAAAAGAAGAATTTGTGATATCACTCTTGGTTCTACAAACGAGGATTTATATGAAGATTTTACTAAGCTCATGCAAGGTGAGTTTGAAATATGTATGATGAATGAATTAACATTTTCTCTCAAACTCCAAATTAAGAGAAACAAGAAAGAGGATCTTCATTGACCAAAGTTAATCCACAAGAAAACTCTTATAGAAGATTGGCATGAAGAAGGTATTCTATGACCTCATCTTGTAGAATTTGAAAAGGATGAGCAAGGTAGATCTAGTGTTTTTAAAGCTGTATTGAAGCATGATAGAATAATTATTTTATTATATAGCTAGTAGACCAGATTGTATGCTCATTATGTGCAAGATTTCAATCTAACTCTAATGAATCATAATTTATTGATAACAAATAAATCATAATCTAAATTTTGATAGAAACAACTGTTTAAGATAATTTGATAAAACTTAGCTAGCATGTCTTATTGATAATTATCTTAAGCAAATAAAATCTAAACTAAATTGATTTTGAAAATAAGAAATTGATTTGACCTTGATAAATCTTCCTATTGCCTCACATACTTGTCCTTGAACCATCTTGGTTAATGAAACTATCTCTTTAGTTCAAGTGATATGTGCTTGCTTATATTTAGGCAATCTCTTGAGTAAAGTGACTCAACATTCAACTAGTGTCATATCTTATATTGAGTCATCTGGTTAAAAATATGGTGGATGAATGTTTTGTATCTTGAAGAAACTAATGACTTTCTTTCAAGAAAGAAAAGGTGTTTGCAGGATCCTTGAGCAAGAAAATGAGAGATTTCAACTTGAAGAACACCTCCATAAAAGGTACAATAAACATTCACATGCAAACAAGAGAGAGGACTTTCTTCGGCCAAAAGGTTACACATAAGAAATCTAGTAGGTATTTGACTTGAAGAATGCAGAATGATTAGGTAATTTTAGATACCTCTCTCATAAATTAGCTGAGCAAAGTCATTAACTTAAATCTTTCTATGGCATGATTAAAGTCTTTAATTATTAATTTCTTGATATCATGTCTATATATGTATTGATTGACTTATGCTTTTAGAAATTGTTTCATGGTTTGCCCAAACTAAGATATATCTTTGCCTATGTCATAACCATGAACTACACAAGTTTATGCTTAAAATTTTGATTTAAAATGACTTGTGAGAAGCTATGAATTCTTGAGCATAATGAAAATGTTGTTTGCATGATATACCTCTATATGATACATTTGATTATTTCTTTATTCTGCTCTTTCAAGTAAATTACTTGAGAATAACAAAGAGAAAGAGAGATAAAGAAAAGATAATGGATATTATTCAAGAGAAGTAAAATCTAAGTAAAGGCAAATACTCCAATCTTAAGAAAAAGCAAAATAAGCATAATATATTCAGCACTTTTGTGAGCATTCTTTTGGAAGGATAAAATCCGTAATGAATTACACTTAAATAGAGGGAGAGTTTAAAGTAAACATTTTAACCTTTCTATATTGCTCATCATAGGGATGGTGCCAATGGGGAGGCTAGTGGTAGTACCCGGCACTATTTGACCCAACTATTCGGTATAGGGCATATTAGGGACGGCACAAGAGGGAGGCTAGTGGTAGTACCTCGTGCCCCTTCCAACTCCACCAGATAGGGAGCAAATAGAGTATAGAGCATAAGAAAGTAAAAATGAATAACAAAGTAAATGAAAGTATATAAGAAGGATCAAGTCAAGCTTTAATCACTTGGAAACACACTTTAAGGATGCAATTAGTGGAAGATTATATTTAAATAGGGGGAGTTAATTCGAAAAGAATTGATTTTGATTCTTGACATGCTTGGTCTTAATATGTTAATGCATGACTTAACATATAATATATTTTGCATGTGGCATGATGCTTTAAATTACGGACTCTCAATATTGTGTAATGCTCCATGCTTAAATAATTTGATTGAATGTTTTATTCTGGTACTATTGAAAAGAAATTTCAGATTTGTCATTCACGATTATCTTTGAAAGTTAAATAGAGTTGCAAAAAGAAGAAGAGAAGGATATTTCTATTTTGAATTGATCTTGATCTATCTTTCTACTTGCTTAACTTTGATACTTAATGTCCTAATACTTGTTAAAATATCCTCTATCGTGTATCGAAACTCAATACTAAATATAAAGATTCTGAAAGTGCTCTAATGTTATTGAAATATGTGTTTTCAATCATAATGATTTAAGATGAGCTACAATGTGGAAGATACATATCTCAAATTATGACTTTGAAAGCCTCTATTGAAAATCTTTATGAAATTCAGAATCTGATTTTATATAAAAGCTTAAATTCAATATGATTTCTAAATAAAATCTTAATGAAAGAAAAACAGAATTAATTTTGATGCCTTGGTTGATTGCTCCGATACGCATCCGAAACATATCATTACTTATCTTTAGAGTGTACCAATATTGGTCCAAATGATGTGTCTTTCGATGATCTTAATTGTAAACAAATATTTTTAAATATATGATTTATTGTGCTTCATGTATATATTGCTAGAAAAGAATTTCAGTTTTATTAAAAAGAATTTCAGTTTTATTCACGTTTATCATTAAAATCTGAAATTCAACAATAGAAAAGAATGATTAAAGAAGAATGCATCTTTTGAGGGGGAGCTTTAGATATTCAGTATCTTTTTATGGATTGATTTTAATGAACCTCCTTATATTGCAAGACTTGCTTTAATTATATAATGAGTTTATACCTTGAGATGAGTTCTATAAAGGTTGTCTTATCTCAAACATTGAGTCTTATGAAAATAAGCTGAAACTTATAGAAAATATTTTTTTTTGAGATTGACAATTTTACTGAACATTATCTTCAAATTCTAAACTCTTAAATGGAATGATCAATTGAGGGAGAGAAAGAAAATCTTAGAAGGAGAGATCTTATGGAACTTAATCGCATAAATCTATAACTAAAGGAGAGAGAAAGCATACTAAATGAAAAGTGATCCTAATGCTCTCCAATATGTATCATCTGAAATTTAATCTGAAAATCTTTATGATACACCTTGAGGCTTGTTATTTGGTTAATATATCTTATGCATAAATCATGAACCAAATTGCAATTCAAATAGTTGATCTTAAGAGCCTCTAATTTAATAAAAAAGGGGGAGTATGATATGTTGAATTTGCTTGAGTATCTTTTAGAAAATCTATTTTGAAATTCACTAATGAGTCCTAATTGGCTTGCTCTTTAGAACTTCAAATTTTATGCCAATTCATATTTTTATGTATCAAATTGTGCTTATTTTCTAAAGAAATAAAAGAAAGTCTTTAAATGAGCTCTAAGATGTATCAAAAATTGCATATTTTGGTATTTGTGCCCCAATGTTCTTATTATCATAAAAGAACTTTGAAGTCATTAAGAATTAATGATCCAACATGATGATATGTTTTTCAAGTATATGAGTTTTGCACTTATACTCTGAAAATTAATTAAATTGCTCTCATGTTGATAAAATACTTAATATATTGGGCAAAAGATCTTAAATGAACGAGCTTTTATACTTATTATTGAAGAGAGGTTAGATTTCCATTCGTGCTTTCTTTGAATATCATTCGTGGTACTTCTTGAATTAACTTAAGAAAGATTCCATCTACACTTGAGTTGAAAACTATCCTTGGAATCACATTCGATGTGTTCTGCTCTGAAATTATCTTAATTGGCTCTGATCTATGCTCATTAATCTTATTCTAATATTATTGCCTTGAGTTATATGATTCATATCCTTGCAATAATTGGACATGCAAATCAGAGTACAATAAGAAAAAGAAATATTTGAGTAGTCTTATCTTTGGGCTTAATGTTTCACTATCTTTTTGATGTTGTCAAAAAGGGGGAGAAATACCTAACTATATGTTCATAATGCTTTATATTCTGTATGTTCTGAATTGAATACAAACCAGCTTATATTTAGATATGTTGATTATGTTAAGCTGATTAAATCTAAAGCATTATCATGAAGTATGTTTTAACTTAGCTATGCACTACTTCTAGAACACAATATATTTTATATTGCATATACTCCAAGTTTTGTCATCATCAAAAAGGGGGAGACTGATGACCCAAAGATTGATTTAAAGATTGATTTTGATGATCACAAAACCTTGAAGTATAAATACTAATGTTTGTGTTGCAAGGAGAAAGATACTTATTTTGCAAGGAACATAGCAAGTTGGAAGAACACACGAAGGCCTCCAAAGCTCTCAAGAAAAGTTGGAAGAAAGTTACACTTCATTGGCCCAAGGTTCAAGTTTAAAGGACTCAAGTTGGAAGAGCAAATTCAAAGAAAAATCCAAAAGAATAGTCCTCGAGTCGACTCCTGGATAGTACGAGTCGACTCCAGGGAGTAACAAGGCAGAAACACAGAGAAGCTATTTTGGACCCTGAGAGCCGAGTCGACTCCTGAGGAACTCGAGTCGACTCCGATGGTTGGCAGGTCGACTCCAAAGGAAGCTAGAGTCGACTCCCAGAGGAAAACAAGCAAAAAGTCAGAAGGCCAATTTCAGACACTGAGAGCCGAGTCGACTCCCGCAAAATCCGAGTCGACTCCGAGGCAGCGCAACCCCAAAGACAGAAGACGGCATTTTCGTCTCTCAGAGGCGAGTCGACTCCAAGACAGTTCGAGTCGACTCCAAGGCAGCGCGACCCCAAAAGACAGAAGACTGTTTTTTGGATACTGAGGGCCGAGTCGACTCCGAGACAGTTCGAGTCGACTCCGAGACAGCACGAGCCAAAAGACAGAAGCTCGGGAGTTCGGACTCTGAGCACCGAGTCGACTCCCAGAATTTCCGAGTCGACTCGAGTAAGCAAAGTTGAAAAATGCATCCATGGATTCCTTGGGATGAGCCGACTCCAAAAGTGCAAGGTCAGCTCCAGATTTTGGCGAGTCGACTCCGGGTTAAGTCGAGTCGACTCCCAGTCGAGAAGACCACTTTAATTCAAATCTGGAACAGTTGCCGAGCCGACTCCAGAAAAGCATGAGTCGACTCCTGCTACAGTCGAGTCGACTCCAGATCGCGCGAGTCGACTCCGATCCCAACGAGAACTTTGTCAGGAGTTGCAGACTGTGGACAACGGCTCTATTTTTGTCTCTAACGGCTAGATTTCTGGTTCCACGACATATAAAGCTATAAAATCAAGAGGAGAGCTAGGTGAGAAGGAATGGAAGTGGGAGAGAACATTTAGGGAAGAGATTTCAAAGAGATTACAAGGAAAATCTTCCATAAGCACAAAAGGGCCATCCAAAGCGAAACAGAGAGAAGAAGAGCATCCAAGTGAATCCCAAAGCTTCCTCTCCATCCGTGTGCTGCCTCGGTGATCCTCTACTTCGTGCCAAATCAGAAGAGGGTCAAGTAAAGAAGAAGCCGAGCTCCTTCATCTTCAAAACTCGTTTAAGGGCTTCTCTTTACTCTATTTGTTTATATTGTTATATTTGCTTGTTTAAGAAGCTTTGATTTGTTTTAAACCTTTGTTTTAATATCTTGTAACTTGATTCAATCAAGGGATTGAATCAAGGGGTTAAGGTTTGTTGGTGAGCCAAAGGGGAAAACCAACGGTGTTAGGTTGTGGTTGGTGAGCCTTTGGGAAAACCAACTGGGTTGATTGTGAACCCGAAAAACAATCGTTGTAAGGTTGTGGTTGGTGAGCCTGTGGAAAAACCAACTGGGTTTGATTGTGAACCCGGGAAAACAATCGGTTGGTTCTAGTCGGTGAGCCTGTGAAAACCGACCGAGTTCGTTGTTATCTCGCAAAACAACAAGTTGGGTTGTAAGCTTGTAAAACAACCGGCTGTAATCTGTAGGATTATAGTGAAATTCCCAAGAGGTCTTGGGGAGTGGATGTAGGTGCTGGGGTGCACCGAACCACTATATGTTTGTTGTGTTTGTGATGTTTTTTGTCATTGTCTATCTTGCTCACTTACTTACCTAGATAAATTGCCTGCTTAACTCTTATCCGCGCATCCTTTAGTTGCAAGCATATTCAATTTACTTAATCAAGTCTCATTCGATAAATCAACCTATTGCTAAGTTTAAATTCCACTGTGCAACTATACAACTTAGCATAATTAATTGAAAAGTGTTAGAAGTAGCTTAAAAGTTTTAAAAGACCTAATTCACCCCCCCCTCTTGGGTTGTATCTACTGGGCAACAATAGTCACTTTATTGATTTTCCGGTAATCAATACACAGTCTCATGCTACCATCTTTCTTCCTTACAAATAATACTGGGGCACCCCAAGGAGAGACACTAGGTCGAATGAAACCCAGATCCAATAGCTCCTGTAATTGGTCCTTTAGCTCCTTTAGTTCAGCAGGGGCCATTCTATAAGGAGCTTTAGACAAAGGTGCAGTACCAGAGATTATATCAATAGCAAACTCGACATCTCTATCAGGAGGTAAGCCTGGCAGATCATCAGGAAAGACATCAGGGTACTCACTGACTACTGGTATATCCTCAATTCTCTGTTCAGACTGTTCAGAATCTGCAATTGTGGCCAAAAAGATAGGAAACTCCTTTCTAAGAGATCTTATGCCCTGCATAGCAGATACTACCTGAGAAGAGACACCCCAGTCATCACCCATAAAACTGAACTCATCAATACCCGGGATTCGGAAGGTCACCCTCTTCAGAAAACAGTCTATGGTAGCGTGGTATGCAGCCAACCAATCCATACCCAAGATTACATCAAAATCATGCAGATTCATAACAATCAAATTAGCTCTCAAATCTCTACCCTCAACTAGTACTGGGCAGAAAATGCAGATCTGACTAACTGTCATCGTACCCCCAGCTGGAGTACTAATGCATAATTCCCTCTCTAAGGAAGAGTAGTGTAAATCGCACTTATGCACATATGAAGATGAGATAAAAGAATGCGCAGCACCAGAATCAAATAACACATAAGCATAAGTGGAAGATACCAACAGTGTACCTGTCACTACAGTGTTGGATGCCTGAGCATCCTGCTGGGTCAGTGCATAAACTCGTCCCTGGGTATGAGATCCTCCTCCCCTTTGCTGCCTGGGGACAACTGACTGGGTAGCCTGTACTGGAGTGAAGGAAATCTGTCGTTGAGGAGCTACAGAACTCGGTGGCCTCTGCGCAGGTCTAGTACGAGGATAACTGGAAATCCTGTGACCCGGCTGACCACACCCGAAACAAACTCCAGAAACAGTCTGAGTCTGAGGGCACTCAGCTATCCGGTGGCCCTGCTGACCACACTTGAAACATGCTCCAATACCAGGCCGTGTCTGAAGACACTCAACAGCTCTATGTCCAGTCTGGCCACACCTGAAGCACACTCCTGATATCCCCCTGCGATCCGGTGCAGTCCTCCCATATGGAACTCGCTGCCCTGCTCCTGGACGGAACTGCATAGGTCGGCGCAGATGCCGCTCACCGTCAGAATCAAAGTCCCTGGTCCTCTTCGACTTCCCTTTCTGAGCATCCTGTGTCTCCTTCCAGATGATCTCCATATTTTTAGCTCTGTCAACTAGGTCATCATAATCAGTCGAGTGAACAGCAGCTAAACCCTGACGCAGGCGAGGCCTCAGTCCTTCCTCAAATCTACTCATCCTAGATTTAGGGTCTTGGACAAGAGATGGTGCAAAACGGGACAACCGATCAAACTCAGCCTCATAGTCCCCCACAGTCATAGTCCCCTGAGAGAGGCTCAGAAGCTCCCTCTCCAGCTCCCTGATACGACTGGAAGGGAAATACTTGGAGTAGAAGGCCATGCGGAATTCCGGCCAGGTCACAGATCCTGCATCCTGTATCATGGTCCTCTCCACAGACTCCCACCAATGATGAGCCCGGTCCTGAAGCATATAGGTGGCAAATCTGATCTTTTCCTCCTCAGTACAACCCATGGCCCTGAAGGCCTTCTCCATCTCATCTATCCAACATTCGGCCTCTTGGGGATCGGTAGTTTCCTTGAAGGCCGGAGGAGCCAACTTCCTGAACTCTGCTATACTCCTCCCCTGATCTGAAGAACTAGCAGAGGGAAATAGCTGCTGTGGTCCCCTCTGCTGTCGAACTAACCCAACCACCTCTCTGATCAGCTCCATCACTTGGGTCGATCCTCCCATCCTGCTCTCCTGGCCATGATCTGGTCCATCCAGTACTGTCTGATCAGTCTCGTCCCCCAGGACTCTCTCAGTCGGATGAGAAGTGGCTGGATCACTCCCGATAGTCTCGATCAGGCGGCGAGGTGCCACACGTGCACGGCGGGGCGGCATGCTGATACATACACAAACAACACAACATCAGGGTTAGATCCATCCACCGTAAGATTTTCTACCCCACTATAATTTCTTCACATGTGTCCCTATATTCCTAAGTTTTTTTTTTTTTTCACGAATAACACATCATTAGTGTTAGATCCACCCACCCATAAGATTTTCTACCCCACTCTCATTTCTTCACATGTGTCCCTATATTCCTAAGTTTTTTTTTATTTTTTATTTTTTTTAATTATCATTATTTATTATTATATTTATTATGATTCTGTTATAATGTCCCTAGTGATCTTTAACCTCTATAGATCTGTCACGCCCCGAACCCGGGGGCCTGGGGCGCGAGCAGACGCCGCGCACCTGCAGGGCGGACCCCGCAGGCACGCAAGGCAGATAGATCGGATCAACCATCAATAACTAATTAAAGATAAATCCCAGTTTTCATATCAAATGTCCATATATACATAAGTCAAAGGAATGTCCATATCTACTAGCTAATTACATCATGATCACTCTATTCCGTAATCCCCATAATCATATGTCATCACCTGCAAAAATGTAAATAATAGGAGTGAGCTAACAGCTCAGTAGGCAACATCATGCAATAAAGTCGTCATATAACATGTCGTGATGCATATAAAAGCAACTAAACTCATGAATCCAAAAATCCACACGACAATCCGTAAACCCGATCCGAGACTCAAAATAACTCAACCGCATGACTACGGCCACATCACCCAGTGGCATGGTTACACCGAAGTGCCAATACAACTCTCCGAAGAGCCGCTCCACTGAGCCAACGCACCACTGTGTCGCACCCCCTGGTGCCAAACTCACGCTCCACCGAGCCGCTCCGAAGAGCAAAACGCACCCCTGTGCCGCCACTATTCTATCACCGGTGGTCGTGGTGTCGGAACTAGTTCCTCAGTACAAGTCGACAGGGCCAACGTATCATCCCATTGGCGGGGCCTAGACTATAGTCACGCGGATTTTAAAAATCAATAAATCAACTTTCCAACTCAAGTCATGAACAAACTCCCAATAGTACAGTACATAACAGTTTATGAAATTAAATATTAATTTCTAATTCTAACACATAATGCCCATAATAATTTAATAGTTTATGAAATTAAATGCTTAATTCTAATTCTAACATATAATGCCAATAATAAATCATAACATCAACATATGCAATGTACATGTTAAAATTTTACTTTAAAGCAATAGGTCACCTACCTGAGCTCGCTTAAAAAAAAATCCCTGCCACAGATATCACGAACCCCTGATTAAACATAAATATTAATTATTTAATTAACTAAGAAACATAATTTAAACAATTTTTCAAACTCTTAAACTCCTAAGTTCATAGATCCAAGAATGGGCCCCTAAGATCAAACATAGACCCTAAAATCAGAATCCCTTAAACCCAAGTCAATTGTGGCCCAAAACAGATTAGGCCCAATTGAACCAAACCGGATAACAGGTCCAGATCAGATTTCGGGCCCAACCCAAACTAGCCCACAGATCCAATCAGGCCCAACTCAGCCCAAAAACAGGTCCCGGGCCCAACCCAAACTAGCCCACAGATCCAATCAGGTCTGATCAGACCATAACAAAACCAGGTCTGATCAGACCATAACAAAACCCATTCATGGAATAGGTGGAACCGGTTCACAATTTAAACCCGGTTCAAAGTCTGGTTCACCCTTAAGGCACGGATTTCAAAGCGAGGAAAACCCAGACCGAATAAAGAAGAAAAAGAAAGAGAAGAAGAAGAAGGAAGAGAAGAAGAAGAAGAAGAAGAAGAAAAAGAAGAAGAAGAAGAAAGGAAAAGGAAGGAGTGTGGCTGGTGGTTCCGGTCGGCCCTCGGCGGCGACGCTTGGCCAGCCGCCGCCGGCCACTCTGCTGTCACAGGCGGCGGAAGGAGATGAAGAGAAGAAGGAGAGAGAGAGAGAGGAAGAAAAGGGAGGAAAGAGAGGGAGACCGGGGCTGGAAGCCCGGCCCCCGTTCACCCACCTCCGGCCGAACCCGTTTCGGCCGGATTGACCCCGGCCGGCCACCGTCGGCCGGCCGGATCTCACAAAAACTTCTCCGAAACAGGGGAAGGAAAACCCATTAACAACCCTCATTCCTTCCCCTTTAAATCCGATTTTTTTCACCTCCGGTCGTCGACGTGAGGCTTCCTGACGGCGATGGCGGCTCCGGCGGTGATGGGGCTCCGGCGACGGCAGCGGCAGCGGCTCTCAAGGAAGGGGAAAGAGGAGGAAAAGATGAGTTTCTTTGAGGGATGGGCTCTCAGAGAAGAGAAAGAGGGAAAGAGAGAGAGAGGGAGAGAGAGAGGGAGAGAGGGGAAGAGGGAGGGGGGGGGGGTGCGGAGATCTCGCTGGCCGTTCGGCCGGCGTGGTCTTCGTGGGGAGACCATGAAGAGCAAACGGCATCCATTGCCAACTTCAGTTCTTTGGGCCCAATAATAGGCCCAAATTCAGATCTTTACATACAAGATGATATTGATAATGGCGTTAGAACTTGTGTCTCACATAGAAAACCTGGTTCCGCCCCTTACCAAGTGGTGCTTTAATAGCTCATGTTATCGACCAATCTCGTCAAGAATTTTTTTTCTAGCTGTCAGTCCCAATCAATATCTTGTCTTCATCTAGTCTTATAAAGATTTTTCTGCAAGAAGAATAAGTGCCACATATTCTCAAAAGCTGAACTCTTAATTATATGATAGTGTTTGCACACTTTAAATACTTCCTCTTTGAGATTGATCATGGCTTAGACGGATCGGAATGCCTTGACTTCCTCAAGACGTCAAGGAGTGCCGCAAGAGAGGAGATCGATGCCACATCAATTGGGGCGACAGCACACAAGAGGAATGGAGAGAGGAAAAGATGTGGTGGAGGACTGGTGGTGCCAGTCTTCCATGACCGGAAGGCCATCGATTGACTGCAGCAATGTCGGCAACCAAACAATGCTCGAAAAGGAGGAAGAACAAAGACAAAATTCCAAAACAAAACTGAGAAGCGAGCGAGCGATTAGATTTAGGAATGGGCTGTTCTGGGCCATGCCCCAGCACAAGCTGCAAGCCAAAGGTCAGGCCACGTCTAAAACTGATGCAGGACAACCTACGAATGCAACCTACTATGATTTCAGAGATTAGTAAGCTTTCACAAAATTAACTTAAAATTTAAATGTTCCTGATTTTTACTTCGGTTATGTTAGAGTTAAGGTATGAGATTAATCAATCTAAGAAATTAGGTTGCAATCAAGTATTACGGTTTATTCTGATCCTAAAGAAACGTCTCGTTGCTAGGGTATGCTAACTTAATATTAAGATTTTAAAAGGCGAATAGGATGGGTTTGGTAGTAGATGTCCTAGGTTCTGAATTTTTGACAGCAAAGTAAATTTTTAGGTGTCTGGCTATCATGCAAGAGAACTTAGAGCACAATTAGATGAACAAGCCCAAGAGAAAGAAGAACCTATCACCTGTCGTGGATCAGAAGTTCTGATTCTTACGTTCGTGGATCTGAAAGCAATGAAGAACGCAACCCCGCAGCGCAGAAATTTCAGCAAGGCTGAATGTTGAATCCCGTTGAAGGTGAAAGCCGTAGAGGAGCATCGGGATGGCTGTTGTAGATGGCAAATGGTGGAAAGAAGCCTCTGAGGATGGCGGATCAGATCTGCAAATATGGAGGAAAACACCACAGTGGGCCACATGAAGGGGAGGACTCCTAGTTGGACTAGGAATCCTAGTGCGGTTTGGAAAGGGGGCGGCTGATTTGGTTGGCGTGTGTGGATTCCCAGCCGAAATAGGAATCTTATTGCGTTGGCATAAAAGCGAGAGATAAGGGGGCAAGTGGCGTGGTGGATGAAGAAGTCCTTAACAGCCAAGGACTTGTTGAGGGTGGGGTTCACGCGTGGGAAGAGATGGTTGTGGTATGGCCGGTGGCTAGCACTAGGATCTCCTTGTTTGTCAAGGAGTTCTTGCTGAAGATGGCGTTCTTGGAGAAGATGAAAGCATGCCGATGACGAGGTCCCACTGATGAAGAAGATCTCTGGAAAAGGTAGGAAAGGATAGGATTGAGATGAAGGAGTTTTGGAGACACAAGAAGAAGAGATTATGGAGACGCAAGAGGAAGAAGAAGATGGCTTTACGCCAAAGGAGAAGAAAGAGGTGTCGGCCAAAGCCAAGAAGGGATTATTTCATTCAATGCTTGATGCCCTAATTCATGGGGCGTGGCCTTTAAATAGGCCTTACATCATGACTCAAACGTGGCCCTCAAATCAAGTTAATCAATTGACCAACTTAATCAATTAACAACTAACCAAACTTGAATCCTTACATCAATTAATCCCTTACCAAAATTGATCCAATCAATTGACCCAATTACATTACTTAACAGCTAACCCAATTGACTTATTTAATAACAAAACAACTGACTAAATTAACTTGACTAAAATAAAAGCAAATGACCAAATTGACTCGATTAAACAAAAGCAAAATGCAGCAATATAAAAATGAAGCAGACTCAAATGGACCCAATCTGGGGGTCCTGATGTCAAACTCTGGTGCGGTGTGAGTGAATAGCTCTGATGGCTCTCTCATCTGAAGGAACGACTCTGATGTCCCTATTAAAAACCCTTCAAGTCGTCATTGGACTAGGCCTATTGTTAGCTCAGGAGGCCTATGGTTGGGGCCTCAAGGGTTTCTTCTTGAATAATGACATCAAATTAGCTGCTGAGAAAATTTTTGCAAAGTGGATGGATGCATTGCAATATGGAGAACCAATAGATGGATTCTCTTTTGGGTGACGCCAAGCTATAAATTCATGCTTACAAGAAACACTATCTCTCGTAAAAAAAGGTAGTTAAGTAATTGTTCATTTTACAAAATTTCAAAGAAATAAGCATGCATTTAAAAGAAATGGCAATATGAAAGTGCAGTGTTTGTGCATAGAAACTAGTTATTCTCAAAAACAACTTCTCAGAGTCATACTGCAAGAACAAAGAACTTATCTCACAGTTCTCTCTCATGACTGGATTACTCGATTGTTTCTTCTAGAATCATTTTACCCATTGAAAGCTTCCATTTTGCCAGACTTCGCGAAATCTGAACATGTTTTCACAGGAAAGATTCCCCAGAAGAATGTTCAATTCGAAATTCCAAGCAAAATGTTCAATTCAAAATACAAGTCATGGAAATGCATTCCAGCAGATCATTTCTCTCTGTAGGAAACCAAGCAAGTGTTCAGTGGACCATTCTTGGGGCCAAGGTAACTTTGATATCCTGCATCCCACAAACCCCGCACCTGAATACATATCTTGAGAGGGAAAAACTGCAAAAGGTAAGGGTGGACCAGAACTTTGATCTGCTTGTTGGCATCGCACTCTGCTCTCAGCATGCACTGGCGAGAGGTTCCAGGTTCAAAGGCAGAAAATGGCATTGCCACAGTTTTTTCACAAAATGAGTACGATGTAATTTCAAGACAATGAAAAACATAAATAGCCAAAGTAAAAAAACAATTAGAAAAATGATATTTTTAGCAGCAGGTTCCTACTTATTCTGGATGGCAAATAAAACATGAACCTATTCCAGTTTGAATGCCATACTCTGGGTTTATCATCTACAAACAGATCCAGATATTTGGTTTCAACAGATTGTGAAAAAGCTCTCTCGGAAGCAACTTCAGAAATTGGCTTTCATACAACATACAAGGGCTAAACTTCATAGCAGCAGGAATTAACAAGATAGAGGATGCTACAGCAGCTCCAAATAAACGATGCGAAATTGAATATGCTGCACTCAGCTGTGGCTTCTTCAGAGGCAGATGAGGTGATAATGGATGGTTTGAAACAACTTCGGTGGATTCAGATAAGGCTCGACTTGCATGGAGGGCTCGGCTTCCATGTGAAGTTTTCATTGGCTGTGAACTTCCCAAATGGAAGAAGATCGATCCGCAAGGGGACCTAGTGAAAGTTCTGTAGACCCCAAGTTGCTCAAGGATTGGAAGTGACTAGCGAAGCGAACCTGTATTACAATATCCAGATCTGGTGCCTGTGAAAGGATTTGAAAAAATTGAATGCAGCATGAAGTTAGCACCATAATGAAGCAACTATAAACACATGGTACCATCAGAACTCAAGAAACCTAGTAAATATTAATAGCATAAGCTCAGATGCAAAACATAGGCGGCTAGCTGAGATCAATAGGAATAGCTGAACTAGCTAACCACTTGATTAAAACAAGCTTGCTACAGATGCATGACCAGCAACCATAAGACTTTATTTTACGTCTGTGTGGAGGAATACAAGGTGAGTTGCTTCCTCGCAGAGATTGCACCAACAAGGATATTTCAAGGAACAATTGAAACCAGAGTTATAGACCGAAACATTAAATGCGTGCTTAAACAACATGTTAATAATTAAGTAACAGGTGGTATAGATGACATGAAGATCCCTTGATTGCATCATCCAGTGCTGTAAAAGGAAATTACATCTTCATGTTTTACTCAGCCGAATTTCAGAGGCTTGTATACTTTTACCTTGCAAGAGCATTTTCAGATCCTCTGTTTTGTTATTCTGATCCTAGTGTTTCCAGATCCTGCAAACCTCTAATCTTCCACCTCCCCCCTCCTCCTATAACTTCCCTGTATTTTTACTTTCTTAATAAATCTGGGTGGCTGTTTCGCTGCTCGATCAAAAAAAGATAATGAGGATATTTCTTAAAGCCGTGGAAATATGAACCGACTAGACAAAACGAAGAAAAAAGCTAGAAAATAAGGACTTTGTGAAGCTATTATCCTTGTATATAGTCGTAATCTGGAGTCACTAATACATAAACAATGCAAAAATGTAACTAGGATATATACGTGTACATGTATCTATATACTGAACTTGAAGGTTACCTGAAGAATGGATGTAGGAGCGGCATCGAATTCTCTTTTCACAGCATTTGTATGGTTTCGGAATCAATACGTATTAAAGGTATGTGAGCAATCTTTGGCCAATCAGCTCCTCCTCTTTGGCATCGATCCTTCAACAAAGGGCATTCATCGATGTGTAATTCTTTGAGCGAAGTAGACAGGCCATTCCCTGGGAGTGAGCTAACCTTAGGGCAGGCGAGTATATGTAACTTCCTGATAGAGGGAAAATATTTCAAAGAAGAAGGTAGTCTTTCAAGTCTCAGGCAGTTTTTAATATCCAGCACTTGAAGGGATGTCAGCTGCTGGAACCATAGCTCCTGTTCCCTTGTAAAGTTGGCCATAACATTACACAAAGTAATAGACATCCGCTGCAGTGAGGGGAGGCTTCCCAACAGAATCCGCAGATTTTGAAATAGGACCGTGTCGTCTATGGTGAGACCATTGAGAGTTCGCAGTCCCTGCTCCTCGTGGATCTGCACTGGCTCTGAGGACTCGATGAGCTTCGGACATCCGTTGACTTCTAGTATTTCAAGTGTAGTAAGGTACTGTAACCCCTCCCCAAGTAACTTCATCTCCGAGCAATTCCAAAGTTTTAAAACTTTGAGAGAACTCAAATTTGATAAACGAAGAGATACTTGGGCGGGGAAATCCACGATCCGTAGCTGGGCGAGAGAGGTGAGACTCTGCAAACATCCGGGCAGTGCACCGCCGAAGTCACCACAGTATTTGATGCTGAGCTGTACAAGCGATGACTGGAAGAGGAGGGGTACTTTCCTTAGCTTGTCGCAACCACGGAGTTCGAGTATACGGAGGCGAGGTAAAAATTGTGCGCCATCTGGTTCCAACCACTCCTCCCATTTCCAGAAGCCCTTAAATGTTAGTGCCTCGAGGAATGGAAATGCCACACCAGTGTCACCATAAAATTCACGACCAATTCGTTTTACGGCAGGCATGTTAGCGAGATGAAGTTCCTTGAGGAAAGGCAGCTGCCCTAATGGCGGCAGACTCTCCAACCTGACACAAGAATCAAGAGAAATAAATTCTAGATTGGCGAGAAAGTTGCTTTCCACCAACCAAGTTGGAAATTTGATACCTTCATAGCCCCTGATGCTCAGCTCTTTAAGACTTGGATGTGGTTGGAGGCCTTCAAATATCTCCTTCTCCGCATCAGGAAGACTTCTTGCATCTAATTTCTTTATTAAATTCAATGCAGTTAGGTGCTCTTTGTCTTTCAACATCGCCTCCATGGCCTCCTCCTTACTATTGACATTCTCAAGATTCTTGATCACAAGCCGTCTCCGAAGATTTCTCAAGCCCTTCAACTCCCCAATCTCATGTCGCCTCTTCTTTGTGACTCGGAATTCCTCTAATTCTTGAAGGTCGATAAGATCTCCAATCCCAGTAATTAGAGAAATTGTGTTTGCTTCTCCATATAAATGCCGCAAGTTGATTAATTTGTTCATGTCTTCGGGTAACCTTATAAGGTGGCAGGATCGCATCCTCAGAACTTGAAGATGGCAAAGCCTACCAAATGATTTGGGCAGCTGTTTGATCTTAGTGCAGGAGACATCTAAGTACCGTAGATGTGATAACCCACTGATAGCATCCGGTAGCTTCTTCAGCTTCACCTGACTGTAAGATAAATCCAAAACACGCAGGCTTTTTGATTGTTTTAACATGCCATCAAGAAAACTGTAAAATCTTTCAGAATCATAATCACCAAAGAATAAAATGGACCGTAGGTTTTGAAGTCTACACGTGTCCATAATTGCATCCATTTTTTTATCAGTCCTCAGAGTCAGGTGGCGAATTGTCTCTGGAATTTCTCCTTTCTCATCGCTGATGACCAAGCATTCATCCAACGAAACAAAAGCTGCCAATTCTCTTATCAGATCATGCATCACATACTTGCCCGTCAGAGTTGGTAGAAAGAAGTACCTACTAGTTAATTCGTCAAATATCTGACCCCCGATGTCTTCCATTCTCATTCTTACTTGACTCTTGTTCTGGATAAAACCTTGAGCCATCCACATCTGGACTAACCGATCTTTTTCGAAAATATAGCTCCTGGGAAATATGGAACAGTAAGCGAAGCACTGCTTGAGATTTGCATTCAAGTGTTCGTAACTTAAAGCCAGAGATGGAAGTATATTATCTAAAACATATTCATGTTCCCACCACTCACTTTCTAAGATCATCTTCCAGTAATCCTCATCCAGTTTGGAGTTCAATAAACTTCCTAGTACCTTTCCAGCTAGAGGTAAACCATGTAGTTTTTCAGATATTTTTCTTCCTATTGTTTGCAATTTTTCCCTTCGCTCTTCCTCAAGAATTTTTTCACCGAACGCACAATGTTCGAAAAGTATCCAATAGTCATCTTTCTGTAGGCTCTTCAATTCTATCGGGTCCATCGTGCCCATAATTTCTGCTACTACTGGGCTCTGTGTTGTCACCAGAACCATGCTTCCTTTCGCTCCAGATGTTAAGACACCACGGAGTTCTCTCCACTTGCTACCTGTCTCATCCCACACATCATCAAGGACAAACAAAAACCTTTTGTTCCTCGTAGCATCTCCAACTTTCCCTAGAATGCCATCCAAACTAATATCGTCCGGGATTCGGTCGTGCGCCGAGTCATATGTCAGCTCTTTAGAAATTCGCTTGACATCAAAATTGTCAGACACATAGACCCACTTCCTCAGCTCAAAATGCCTTGCTACTCTTTCATCATTATAAATAAGTTGAGCCAGAGCAGTCTTGCCAACACCCCCAATGCCTACTATAGGAAGAACGCCAAGACTCGGGTAGCTACTACTCCCAGCCCCACATTTGATGCTAGATTCCGGTTCATCAGCTAAATGCAACAACACATCTAATATCATGTCTCTCTCTCTGTCTCTCCCAACCACAATGTCCTGGATAATCGAGCTGGTCTCTCTGGTCACGCTTCTCTGCTGTGAGTTGTAGTCCTTTAATTGTTCTTCCATACAATTGATATCAAAAAAAATCTTTTCAAGATTTCCCGCAAGATTCTTCAAGTTTTTCAGGTCATCGTCGGACGTTATAAAATGCTTGAGAAGCTTAACAGTGGGGGTTACGAAGTCGCTTACCTTGCTCTTGCCGTACATCATATCATGAAGCTCCTTGAATTCAAGCTCATCCAGCACGTCATCAGCCTCGTAGGCAGCATCTTTGAGTTGCCTCAGCCATGTGGCCAGAGCTGGGTCCCTGATCGGCCTCCCCTCCGCTGCCTGGATCACGGCTCGGATACGAGGAAGTCTAGCCTTCACATCCTCCGCCATAGCCTTCGCACCCGTGAGCAGATCATATCGGCCATCCAAATGCAGCGAAACCTTGTCAGCCAGTTTATTTACGACGTAGGATGCAAACCATCCTCCGACCATCATTCCGATCATCCTCAGATCCATATTGGAGGACACTCCGGCTGCACAGTGGTAGTCTTGTTCTCGGTGAGCCGAAGACAGGAAGCTTGCTCCCTCGGCCTTCTTTCTAGCTTGCAATTTTAAGCGGTGTGATTAAACCTACTGTCAAGGTGCGTCAATTGAAGACCGCTTGCTCGTGGACAGAAAGGAAAGAAGACCGCGTCCACCAATGCATCAATTGAATAAAATAAAGAAGACCGCGTCAGTCAAGGTGGGCCGGGCTGAATTTCATAAAAAAAAATGGTTTCCCTTTTGGCTCAAGGACTTTTCTTGTTCCTTCAAATCAGCATTAAAGTCATCAAATAAAATATTGCGTCAGGTACAAGACTGTCTTTACCGGTGAAAAGCAGGTTTTAGAGATAATGCTGGATTCCAAGTTGCAAGTTTACGCCCGAAAGGCTCATGAGAGGAAGCAGTTGCCATCGAACTTCTTCTGCAGTGCAGTGGAGACCTAGTTTGATGTGACTTAAAGATAAATATCTAAAATCCTAGCCATTACAAACTCCTTTTCTTTTCTTTGTTACAAAATTATATGCCTTTTTTTTTTATGGTTCCGGTTGGTTTAGTTTTGGTTCGGGCATCTCTCCCCCAACTTGCGTCTGTTCAAGATGGAGGAAAAAGTCCGTCATGATGATCCACTTGAACAAGGACCGTTATAATGCAATAATAAATTTCTAAAATAATGATCTGGTACAACATTAAGAGAGCGAGGTATAAGAGCACCCGAGATAGAGAAGGCAGGTGTTGGGAAAAAGGAGGGGGAAGGGCGTTTGAAGTCGAACATTTTCGTCCGCGGTTCGATCCCGGAAGCCGAGCTGATTTTTCAGGCTAGCATGCTTGAGTTAAACTTTCATAGCCTGTGCAATTATAAGCGGTGTGATTAAATGTGTGCATAAGAGTCCTATGCTCGTGGATGGTAAGCAAGCAAGACCGTGTTTACCGGTGCATCAATTGAATGAAATATAGCGTGTTAGGTACGTAAATCTGGCAACTAGTCAAAAGCAGATTTTAGAGATGACGCTAGACTCCAAGTCGCAAGTTTATAATGTCAATGATGGTGCGATCCATTATTTCACATAGCTGTCCTTGATGTTGACCATACCCTAGAAATTCAAGGGGTTAGTTTTCTTCAGAATAACACTATTACCTAGAAAGGCTACCATGAGAGGAATTAGTCGCAATTGAACTTCTTCCGCAGTGGGGACCTAATTTGACGTGGCTTGAGAAAATGTATCCTAGCCATTACAAGCTCCTTTTCGTTTCTCCGTTACAATGTTATATGTTTTTTTTTTATGGTTCTGGTTGGTTTGCGTTTTGGTTTCGGCATCTCTCCCCCAACTTGAGTCTATTCAAGGTGGAGGGAAAAGTCTGTCATGATGATCCACTTGGACAAACCACCATTACGATGCAATAATAAATTTCTAAAATAAAGATGTACAAGAGGACAGTCGTATAGCCATAGCAGCCCGGTCACCGGTAGGGTACGATGATCCCATTTTGGTGCCCCACGAGGCCGGGCTGTACTTGAAACCTGCCGGCATGCTCGGGTTAGACTTGAAACCTGTTGCCCGAAATTGGATTCGGAATGACTGCGGACCAAGAAGAAGGAGCTCCGGCTGGTGATATGGTGGAGGACGGCTGTCTCCGGCGAACCTGCAAAAAGTCTTTGGTCGGAGGTTTCGACGAAGGCCCTCCGATGCTTAAGTCAGAGAGGGGCTTTGGAGATAATGGAGATAATGGAGAGGTATTTTGGCCTAAGAGAAGATCTCTTTTTCATGGAGGAGGGAAGTCCAGCCAGCTCCACCTTCGTGGGAGTCCCCCCACCTTTTTATAGAAGGGGGTGCTGCGGTTATTTGCCATCAGAGGTGATTACGTAAATCTTGGTATAAATGAGTTACCTTAGATAACACGAAATTCCAGGCTAGCTGGCGGTCGGTTGAGATTGTGAGAATTCAAATATTGACAGTTGTTGTGGCGGAGATTGCGGGATCTGATCCTAGATATGGAGGGTCTGGTGATTCCTTCTTTAGGTGGAGCGGCTTGACTGTTGGTCATGCTTGCCAAACTCATACCTGACGAGGTCACGTCTGCCAAGGTCATATATTCCGAGCTCATACCTGCCGAGGTCATACCTGCCGAGGTCATGCATGTCGGGCTCATACCTGCTGAGGTCATGCATGCCGGGACCGTGCGGGCTGAGGCCATGCCTGCTGGGGGTGCGCTTGCTGCCGGATTTGAGTGCTTTAACCATATATGTTGGGTGATCCATCCCCCCCCCCCATGCTATGCCGTCCCTTACTAGTTACTATGCTGTTCTTTTAAGTATTTCAGGTTTAGCAGAGTCACCACATTGAGGAAACTATTTGAGAAATATTCACACTCAATTTCACAAAGGCTATTCATGTGGTATGATTCCAAAGCCTACTGTAAGCAAATTCAGCTGTGACAGAACAAACCTCATTTCTTTTAAAGTTCACCATCGGCTAATTCATCAAGATAAGCTCGAGAAAGTAAGAGCAACATATAAGTTATACTAGGTACTTCCTGTTCCAAAATTTATTTGTATTCACCGAGCAAGGTAATAACAAAAGTAGAGAATATTCCGTTCTGGTTTCAGGCTCTAAACTCTCCCACAGAAAAAAAGACATGAAACTTTTCGAAGCAACCAAGGTCTCTGCAATTCCTTTTAAAAATACTCGGGGGTTTATATTCCTGTTCAAGAAAGCATCCAGTCAAAAAATCCTGCAACAGAACTAAGCCATGCATCACAAATCTATTGAACACACTGGAAACAGATCAGTTTGGATTAATAAGAGCAAATAGAAGTAGAAATAAATAGCAAAGAGTAAGGGAAGCTCTTTCCAGTGTGACTGTGAATCAACTAAGATGAACTAGAAATAAGGTGGTAATGCCAACAGCAAGCTAGCTTTCACAGCATCACCACCATGCAGCTGATCTGACCTAAAAATTAATAAGACCAGGTCAACTGCCTGAGAGCTACCCTCCGTTGCAAGATAGTACAGGTGTCTAATTAGTATACACAATTTTATGCAGGCGCCATCAAAAGAGTGTCATTAACAAGTATCTCACGCAGGTTCCACCTGAAAATGGAAAATGTTAGGCATTGAGGTCTGCTTTAATTATGAAAAGCCACATCAGAGCTGCTTCAGTTCTATGTTTCAGCCACTACAATCCAAATGCAAGCCATATGTCATGGCAGCAGCCCTTTTTAGAGGCATAATAGTTTACTTTGAATGGCTAACAACACAAGACATTTAAAAAAGAAGGTGCATAATTTTCTGAGACCAGCCTTCAAGCCAATCATCATTCTTATGTAAGGAAGTTTGCTTGGTCTCTGAGTGCAACCTGCCCTTTTTTTCTTGCTGAAGGAGGCTTATGCTTGTTTTTGTAACCATCATGCTTGACGACTCGACCAAGCTATCCACGCAAACATAAGTGCGATTTCGCAATTTCCAAACGAACCAGAAAGCTTGCATGAACTTGATTCCATCAGTTCATATATAGCTTGCATGAAACTGATTCCACCATTTACACCACCTAATTCTCTTTGGAAAAATTTGAATATAAGTCTACCTAAAATATCATATGGACTGATTATAAACACTGATCTAACCGGCTATACCGAAGTCTTGCTTCTATGTTGCCTTCTGAGTGCCCATATCTCCCTAAGCCAATCGATCTCTTTGCTCAACAATACACTATCTTCCAAAACCACTTCCCTCGTCAATCACAGCACTCAAGTCAGCCTTGTCGAACAAGATCACATAGAACTATTTCTTATTTAGGCCCCATTTGGCAGAGATTTTGGAGGGCCAGAAAATGCTCCAAAATCCACTTTTTGGCCCTCCAAAAGCACTTTTAAATGAAGTAAGGGTGTTTGGTAAAATTTCGAAAAACGATTTTAGCTTTGCTAGAAAGTTAAAAACAATTTTTTGGGAGAAACTTCATTTTGGAGCTTCTCAAGAAAAGCACTTTTAAGCCCCATCGGAAAGCCGTTTTGAGTTATCATATTTTTCCTTTTTGGACCAAAATATCCATAATAAAATATAACAATTACATAAATATCCCTTTATAATCACGAAAATCTGCAGGAGTCCTAACAAAAAAAATATAATATTATATTACACCATAAATATTTTATAATCATAAAAATATTATATTATACTATAAATATTCTATTATACTACAATCATGAAAATATGCACCTTTATTATTGTATATTACTATAAATATAATATAATATTACATTATATCATAATACATTAATATATTATGTTAAATAATTTAATATTATTTTATATTATGAAAAATTAATTTACATTAATAATTATAATATTTTATATCTTTATTATTGTATTATACCATAAATATAATATTACATTACATTGTATCATAATACATTAATATGTTATGTTAAATAATTTAATATTATTTATATTATGAAAAATTAATTTATGCTAATAATTATAATATTTTATATATTTATTATTGTATTATACTATAAATATAATATTATATTACATTATATCATAATACATTGATATACCATGTTAAATAATTTAATATTATATTAAATTATTATGCTATAGTATATAATATTATATTACAATATTATAATAATATTATATTATATTACAGTAATATTATACTATATCATATATTTATGTATTAATATATATTATATCTCATTATGTTCTGTTGTATAATATTATGCACCAAAAGTATTTTCTCAGTTTGTTTACCAAACACATGTTAAAGTTCCATAGCACTTTAAAAATATAGCTACCAAACAGCAAATAGCTTTTTATAAAAACTCTACTTCCAAAAACTCTACTTTCAAAAACTCTACTACCAATAGCTCTGCCAAATAGAGCCTTAGTCACCGTACAAGAAACTAAGGAACACTATTTAACAGTTTCACACTCGATCTCAAATAGGCTATTCATGTGGTATGATTCCCAAGTCCGCTGTAAGCATTCAGCCGTGACCACAAAAAACTCCACTGCTTTCAAGCTTCCCATTGACTAATTCATTACTGTGAACTATAAAAAATATGATCAATAGCTATCTTAAGTACTTTCTCCTTGAAGATTCATTTGCATTCAATGAACAAAGTAAAAAAGAAAAAATAGAGAAGACTTCATTCTGATTTTACTATACTCTCCCACAGGAGCAGGCATGAAACCTTACGAAGCTGCCAAAATCTTAGCAGTTCCGTATAAATCCACTGGGCTCTGTTTTCCTGTCAAGCAAGCATCCATGTTGTTTCGTCAAGTCGTCCTGCGATAGAACAACCATCCTGCAATAGAACTTGGACACATTTTATAAATCCAACGAACAGGCTCACAGCTTTCCAAGTTCAATATAAAAAGTAAACATCTCGACTACTTTTTTAGAAACATCTCAAAAAAATGCAGTTAGCTCCTACCAAAATCACACCACAAAACCATGGAGAGGGTCTGATGATAAATAAACATTTTCCAATGGACAGAAGCCAATTGTAGTTGCTACAATTTCAATTAAATCAATTTGGATCAATACGAGCAAATAAGAGTCTAAAAAGTAGCAGAGAATAAGGGAAATATGTTGGTCTTGCAGAAACAGTGAGGGGGTTTCAATTGATCCTATCCAGGGCTCTGTCTAGCATGGCTATAAACGTCTAAGATTACACTAGAAAAAAGGTAGGAATGTTAACAGCAAGCCTGCCTTCATAATATTACTACCATGCAGCTGATCTGACGTAAAAAACTGAGACCATGTCAGCTGCATGAGGGGTACATCCATTTCAAGATAGTAGAGGTCTCTCATTGGTATACACAATTTTATGGAGGCCCAGACGAAGATGAGTTACCTGCATGTATCTCAAATGCAGGCTTCACCTGAAAATGACAAATGTCGGGCATTGAGGTGCCCTATAATCATGAAAGGCACTTTGGAGCTGATTCAGTCCAATGTTTAACCAAACACTACTAGTGTAGAGTCCAAACGCAAGCACCAGACTACGGTAGAAACCCTTTTTAAACACGCAGAAGCCTTTTTTCATTTTTTTTCCCCAAATAACTTTGTACCCACAAACTCCAGACATGTAGAAAAGGAGGAGCATCTTTTTCTAACTGTAGGCTAAGCATCAACTATCCATCTTAATGAGGGAACTCACTAGTTTCCCTAGTGCAAATGGCCCTTTTTACTGGATAAGAACTCTGCTTGCATTGGTAACCATCATGCTTAACAGCTCAGCTGAGCCATTCATCCAAACTTTCACATCCAACTACAATTTGGTAATCTCCAAATGAATCATATTGCTCGCATGAACTTGACTCCATCAGTATCACATTTTTCACATAATTCTCTTGGGGAAAAAATTGAATATAAATACCCAAGTATCACATTAATTGATTTGTGGAACCACGGATCTCGCCAGCCATACCAAAGGTCTTCCTCTATTTCTCTTAAATCCTAAGTGCCTGCACCTCCTTAAGCCATTGGATCTCTTTGCCCATAACTTCCATAAGCCAGTCCTCCAGCAACCTCGGCACCCAGGCCAACCTCAACCATAAAATCATGGCCCTCAAATTAACTTGAAGAATCGGCAAGGCAAGCTTTATCCGGACCGGATGATCAAATACATAGAATGGATATCTCCCACATGGTTTGCACCTACTTTCCTTAGGTTGTTACATAGAGCTCTAGCTCAACTCCAAGCCTTTTTTTTTTTTGGTACAACGGCGGCTCACACTCGACGAGTGTGAATGCGGCCATCAAAATTAGAAAACAAAATACTGCAAAGGCCCGCTGACAAAGATGCGTGGTCCACCTATACAAAGCCACCCGAGTGATAAGCCGTAAATGAAGCTACCCAGTCGGCAGCACTGTTTGCCTGCCTGTATATATGTGTGGCCTAGTAGGAGCTGCACTCATCCAGAAGTCTGTAGATATCATGAACCATCGGCCTCACCTCCATTGCACATCCTCGACCCCGGATCCACGCGATCACCGAAGCCGAATCCCCCTCAAGGAGGACGCGATCTACCCTCAGCATCCGTTGGGCATATGACAACCCCTCCCAGGCAGCTCTAAGATTGGCACATGCAACCGACATGTCGTAGATCCACTGTTCCCCTGCCGCCGCCAGATAACTCCAAGCCTTTCCCTCCTTTCTTTTGAAGCAATGAATGCAGCTAAGCAAACAAAGTACCCCTACCTAAGAGGGGCGCCACCAGACTTCTGAGGATTGAGAGGCCAGTCAAATCTTGATCCGGTTGCTCCAGTTGAGCTAATTGAGAGAATGGCCTCAGTTGGCCTAATAACTAGAAAATCACTTCCTTGCATTTGATAAATCGCATCCTTCTCAGTCTGGTCCAACAAAAACACTATCAAGACCTCAATCACAGTGCACAAGGAGCCAAAGCAGACCTATACATAATTGAACACGGGAAACCATGCCCAGAGCTCTGGATTGAGAGGTTATTTCGTTACATGATCCATCTATATGGCAGCCATGGGATGCTAGATCAATCATTCCACACCTTTGAGGAGATGGAAGATCATGGTATCCATGCCACCACCAGACCACTAGAGGAGTTAATTCGGACACGTATACAGAACAAGAACAGCGAGAAAGTGAATCATGAATTTCGCGAACTCCCACAAATGCATGGAAACGGACTTGTTGCCAACATATACCATATTGTGTAGGTGCATATGGCAGCCTAGGCTCGACAGCATCTGGATGTGCTAGTTTGGAAGAGATGTGTACAAAGGAGGGTTGCTTGCTTATTGAATGCGCATATAATATCCTGATCCATGGATTTTATAAAAGTAAGATGAAGTTGAGAAAGTTATGAGACTAATCGCAAAGAATGGCTGCCCACCAACGGAGTTTGCACATAATCAAAGGATTAAAAGGCTATGCGAAAATTAATAAAAATGGATGGAAGCAAGAGCCGTGATGGTTTTGAGGGTAAATGGCATACAGACCAAAAGTGACCTCTGTGTCCACTTGATTTACGGGCTCCGCAAGGTTGGAACCTTCAAAGAGGCTAAGAAGGTTATAGATGAGATTGCAAAGAAGGTGAAAGTTCGAAAAGGTATATTCAATTGTTGTTTTTTTTTTTTTTTTTTTTTTTTTTGCTAAAACGGGCAATTCATACTACTCGGGTACGAACACACCCAACAGAATCTGCATACAAAAGGTCCCGAAATGCTCCGGGCACGTCATCCCCACCAACCCAAAGGGTGCCTCCTGAGTGGCTCGCAACATACGCCGCCACCCAGTCTGCCGCCCCATTCGCCTCACGATATACATGCATAACCTGAAGGGAAAACCCCTCACTCACCATCAACCATATATCACGGAGTAAAGGGTGAACTCCTCCATCACTATGAGGGCCCTCCCGGATCCAACTAATCACGGTGGCTGAGTCACCCTCCAGGAGGATAGAGCTCGCCTGAAGTACCTGTCGCGCATACCGTAATCCCATCCAAGCCGCCGCAGCTCTGCCCCTAGGACCGAGGTATCGAAGATCTGACAACCCCCTGCTGCCACCATGTTGGAGCCTGGGCCCCTAATAACAAAACCTGCTCCTCCTCTCCTGCCTCCATCCAAGACTGAGCCGTCAAAATTGACCTTGAGGAAGCTTGGGGGTGGGGGCTCCCAGGTGAAAAACACCGTGTGAGTGGCTGCCGAAGCAGAATGGGGGCCCCAGATGTCCCTAGCTGTCAAAGGTCTATGATGCAGATCTACAGAAAGAAACTCTACTGCCTGAGCCCGAGCCCGCTCCATCACAAATCGTGGGGACAGGCTAGGCCTACCAAAAACACGGGCGTTCCTGGCCATCCATACCTGGTAAGCTGTGCAGGACGCCCTAATAGCCACAGACCTCATCTGGGTGGAGATGGAACAACGCCGGACCTCCTCCAAAAAACTATCCCTCCGTCTCCAGACCGCCTCCGGAATCCCTGATAACCTCCAAGTCCCCCTCGCCCAGACACACTGGAATAGTACATGATCCACTGACTCATCTGCCTCACAATACTGGCACAAAGGAGGAATGCTAACTCCCCGACGGCTCAACTCCAAGCTCGTCGGCAGACGATCCCATGCTACCTTCCAGAGGAATAGTGCCACCCTCTGGTGTAGCCCGAACCTCCATATCCAGCCACAGTCCCTACCCAGGTCTGACTCCTGCTGAAGAACCCGAGCGACCTCACCAACCCTGACTCTAGCCCTACAAGTGGTGCTCCAAACCCTAACATCTGGACCTCCCGATCCCGGGATGGGGAGGGCTCGAATCCGCTCTGCTAAGTGCTCTCCGAAGAACTGGCCCAACCTGTCGACATCCCACTCTGCCTCCCCAGGCATAAGGAGGTCATGCACTTGGAGCCCCACAGGCCCCTCATCACTGATCATCGTCGGCCACAGCCTCAGCGGAAGTGCATCCACCCAAGGGTCCTCCATCACATCAATGCTCCGTCCATCGCCAATCAGCCACCTAGTATGTGCCAGTGCAATAGGTATATATCTCCCAACCTCACGCCATATGAAAGATGCCCTCCGGCCACCCACCACCTGCCCAGCTGAGCCTGGCCGACCATATCTCGCTCTCATGACCTGACACCAGAAACCATGTGGCTCCAAAACAGTCTGCACTGCACGTCGCGCCAGGAGCGCCTCCCGCCTCGCCAATAGAGACTGCACCCCCAAACCACCCTCCCTCAGAGGAAGGCATACTCTCTCCCAGGCCACCAAGTGTACCCCATGGCCCCCCCAGAGGAGCCCCACAGGAAACTACGCATAAGCCGCTCTATACCCACCAGCACCGTCTTCGGCACACTAGTATGGGCCATAGTATAGACAGGCATGGAACAGAGAACTGACCTAACGAGCGTCAACCTGCCCATCATAGAAAGTGACGAGGCTCTCCAACCCTCGAGCCTGCTCTGCACCCTCTGTATCAAAGTAGAGCACTCCGCCATCCTCAGCCTCCTCCCTGTGATGGGGACACCAAGGTAGTCCAGTGCCCCCTCCTGCTCCCGCATCTCCAATATCGCCCTGATCTCCCGTCTGAACCTCCGCTCCGTGCTCGGACTGAAGTGTATGGATGATTTTTGGTGATTGATTCTCTGCCCAGACGCCGTACAATACTCCGTCAACACCCTCTGGATGGCTCGCGCATCCCTCACCCTCGCCCTAGCCAGAAGCAGGCAATCATCTGCAAAAAATAAGTGAGAAATAGGGCGGGCACCCGGGGCTGGACTGTAAGCAGCCAGCACCCGGTCCTCGCAGGCTACATGTAAAGCACGGGATAGTACATCAGCGCAGATGATGAATAGGTATGGGGACAAAGGACAGCCCTGACGAAGCCCCATAGTAGCTCGAAAGAAGGGCGAAGGCGTACCATTGACCAAGATGGAGAATCTAGGCCCCTGCACACAGCCAAGAACCCAGTCAATCCAGATCTGATGGAAGCCAAAACTCTCCAGTGCCCGTCTGAGAAACTCCCATCGGATCCGGTCATAAGCACGCTCCATGTCCAGCTTTACTGCCATCAAACATCGCCTCCTCGAAGCTCGCTGTAAGTCTCCCATCATCTCCTGAGCTAGCAAAATATTGTCTGATATACTCCTCCCAACCACAAACGCACCCTGCTCCTGACTAATAATAGTAGGCAACAGAGCCTTCATCCTCCCAACCATAAGCCTCGCCACAATTTTATATACTGTGGTACACAAACTAATAGGCCTGTAATGACCGGGCACCGACGCATCCCGTCGCTTCGGAACCAAGGTAATGTAAGTAGCCTGCCAGTCATCTGTCATCACTGCCCTACTGAAGTATAGCTGCACAGCCTCCACCACTGATCTCTGAATAATACTCCAATATCTCTGAAAGAAAAAGGGTGGAAAACCATCCGGTCCTGGGGCCTTGTCCCCTGCTAATGCCCAAACTGCCTCCTGCACTTCTGTATCTAAAACCGGCTGAATCAATGCTTCATTATCAGCCTCCTCAATTCTGACTGCCGGCCTGGGGAGCTGACCCCGCACATAAGTCCCCTCTACCTCCGTCCATCTGGATCTGAAAAAGTCGACCATCACCTGTCGCACTGCCGAGTCCTCCTCCACTCGCTGGCTCGTCCCAACTCTCAATGATCGTATCATGTTCCTTTGCCTCCTGATGATCGTCGATCGATGAAAGAAACTAGTGTTTCGGTCCCCCTCCTTAACCCACTGCGCCCTCGACTTCTGCCTCCAAAAAATCTCATGCTGATGCAGTAACGAGTGATGAGAGGCCAAGTGACGACGCAGCTCTGCCATCTCCTCCTCCTCAAGCTCTCCATCTCGATCCTCCCTCCCCTGGAGCTCCGCAATCAACCCCTCTACCTCCTCTAGTCTCCTGAATATATTGCCCACTACCTCCCGGTTCCATCTGCGCAGGCGTCGCTTAGTAAGCTCCAATCTACGCGATACCCTCTGCATAGCATCTCCCTGCACTGGCATGCCCCATGCCCTCCTAACTACTTCCCAGGATTGGGGGTATGACAACCACAGCTTCTCAAATCGGAATGGGCTATGGTGGCTAGAGCTCACTGCTGTAGAAATCAAAAGAGGACAATGATCTGAGGCGATCCGAGCAAGGTGACTGACCTGGTATGATGGGAATCGCTGAATCCAGTCCGGAGATGCCAACGCCCTATCCAGCCGCTCCCATACTCTCGCTCGTCCAAGCTGGTTGTTACACCAAGTAAATCGCGGCCCAGAAAAGCCAAGGTCCACGAGGCCGGTATCATCCAGGAACTCCCGGAACTCCCTCCTATCTCCAGAGTCGGAGTAGGCCCTACCACCACGTTTCTCATTGGAGCTAAGAATGCAGTTGAAATCACCCACCACCATAGTCGGAATCCCCTGAGTCAACAAACGGGTCAGCTCGCCCCAAAGGACTCTCCTCGTCCGGTAATCAGTGCTGGCATAGACCCCACACAGGACCCACGGAGCTTCATTTGGTTCCGAGATGACCATCACAACCTGCTGAGTGCAATTGCGAAAGACATCTACAGAGGCCACTCCCCGCTTCCACAACAACAAAATACCTCCAGACAAGCCCTGGGATTCTACTACAAAGGAATCCCAATCAAAAGCTAAGCGCCGCTGCACCCGACGCATACCTTCTCCAGATACCCGTGTTTCACAAAGAAAACAAATATCGGGGCAATGAAGCTGCACAAATCTCCTGAAGGACGACAAAAATGAAGGCTTGGCCGCCCCCCTACAATTCCAAGCTAAAATCTTCATATAACACAGTGGGATAAGTGTTTGCCCTGTCTGCGTGGGCTTCTCTTTCCCTGTTCATGAGGCTTAACCTCCTCACCCAACTCCCCACCTTCCTGGATCGCCGCCCGCAGCAAATCAGCCACCTTGCCATGATCCTGGATGGGAGAAGAAGACCCCTGCCCCGTGCCCCCTAGAGTGCTTCTCATCACCACCACCGTAGAAGAGGCTGGGGAGAGCCTTACCGGAGCTGCCAGAGGTCTGAGAGTCCCATCCCCGTCCTCCATCTTCAGCTTCCCCTTGTTTTTCTGACACGGCGTGGGCACCACCTCCCTTTGTGAAGCTTTAGCCGAACTCAGCTCCTTCCGGTGGTGCAGGCCCTCCAGCACTTCCTTGGCCGGAACCTTGCTGCCCTCTCCGGCCACACCCTCGCGCCGAGCTGGGGTCTCACCTGCCACTGCCGTTCCGCTCGCCGTGGGCGCTCCGTCCTCCGCTCGCATAGTCCCAGCCGTTCCGGCAGCAGGTGGAGCACCGCCCAACGTCGGTCGACTAGGGGGTCTCACCGGCGGCAGGGAGGCACTCCGGAAGTGCCTCCGACCATCCTCCCTCCGGCGTAGGCACGGGTCATCGAAAGAGGACGTTGAGACCGATCGAGGCAAATGAGTCGACTCAGCCCTACCAACTCCCACAGCCCCCTTCCGCTTGGCTGGGCTTCTGGCCCTTTTCAATGGGCTTGGGCCCTGCCCATGGGCCAGCCCAGTAGCAACATCTAGGCCCTTTATCCCGTGGCCCGACCCATCAGTGAGAGGCAGGCCTGGGCTTGGCTTGGCCCGTCCCGAGTCGGATCCACCCTGCTGGCCAAGAGAAGTGGTCGAACCCAACCCCTTGATGATTTCCGGTTCAGACCCCAGAACCCCACCAGTTTGGGTCATCTCCGCGTCCGACACCCGTGCTTCCGTCTCCTTCGTCTCCGGCGACCTCCTCCTGGCCAGCTTAGAAGGCTTTTGCCAGCCTTCCGTGTCCGTGGGCGACAGAGGGAGATTCAGCGCAGCGATAGGAGACCTCGGCCCCAGATCAGAGGGAGGATCCTGCACCGGAGTTGTTTGAGCGACCTTCGCCACCGAGGCCTTCTTCATCGGCTTGTTCGCCTTCGGCCGCCATATCTTAGTTGTTGTCAGCCACGGGCCGAAGGGACGCCGACTCCCCAACTCATCACCCTCCTTCACCTCAGATGACAGCCCCTGGGGGGGCTCCTCCATCCCAGTCCGTTGGGAGCTCTGTTCTCCCTGTTCTCCAGCCGTCGCCGGGGCCGTGGGAGGAAAGGGGCAATCCCCCTCCCCGTGCCCCAACCGAGCACACTTGTAGCAAAAACCAGGCAGGTTTTCATAACGGAAAACCTGCCAGTGTAGGTCGGATCCTACCTGGATGAACGTCCCCGGCCTGAACGGCATCCCCGCATCCACCTCGATCTTGACACGGGCAAACCCGAGTTTCCGGCCCTGGTCGGTGACCTTGTCCAGCGCCAAAGGTCGTCCAGCCTTCGCCGCGATACCCCAGATCAGCTCCCTCGTCCAGTACTCCATCGGTAAGCTTGGTAGCCGAAGCCAAACTACCGTACGGCACAGCTTGTTGGTCCCCGGAACAAAGTTCGGCCGCCATCGCTCCATGGTCAGGAGCTGACCTGCCACCAACCAGGGACCGCCTTCCATGGCCGCCTCCCGATCCTTCTCACTCCGGAATCGAAACGCAAAGGTCTCGTCCGCCAGCATGAACTCCTCGACATCGTAGTCGAGTTTTCCCGCAGCTCGCAGCTCCCGACTGATCCATTCCACGGGTACGCGACGACCCAAGCTCCCCATGATCACCGCAGTATCACGCCACGCCGCCCGGGCCACCTCCATCTTCTCCGGCGAGATCTCCACCACATCCGTGTACCGTCGCTTCAAAACTTCGAGCTCCGCCGTCGTGATTTGGTGATTGGTCCAGGTCGATGCCCTCGACGAGCCCTTTACCACATTCGCCCACGTCCGGCCCATCTCCGGCGCCTTCGGGTGGGTTTCCTCCCCTTTGTTACCCGAGCTCGTCTCCTTCTTCTCCAGCTCCACAGGGCCCTTCGTTGCCATCTTCTACAGTGCCCTAACCGGACGCCGTGAACCCCCTTCACTTCTCGCGCACCAACCGTTTGGGAACAGTCCCCACCCACCGCACGAGAATTGACGCACCTAGGCACACATCCCGAGTCACTCTCTCTCTCACCACCCCATTGACGCGATTTCTCCTTCCGCTCAGTCGGCTTTCTTGCATTCCATAACAAGAGGTTTGCTAATGGAAACAGCAGCCGGCAGGCCCAACTTGTTTCTGGCGGTGCTTAGGCCACGACGGTGGCTGACGATGCTTGGGACAGAGGAAGGAAGAGACACCAACGAACTCCAACTCAAATCATTCACCATTCTTCAATTGTTGTTCGGTGAAACATCTTTTGAAGAGACATCAATGGGGAAGAGCATGGTGAATGATTTGGCATCTCAAAGATTATAAACAATGAAGAACTTGCAAGAATACTTTGATCTACCAATCAAACAGTGCCAGCAGAACGTTGAAATCCTTGAAGAATGTTTCTACAATTGTTATTGACTTTTCCACTAAGTTATATCCATATCTTTCTTAAGTAAAGATCTATGAAGACTTGGGTACTATGTCACTGTTTAGAGTCATAAGGTTAAAATTGAACTGATAACAAAACAAATGCTACTTTTATTGCTTTCCCAGTTATGATATTGATGTTTAATTCTGCATAATTGTTTTTGGTGCTACTTTTTGATGAGCCATCTAGTGTTGTCGCATATTATCTTTGGACAGCTCAAAGCACAACAGCAAGAAAATTTTTTCATAAAATCTAAAGAGCAAGTCGCTAGAAACTTGGCTTCTATTTGGTATTGCTCTACAAGTTTCAGTTATGAAAACCAAAACCGATTTCTATTAAAAAAAAAAAAAAAACTCAATACTCAAAACTTATTTGGAAGTCAGTTGGGTTGTGGCAGTGGCGGTGGTGCAGTTGAGGCCAGTGAGCAGCGGTGGTGCCGGAAGTGATGGTGTTGGTGGCAGTGGGGTAACAGGCAAGCGGTAGTGGGTGCTGGTGGGGGCCAACGGGAGTGGCAATGGGCGGTTTCCATTTTCAAAGGAAAACGAAAGTTATTTCTAAGAGCTTTCACTTGTAATGAAAACTCTAAAAGCAAGTTGCCAGAATATTAAAAAGTGAAATGTGGAACCAAATAAGTTTCTAGCCTCAGTTTCTGCGTTTTCAGAAACGAAAAATGGCAGCGATGCCAAATAGGTCCCTAGTTTCTGGTTTTCTTGCATGGCTTCCCTGACTGATCCAAGTTCAAGTTTGAAATTGTGAAAAAGTTCAGGAGGGACGGCTTTCCTTCTTATATGGTGATACACAGAATTAATAAACCTAGTATTGAATTTTACCTTCATCCTGTTCTATTAATGCTAACCATTCGTTTTGCTTCACAAAGATAGTTAACTCAAAGCATATGTAATTGGTTTGCCATGAGTTTCTAAAGTCCACTAAGCTTTATATGGTTGCTCAGCTTTATATTCATGGAGAGGGAAGTTAAATCAATTGCCACTAGGTCAAACTAATGGAGTATAAGAGAAAGTTAATATCTTCTCCCAGTTTTGTTATATTTATCAGTAATATGTAACTGATGATTTCCATAAACAGCCGAGTAATGATACAGTTTTAAAATATTGCCACTACAGGAAAAGTCGGCTTTACCGACGCTTTTTTGCCGACGCTTTTTACAAGGGTCGGCAATTTTCGGTCTAACGTCTAAACTTGGTGATGCTTATAAAAAGCGTCGGCAAAAAACGACGCTAATACGCGTTGGTGTAGTCGCAGGCCTAAGACGGCGCTTTTTAGCGTCGTCGGAAGCCAATGACCCCCCCTCCAAACAACCCCCTGTCGGAAGCCACCCTCACACGACTGTCGTAAAATAAGCGCCCAGGGCCAATTTCGGGATCGGACCGCGTTCCCATGGGGCTCCTTTTCCTTGCCATGACCTTCTCCCTCCCTCTCCCCCCACCCCTTGAAAAACCCCTCTCCTCTCGCATTCACAGATCCTTCAATCCTCCCGAAACCCTGACCCTAACCCCAGCGAGCAATCGAAGACGAGAAATGGCCCAGAGAGAGAAGGAGCTCCAGGTCCCAGAGACTCTCACCCTCTGCGTCAACAACTGCGGCTTCTACGGCAACCCCGCCATCAACAACATGTGCCAAGCCTGCTTCCAGGCTACCGAATTCGCCTCCCCCTCGCCACCCTCCCGCTCCAGCCACGAGAAAGCCAGCTCCGCCCCGGCTCGGTCGCCGGATCCGGCAACGGAAGCAGGGAGGGGAGGTGCGGAGGGGCCGGCGGCCAAGGCTGATGCTGCCGCCGCAGTGGTGTCGCCGGCGAGGCGGGTGAGCCGGTGCGCGGGTTGCCGGAAGAGGGTGGGGCTTACGGGGTTCCGGTGCCGATGCGGAAGCAGGGAGGGAAGCCAACGACCCCCCTCCAAACAACCCCTGTCGGAAGGGTCATCCCTCCTCCCTCAACCCATTCCAGAGATCGGAAAGCATCTATTTAAGCAGTAGTATTACCCACATCTCTCTCGCCCATTCCTCGTCTTCTCTCTCTCTCTCCAGAAACATCGGTCACCAGTGCTTCATAGAGATAGAGGTACAGAGACCAAACCCTTCTCCAATCCCTCTTTTGCTTGATCTTTTCGACTTTTTTTTTGGTTGTTTTCTCGTATTTTCTTGGGATCTGTTCTACCCTTAGATGTCGATGAGTTCTATGCGATGTGCGATCCAGGTGAGTTTTTTTTTGTTTTTTTTGGTAAAGATCGGTAGAAGTTTGAGATCAGGGTTGTTTTGGTGTTGGATCTGGTTCTTCGAATCGAGAGATTTGGGTGTGGGTTGATTTGATGTAGAGAAGGAGAACTTGTGCTTGTATGGGCATCCTGGAGGGATGTGGGAGGTGACGTTGCCGGCGAAGGAGGTGCCGCCGGAGCTGCCTGAGCCGGCGCTCGGGATCAACTTCGCGAGGGACACAACAACAGAAAGGAGCCGGTGCACAGCGACTCGTGGCTCCTTTCTGTCGCCTTCTTCTTCAGAGCCTGCTTCAATGGCAACGAGAAGCGATCGCACCCCGGCCATCCGGCCCCCAGGGCCTCATGTTCCCCATGATCGAGTCCCCCGGCGCCGCCGAGCTCGCCGTCTCATTCTTCTGTTTCCCGCCGCGCGGCGTCCACGGGTCCGCCGACATAGTGGTGCGCACCTCAGCCTACGGCATCGACAATGGCTACCTGGCGCAGGTTGACGAGGAGCTGCTGGTGATGTGCAAGGTGGAGACGGCGGCAAGGCTGGCGGAGATCAAGGCGATCGCTAGCGTCGAGGGGGTCGACGTGGTGCAGATGGATCTGAGCGCGAGCATGGGGCATCTGTGGGATCTGAGGGATGCGATGAAGGAGGCGGAGAGAAAATTGGGGAGGAATCGAGGCTCTGATTCAAAATATTTTTAAAAATATATTTTTTTAAAAAAATATTTACAACGACGTTTTAAAGCGTCGGCGAAAACCCAAAACTGGTTTGGGCTTTCCTGACACTTTAAAGCGTCGGCGAATGTCGTTTTTGCCGACGCTTTTGTTAGCGTCGGGAACCGACACTTTCTTTTAGCGTCGGCAAAAACCGGACCCACGCCCACCTGCCCGACGTCTGACCCACGCTTTGAGGTGCGTGGCTGGAAATTCGCCGACGCTTAAAAGCGTCAGTAGAGACCAAAAAAACCGCCGGAAGATATCCTTTCTTTTGTAGTGTGCCTACTGTATAGAAGGATCAGCACTTAAAATATCACAGCAACACATGCAAGACCTGCGCAATCATGGAGACAGCTACAGGTACGAGGACAGAAAACAACAAGCACAGGCAAATTAAATGTAATTAACACTCACAAAATGGAGAGGGATCTCAACTGCAAAAGGACGAGGGAGCAAATATGTCATCTTTTGCCCATGACATGAATCCATTTAATGAAAAATGTATTCTACACCTCTGGAAGCCAACAAAGCAATTGTTACAGAACTTGAAAAGAGCAAAAAAAAAATAATTATCCATGATACTTCATCAGCAACATTCTTCCCCACAATGTGGAGGGTTTCAACAAATTTTACATGAAAATTGAAAAGTCAGCCAGAAACCCTTAAGCCAGACCGCTGATATTTCAAACATTCATAAAAAGAGGGAAAAAATCTTGAGGACATTCATTTCATGCAATTAGCATTTGCAACATTTAAGTCATGCACATATATCTAAATCTTGCTGAACATAATTTTGGTCCATTCAGAGTTTTCAACTAATGCCAGCCAACAAGGCATACCTTATCACTCCCTTCATGCTTACTGAGGCAATCCTTCTTCCACTTCCACATATCAGCATTCCCTGAGAACTCCTCCATCTTCACGATGAGCTCCCGAGCTTCCTCAACCTTCGACCCATTCACGGGCCCATTCACAAGCATCTTCATGGTTGAAGAGCATGGGACCCAGTTCCTTGCCATGGTCTCCTTGACCACTCCCAGTGCCGCCTCAAAGTCTCCACCTTGGCAGAGGTAATAAATCAATGTAAAGTAGCAGCTACCATCCACGACACACCCGCTTTTCCCCATCTCCTCGTAGAGTTTCTTCGCCTCCCCCCAACACATGAAATCCCACCAAGGCATTAGGTGATCAAACAATGGAGCAAACTCGATTGATCATCAATCCTTTTCTACTAAAATGACAAATTACTTCCATATTGGAAACCCGTTAGGACACGCATTATCACAAAATTTCTGGATAAAGCCATTGCCAGCAGCTGTATTATAATAAAGCCAGGAGATAGTAGGCCAAGGAAAGGTGAAGAGGAAATGGGTTATACAGGTGAAGATGACAGAAGAACAATAAGAAACTGAATCCAAGCCGCAAAATGTTGGATATCTTGCCGTACACAGCAGTATGATTGGTTCCTAGATATTTCACATAGCCTCATGAGGAAGGGATTAGCAAGAACGGGTGGGTTTTGAAACATGAGGATAATAGAAACGGTCGTCAGCTGCAAAGATGTCAGAGGAGAAGACCCAACACAGTGGAGATGGTCTTCTAAATAACTAAACCAGTTTCCTCAAAGACCTGTTTGCAAAGATGAGTGGTAGAAAATAATTTTAAAAAGAAAATATTCCCTCTGTTAATGATCATGAAGAAACCTTTAATACAAATTTAAAGAAACTGGAAACAGAAAAAGGCGTCCAATAACATAAAAAAGCAATGCTGCTAATGATCATTATAAGCATTTGATACTATTGCTCCCAGAAAAATAAATAGCTGATAAAACAATTAATAAAGCACACGTTAGTGCTGTAGCAAAAGTAATGCTTGATACAATTCCTGTATGTGCCTCATTTCCACAGGGTACTTGCCACATGACATTTTTCGCATATCCAGCACCCAGATTTTTAAGTGTCCATGAACAGGACTCTGGTTGTAATTGTTTTGGTCTACAGCGTATGAACAAGTCTGGTCGGCCTACCTTGATCCTTGCATAACCACTGGAGTCAAGGGGTGCAAATGAAATCAACTAATTAAAACTGTATGTTTCAAAACTTGCAGAACTGACTCTGGCAAATGTGATTGAAGTTTAAACTACCAGAAATTGTAGGGCAAAGAACGCTAGTAAATAGAAAATTGGACAAACTATGTTTCAAAGTTTAAGTGGAAAATGACGAGCTAGTTCAGAGATTCTTCTTAAGGTTAACTATATGAAACTGGTGCAAAACCTTCTATATGATTTGAAAAAGTTTAAGAGATCCCAATCCTATAAAAGGAGAAATATTCCCTGGATAAGAAGTGAAAGCCAAAGCGTCTAGCTAGAGCTGGCCCCACTAATTTACATTTATTTATGACCACTATTCTAATTTAAGGTTAAAGAATAGAAAACCTCATCATAAATATAATCTACAATGAAATAAAACTGATCACGGATTGTCTGTCCACTAGTTTCCGAGTTATTGAATCCAAGGTACAACATAATCAACATCCAGCTATTGTAAATGTGAAGTCATGCATGCATGGTAATACCCATTTCACTACAATACTGTCAACCGCCTCATTCGCTGTAAAAGTGCTTGAGTTCATATGTGCAATCTGATAGAGGAATTAAAGAAACTCAAATAAATTGCAATTACAAGTTTTCTCATGCATTCATCTCCATTTCTTATTTTTAACAGAAAGCTTATATTCTATATGATTCAAACTTCTAATAAAAATGATGATGAATCTAATATAAAAAGTTTCATAGTAGAAAACAAAAAAGACAAACACATCAGACAGAAGTAAGAAGAGAGGCATTGGTACCCTAAACAATGAACTACTCCAGCAACTTAAGACTCAGAAAGTCGGAAGTTCTCCTCAATAAAAGTCAGTGACTTAGAAGTCACTGAAGCAAATTATTTGAATCCAAAGATCTTAGAGTCAGCAAAGAACACGAGAATAAGGTAATTCAATTTTCAATCCTCAGGGTTGGTTTGGTATTTCCTTAATAAATAAGATGGAGTCCAGATGTCATATTCCAGTTTTAAGATGGGTAAAGGGGGGCCTGTGGAGATTTAAATCAAGTTTAGAATGATTCAAAAATCTTTACATGGGGGACACCATAGGGATTTAAATTTGTAGCTTTTCTGTCTCACTCCTCAAAAAGTCAGACTTTCATTTCTCTGCTTCACGATATGAGGACACACACTCCCAACCACCCTCCCCACGTGCCTTTGATCACATTTTATATATTTGATTGAAACAAAATTTTTTGCTTCATCTTTATGATGCTAACCATTGCATGAAGGTTGATAACAGATTTCATGTATAATTTTTCTAGTTTCTGTTATCCTTTGGCATCTTACAACCCAAGGCTTCAATAGTGGCCCATATTACAATATGTCAATGATTGGACTCGAGACAATTCTCCAACTAGCATTGAAAATTCAATACAACACACCATCAGAACAATAATAAACATGCCTTTTATACAGAAGAAATATCATATTCTCCAACTATATGCATACAATTAAGTTAAGAAGTTCATTAGCTGTACACGAAATGATGAGGAAAAAAACTCAACACATTTGGCATTGAGAGCTTCCTAGTTGTCAAATGTAACAAACTTTGAATAGTTTAAGTTTGATATGGACATTATATGCACCCGCTAAACAATTTACCAACTAAAATTATAAAATTTAATTATATAAAATGCCAGTTTTAGCATACAACCACCAAAACTATACAAACAAAGTCTTAAATAACATGAAACACTCCAAAGTAATGTGCCGTAACTTATTTGTTTTTTTCTTAAACTCACCGGATATCTAGCATGCAGCGGTAACTGAATAACAGTTTCATAGTTCTCCAACAAGTCATTCCTAATATCCGTGTGAATTTCAACAATTGATCTGTTGGACAGAGCAGAGGGTAATTCCAGATTCGAGTCTCCAAAAATGGTAGCATCAAGAAAGGCTGCAGGGGAGGAAAGTTATCAACACTTAACAAAGGAGTAAATCAATTGGCTTTGCTGCAAGAATATGATAAGCTTTCTACCTCTACGGTGGACAAGATGTTGTAGCTCAAATGGATCTGCAAAGGCTCCAATTGGAAGTCTTTCAATAATCACTGCTTCACAAGAGTAAGAATCAAGCCACTTCATAGGATCTGATCGGTTAACAAATCTCAAGGCGGAAACCACATGTCGATGAGAACCTTCACCGCTCAGATGTCGGTGCAGGTCTGCAAGTCCAAGCACATTCATATCATTAGCCAGCCCTCTACACAAGTCACCTGTACCAAATCCTTGAGCTAAAAAATCATGAAAATCTGATTCAAGCAGGCTATTGCGGTGATCATAATAAGAGCTGGCAAGGTAAGCTTGAGAGCATGGCAAACAGCCAAAGATTCTCCCATCATTGCTTCCCACATTGCTCACCTGACATTAAATTTAGTAGATGGAAATATAAATATAAATAATGTATAATTAAAGCAATGACCAAAAATAATGATAAAAAGATAATTATGTGACCTAAATTATATAGCAAAAAAGATACAATGAATAAAAAGACGGCATATGTTTCCTGCAAGACAGCACTCAAAGACAAGTTCTTTGCCAAAATTATTATCTTACCTAATTATAATAAAAACAATACAAAACAATGTTAGGAGACTCAGGTGCAGCCCATAATGCAAATCATAAGTTTTCATGCTAACCTGGTCAGAAGACAAAGCAGCGGCATCACATGCCCAATTGCTGGTTAAGATCAAGAGGAAGAAGAGGCCAAATATCATCAGCCATTGGGCCTTATGCTGGCATTGCATGTCCATATACTAGTGGTTACACTTCCCAGTGGAACTGTGAAGGAGAACAAGGACCGGGCATTAATGAGAATCTCCAATTAATCCATGTATATGATTATGCGAGTCACAGACAACTCACCAAGCATTGAGATTACATCAATCGGGAGGGGAAAAGATGAAAATTTTGAGGATTAAATAGGATTAATTAGCTGATTTTTAAGGGAAATAAATAAATATGTTTGGGGATTTATCGCAGTAGCTACTAAAAACTAAAGAAAAACACAAGAACACCAGATCCCTTGCATTCCAACAAATCAGGGTCAGGAAAAAAAATTTTCTATACCTGCGAGTAAAATTTCTCAAAAAAAATCGAAGATTCCTCACGAAAAGAGGAGCAGATAGAATCCAGTTGAGCGGAAAAGGGTTTCAAACTACCCTCACTGAGGAGATTTGGGATCGCATAGAGAGATTGACGGTGGGGAGTCAAGGGTTCAGAGAGAGCGAGAGAAAGAGAGACGAGAGCCGGAGCCGGAGCCGGAGCAGGTTCGGTGCGGTTGATATCGGGCATCATACACTGAGGATCCTTATTTCTGGATTTTATATCACAGAGGGCTTAAATGTTAGAGGGCAACAATTCAGTTTTAAGTTTTAATTCCTCCAGTACTTCGATAGAGGTGAATTGACATCTAACGCCGCGACAGAAGACGGAACCTATCTCTAATTTTTATATCTTAAGGGGCTTAGGTATAAGAATACAAAAAAAAATCAGTTTTAACTCGTCAAGAGTTGTAAGCCGTCCCTACTCGGTTGGTTGCCCAAAATAGAGCACAAAGCAACAGCGCCTCTTGCTCGTATGTCCCAAAATTTTTTGAAATTATCAAAATTTTAGTATGAACAATCGTCGTTGTTTATCAGTATAATGAAATAATACTATTTTTATCCCTAAAGCCCATGTGAACATGATAGTTGATTATTATTTAATTACTTTTAAATAAAGATGCATATAATCTAATGCAAGATGATATTGATAATGGCATTAGAACTTGGTTCTCCCATAGAAAATCTGATTCCGCCCCTTACCAAGTGGTGAGCTCATGTTATCGATCAATGTTGTCAACAAATTTTTTTCTAGCAGTCAGTCCCAGTCAATATCTTGTCTTCATCTAGTCTTATAAAGATTTTTCTGCAAGAAGAATAAGTGCCACATATTCTCAAAAGCTCAACTCTTAATTATATGATAGTGTTTGCACGTTTTAAATACTCTCTCTTTGAGATTGATCATGGCTTAGACCGATCGAAGTGCCTTGACTTCCTCGAGATGTCAAGGAGGGCTGCAGGAGAGGAGATCAACGCCACATCAATTGGAGCGACAACACACAAGAGGAATGGAGAGAGGAAACGAGGTGGCGGAGGACTGGTGGTGCCAGCCTTCCATGACCGGAAGGCCGATCAGCCATAGCAATGTCGGCATCCAAACGATGCTCGAAAAGGAGGAAGAACAAAGATAAAATTTGTCACGCCCCGGATCTGAATATGATTTTTTTTTAATTTATATTATACTCTCCAGATCCGGTTCATGACATGGCCGTGCTATTGTAGGTTGCTGCCCACAATAACACGCAGCCCATGATAACAAATTTATTTCATAAAATAAAACCATATTCGATCAAATTTATTAACTAACCATAAGAAGCAAATACAGAGCATCTAAATCAAATACTTGAGTTTGCAATATTACAACCCAAACTTATTAGCATAGATACTTCTAAGAGTCCCTGTAACTATGCTTCAACTCCAATTTTCATTCACTTTTTTCCGCTTCTAATCGCCTTAATTATCTGAAATAAATAAAAGAAAACAATAGGAGGGGTATGAGCTTGCTACTCAGTAAGTAACCATGTACTATCTTATTAGATCAAGCATAATTTTTCTCATGCCAATGCATCATTTGAAGAACTTAACAGAAAATAAAGCATTTCATAGATAAATTATTCAAAACAAGTTATAAAGCAAAATATGCTCCAACCATGCAAGTTCATAAATATGATAATGCAAGTCATATAAAAATGCTGCCATTCATCCATACTTTATAAATCTTACTCTCAGACGGATGTGCTGCTATGGTCACTATAATCCCGTGACAGGGTTCGTATTCGTAGTCGACGAGTTTTATAACATATTCTTATTCGTTACCAACTTTAACCCGTTGGCAGAGGGCCATATTCGTTGGATGCTAGCTCCAGAGGGGTCGACTGACCTCTATTTCTAGAGGTGGGCATAGCTATCTGAGAGTTCATAAATCATTATTCTTTTTCATAAGTCATACTTTCATACATAGGTTGGAAAATGACAAATGGCATCGTAATGTATAAAATTCATGATCATGCCATAAATCTCATTTTCATGCAATTTATCATAACCATAATTCATCGTAATGTATAAAATTCATAATCATGCCACAAATCTCATTTTCATGCAATTTATCATGATCATAATTTATACTGAAATATTTATGAAGGATGCAATTTAATCAAACTCATTAATCACATGCAATCATATGCTTGATCCTATTTTTAAAAAAATACATCATAACAAATATATTTTTCATTATTTTATTCTTACAATTAAACTATGATTTTTAAATTAATAAGATCAGTGCTAGGGTTACTTACCTCAATTTGCCCACACAACCCTAATCTCATTCGTTACATTCTCTGTACCTATCAAACAATTCCAGATGCATTATTAAATTAAAACTCTAACATGGACCTGAATAAATCTCAAGTCCCAATCGGATAATTTGGACTAAAATCCTACGTATTCACTATTTATTTATGTTTTTTTTCCTTTTTTTTTTCTTTTCTTTTCCTTTTCTTTTCTTTTGTTTTCCTTCTTTTTTTTTCTTCTCTTTTTCTTTTCCTTCTCTTCTTCTTTTTTTTTCTTTTCTTCATTTTTTTTTCCTCCTTCTCGAAACTTCTTCTCCTTCTCTATTCTTTCTTTTTCTTCTCCTCCTCTTCTCTTCTCCCGGCTTCTTCTCCTCCCCCTTTCTTGTTCTTTCTTCGCTCGCGAAGGGAGGAGGGCGAGCTCATCGGAATGCTCGGGAGGAACGGATAGCGGCCAGCGGCGCCTCCGGCGGGCCAACAGCACTCGCAGTGCCTGCGGCGCTCGTGGCCGCAGCCGCTCCTGGGGCCGCGCTTGCGACCCGTAGCCATGGCGTGCGGCCGGCGCCTGCAGCAGCACGGCCGTGTCTGCGGCCGAGCCTGCAGCCGGCGCCCACGGTGAGTCCCCCCTTCCCTTTCTTCTCTCTTTCTTTCTTTCTTTCTTTCTTCTTCTATTTGATCTATCCTTCCGAGTGGATCGAGAGACGGAAAGGCAGTAAAGAAAAGGAGGAATGGATGGATCTTACCTCACCAATGAGAGCAGGGGCGCGGGTGGTGAAGTCCGACGAGGAGAGGCGCTGGTGGAGGATACCGGAGGTAGAACCCAGCATGAGCGAGGACGGTGGCGAACATCAGGTTGCCGGAGTGCCCAGATCTGGCAACATCTTGGTCCGAGGGCAAGGAGAAAATAGGGAGGAGGGGGGTCTCGGATCGGGTGAGCTATCGGGGGCTTTTATATCCCTCTCCGGGGAAGAAAGAAAATGGTTGTGGCTCGTTCACCACCGTGATGCTCGCGGTGGTTGAGCAGAATCAGAGGCCATTCAAGAGGCCACGATATTTCCGCTCCAGTCTCACCCCCGTTACCCCGAGAAAGAAGACCAAAGAATCGCGTCGCGAACCCTTGTCTAGGTCTCTTCTTCAACCATGGGCTGAAACCGGTTGGGTCCGCCGGCTTCGGCCCGAATGGCCTATTTTGGGCCGGTTATTACAAAATTCTCAAATAAAACTGAGAAGCGAGTGAGCGATTAGATTTAGGAATAGGCTGTTCTGGACCATACCCCAGCACAAGCTGCAAGCCAAAGGTCGGGCCACATCCAAAACCCTCGAAGTTGTCATTGGACTAGGCCTATTGTTAGCTCAGGAGGCCTATGGACGGGACCTTAAGGGTTTCTTCTTGAATAATGACATCAGATTAGCTCCGAGAAAATTTTTGCAAAGTGGATGGATGCATTGCAATATGGAGAACCAATAGATGGATTCTCCTCTGGGTGACGCCAAGCTATAAATTCATGCTTACAAGAAACACTGACTCTAGTAAAAAAGGCAGCTAAGTAATTGTTTATTTTACAAAATTTCAAAGAAATATGCATGCGTTTAAAAGAAATGGCAATATGAAAGTGCAGTGTTTGTGCATAGAAACTAGTTATTCTCAAAAACAACTTCTGAGAGCCAATACCGCAAGAACAAACTTCCTTTTCACCCATGAACAAGCTTCCATTTCACCCATTGAAAGCTTCCATTTCACCAAACTTCCTGAAGTCTGAACACGTTTTCACAGGAAAGCTTCCCCAGAAGAATGTTCAATTCGAAATTCCAAGCAAAATGTTCAATTCAAAATACAGGTCATGGAAATGCATTCCAGCAGATCATCTCTCTGTAGGAAACCAAGCAAGTGTTCAGTGGACCATTCTTGGGGCCAAGGTAACTTTGATATCCTGCATCCCACAAACCCTGCACCTGAATACATATCTAGAGAGGAAAAAATTGCAAAAGGTAAGGGTGGACCAACGCCAACAGAACTTTGATCTGCTTGTTGGCATCACACTCTGCTCTTGGCATTCACTGTGGCGAGGTTTCAGGTTCAAAGGCAGAAAATGGCATTGCCACAGTTTTCACAAAATGAGTGCAGTCTAATTTCAACACAATGAAAAACATAAATAGCCAAAGTGAAAAAATAATTAGAAGAACGAAATTTTTAGCAGCAGGTATTAGGAAGTAATTTGCAATCAATGCACATGACTCTTCGGTGTTGATACAACTTAGCATTCCAAAGAGTTATTTTGTAATCCAAAGAGTCATTTTGTAATCCAAAGAGTCATTTTGTAATCCAAAGTGTCACCTTGGAAATATCAGAAGTACTTGTATTTCAAAGAGTCATTTTAGTACTCCAAGGGCATTAAATGTTACTTAAATTGTCATTCTATATAAGAATGGCTTTAGCAAGATTGTAAGATGCAGAAAAAAACTATGAATGAAAAATATCTCTTGCTTCATTCCTAATCCTATCCCATCAACTTCACACCTTGTTCCAACAAATTTGGTATCAGAGCCTGGAAAAAAATACTTGTCAAGATGGCATCTTCATCAACTACCATGTTCTCCTACACTTCAAACCAAGTTCCCATCTTTGATGGTGAGCATTATGACTATTGGAGTAGTCAAATGCAAACCATATTCATATCCCAAGACCTTTGGGACATAGTCGAAGGTTCATATGCAGAGCCACCTCAACCACAAGAAGTTACAAAAAATTGGACAGCAGAACAACAAGGAGAGTACAAGGAGAATGTGAAGAAAGATGCATGTGCTCTTCGATACATTCAACAAGGAATAAGCAAAACCATCTATCCCAGAATTTTTGGAGCAAGAAAAGCAAAGCAAGCATGGGAAATACTCAAAGAAGGTTTCCAAGGTAATGAGAAAGTTATCTCATTAAAGTTACAATCACTGTGGAGAGATTTTGACAACATGCAAATGAAAGAAGGCCAAGGTATGCAAAGTTTTCTGACCAAAGTTACTGAAGTTGTTAATCAAATTAGAAGTCTTGGAGATACTATTGAAGATAGAAAAGTTGTTCAAAAGGTTCTTAGAAGTCTTCCTACAAATTATGATCATGTTGTCACTGCAATAGAAGAATCAAAAGATCTCTTTACCTACAGTTTTAATGAACTAATGAGTTCTTTACAAGTTCATGAGGAAAGAATGAATAGGTTTTCTACTCAACCTCTTGAGCAAGCTTTTCAAACTAAGCTCAACACCTCAGAGAAAAAGAATTTTAAACAGAAATACAAAGGAGGACTATTCCAAAAGAAGGAAAGAGGCAACTATCAAGGAGGAGCAAACCAACAACAATCAGGTGGTTTCAATCCTCGATGCCGAGTTTGCAAGAGGAACAACCATGACTCAAAAGATTGTCGATACAGATGCAATAAGTGCAAGATTCCCAACCATTCACAAAGGGACTGTTGGTACCAAAAGAAGAATGGAAATGAAGAAGCCAACTTCACTAAAAATGAAGCAGAAACTCAACAACTCTTCTCTTGCATGAATGTTCAAGAAGATTCTCAAAATGTATGGTATTTGGATAGTGGGTGTAGCAACCACATGACGGGGAACCAAAAGATCTTCATCCAACTTGACAAAAATTATTCTTCTCAAGTCATGCTCGGAGACGGCAAACTCCAAACTATTGAAGGCAAAGGATCTATTGAAGTTCTCACCAAAGGAGGTAACAAAAGGCTTATTAATGATGTTCTTTATGTGCCAAATTTATCTCATAACCTCCTAAGCGTTGGGCAACTTACTCAAAAAGGATATGCTATCAACTTCAATAACAGTAGCTGCAAAATTTTTGATAAAAAGAATAACTGTCTAGTTGCTATTGTTCCTATGAGCACAAACAAGGTGTTTCCTCTAACCATGTTATCACAAGATGTCGTATTCAAAAGTGAAGCTATTAATATGTCAACTTTATGGCATCTTCGATATGGACATTTGAATATGAAGGGGTTGCATCTACTCAAGCAAAAAAATATGGTGATTGGTCTCCCTCTCATCGAAGGAAGAAGTCAAGTATGTGAAGGCTGCATATATGGAAAAATGCACAAGCTACCATTTCCAAAGTCTTCATGGAGATCCAAAGCACCTCTTGAACTTGTTCATGCTGATATATGTGGACCCACAGCAACTCCATCACACAACAACCGAAGGTACTTCATTCTATTTGTTGATGATTATACTAGAATGATGTGGGTTTACTTCTTGCATGCCAAGTCCGAAGCCTTCTCTATGTTTCTACAATTCAAAGCACTAGTTGAGAAACAAAGTGGATTCCAAATCAAGACTCTTCGAACTGATCGAGGAGGAGAGTTTATCTACAAACCATTTATGGAGTACTGCAAACATAATGGTATCCAAAGACAACTCACAGTTCGTATGAGTCCTCAACAAAACGGAGTTGCTGAAAGAAGGAATCGCACCATTGTTGAAATGGCCCGAAGCATGTTGAAAGGAAAAGGCTTACCAAATAATTTTTGGGCTGAAGGTGTGCATACTGCTATTTACATTCTTAATATATCTCCTACAAAAGCAGTGTTTAACAAAACTCCATTTGAAGCATGGCACAAAAGAAAACCAACAGTACATCATCTTAAAGTATTTGGTTGTATTGCCTATTCTCACATTCCATCACAATACCGGGAGAAATTTGATGAAAAAGGAGAAAAACTAATATTTATTGGTTACAGTGATGAATCCAATGGTTACAGGTTGTTCAATCCAAAAACCAAGAAGCTTGTCGTCTCAAGAGATGTAATTTTTGATGAAGCATCTAACTGGAATTGGACACAGAACTCATCTCAAATGTCAAACGCATATGAATTCATGGAGCCACAAGCTAGACAAGAAGAGCATCAACAAACTCCTTCTACACCAACATCAATTTCTTCACCAAGTTCAATTCATTCTTCTCCTTCATCACCAATACAAACTTCACCATCTATGTCACAAACTCCCTCTTCTTCATCAAGTTCAATCCATTCTCCCTCTTTTTTAGAAACCATGGATACAGATTCTTTACCAAAGAAAGTTCGATCTATGCAAGATATTTATAACACTTCTCACCTTGCTTTCTTTGGTTATGAACCTCAGAATTTTGAGGAAGCTGTTGTAAAGGAAGAATGGAAAAAGGCAATGGATGATGAGATTGCAACAATTCAAAGGAATAAAACTTGGGAGCTAGTCAACCTGCCAAAAGAGAAGGATGTGATCGGGCTAAAATGGATCTACAAAATCAAGTATAAAGAAGATGGATCTATTCAAAAGCATAAAGCTCGACTTGTCGCCAAGGGATACTCACAGCAGCCTGGCATTGATTTTACCGAAACATTTGCACCAGTTGCAAGAATGGAGACAATCCGTATTGTTCTTGCTCTTGCTGCACAACTTGAGCTTCAAGTCCTCCAACTTGACGTCAAATCTGCTTTCCTCAATGGCGAACTGAAGGAGGAGGTATACGTCAAACAACCTCAAGGCTATGAAGTGGCAGGTATGGAACACAAAGTCTATAAACTTCATAAAGCTCTATATGGCTTGAAGCAAGCTCCACGAGCTTGGAACAGCAGGATTGATAAATATTTTTGTTCAAATGGATTCCAAAGAAGCCCAAGTGAACCATCTCTTTATGTAAAGATATGTGATGCTACTAACTTTCTTGTTGCATGTATCTATGTTGATGATCTTATCTACATGGGTACTAACATGCAAGTTGTAGAAGAATTCAAGCAAAGCATGATGAAGGAATTCGAGATGACGGATCTCGGATTAATGAAGTATTTTCTTGGAATCCAAGTAAAGCAAGCCAAAGGAGAAATTTTTATCTCACAGGAGAAATACATTAAAGACATGTTACGGAAATTTCAAATGGACAAGAGCAAACCAGTTTCAACTCCAATGGCATTGAATGAAAAGTTAAAACAAGATGATGATGCTGAAAAAGCTGATGCACAGCTCTATCGAAGTCTAGTTGGTTCATTAATATATCTAGCCAACACACGGCCTGACATTATTTATGCCGTGAATGTTGTTTCAAGATTTATGCAAGAACCAAGCAAACTGCATTATGCTGCTGCAAAACGCATTCTGAGATATCTTCAAGGAAGTCAAAGGCAAGGCATAAAATATATTAAAGAAGAAAATAACAATCTTGTTGGTTATTCCGATAGTGACTGGGCTGGTTCAATTGATGATAGAAAAAGCACGTCTGGCTATATTTTTTGTCTTGGTTCAAAGATGATTTCATGGAGTTCAAAGAAACAAAAATCAATTGCTTTATCTTCAGCAGAAGCAGAGTACATCGCAGCTACAGATGCTGCATGTGAAGCAGTTTGGTTAAGAAGAGTTCTCTTGGATCTACAACAAACTCAAGTTCAACCAACTATCATTTATTGTGACAGCATGTCAGCAATTGCTTTGTCTAAAAATCCAGTCTTCCATGCAAGGTCCAAGCATATTGAACTTCGACATCATTTCATTCGGGATTTGGTAAACAAAGAAGAAATCATTTTGAAGTATGTTGGCACAAATGAGCAAGCTGCAGATTTTCTTACCAAAGCTGTCACCATAGAACAATTCAGAAAGGTTAAGAATCAATTGCAAATTAAGGAGGAGTATTAGGAAGTAATTTGTAATCAATGCACATGACTTTTCGGTGTTGATACAACTTAGCATTCCAAAGAGTTATTTTGTAATCCAAAGAGTCATTTTGTAATCCAAAGAGTCATTTTGTAATCCAAAGTGTCACCTTGGAAATCTCAGAAGTACTTGTATTTCAAAGAGTCATTTTAGTACTCCAAGGGCATTAAATGTTACTTAAATTGTCATTCTATATAAGAATGGCTTTAGCAAGATTGTAAGATGCAGAAAAAAACTATGAATGAAAAATATCTCTTGCTTCATTCCTAATCCTATCCCATCAACTTCACACCTTGTTCCAACAGCAGGTTCCTACTTATTTTGGATGGTTATTTGCAAATAAAACAAGAACGTATGCCAGTCCGAATGTAATTATTCTGGGTTAGTCATCTGCAAACAGATCCAGATATTTGGTTTCAACAAATTTTGAAAAAGCTCTCCCGGAAGCAACTTCAGAAATTGGCTTTCATACATCATACAAAAGGTTAAACTTCATAGCAGCAGGAATTAACAAGATGGAGGATGCTACAGCAACTCCAAATAACAATGCGAAATTGAATATGCTGCACTCTGCTGTGGCTTCTTCAGAGGCAGATGCGGTGATGATGGAAGGTTTGAAACAACTTCAGCGAATTCAGATAAGGCTCGACTTGCATGGAGGGCTCGGTTTCCATGTGAAGAATTCAATGGCAGTGAAGTTCCCAAATAGAAAGCAGATCCGCAGGGGGACCTAGTGACCTACGAAACGAACCTGTATTCCAATATCCATAACTGGTGCCTGTGAAAGGATTTGAGAAAATTGAATGCGGCATGAAGTTAACACCATAATGAAGCAACTATAACCACAGTACCGTCAGAACTCAAGAAATCTAGTAAATATTAATAGCATAAGCTCAGATGCAAGACATAGGCAGCTAGCTGAGATCAATAGGAATAGCTGAACTAACTAACTACTTAATTAAAACAAGCTTGTCACAGATGCATGGCTAGCAACCATTGACTTTTTTTTAAGTCTTTGTGCGGAGGAATACAAGGTGAGTTGATTCCTCGCAGAGATATGCACCAACAAGGATATTTCAAGGAACAATTGAAACAAGAGTTATAGACCGAAACATTAAATGCGTGCTAAAACACCATGTTAATAATTAACTAATAGGTGGTATAGATGACATGAAGATCCCTTGATTGCATCATCCAGTGCCGTAAAAGCAAATTACATCTTCATGTTTTACTCAGCCGAATTTCAGAGACTGGTATACTTTTACCTTGCAAGAGCGTTTTCAGATCCTCTGTTTGTTATTCTGATCTTAGTGTTTCCAGATCCTGCAAACCTCTAATCTTCCACCTCCCCCCTCTTCCTATAACTTCCCTGTATTTTTACTTTCTTAATAAAGCTGGGTGGCTGTTTTGCTGCTCCATCAAAAAAAGATAATGAGGATATATCTTAAAGCCATGGAAATATGAACCGACTAAACAAAACGAAGAAAAAAGCTAGAAAATAAAGACTTTGTGAAGCTATTATCCTTGTATATAGCCATAATCTGGAGTCACTAATACATAAACAATGCAAAAATGTAACTAGGATATATACGTGTGTATCTATGTACTGAACTTGAAGGTTACCTGAACAATGGATGTAGGAGCGGCATCGAATTCTCTTTTCACAGCGTTTGTATGGTTTCGGAATCAATACGTATGAAAGGTATGTGAGCAATCTTTGGCCAATCAGCTCCTCCTCTTTGGCATTGGTCCTTCAACAAAGGGCATGCATCGATGTGTAATTCTTCAAGCGAAGCAGACAAGCCATTCCCTGGCAGTGAGCTAACCTTAGGGCAGATGATTATAACTAACTTCCTGATAGAGGGAAAATTTTCCAAAAAAGAAGGTAGGCTTTCAAGGCTCAGGCAGTAATTAAACTCCAGCTCTTGAAGGGATGTCAGTTGCTGGAACCACAGCTCCTGTTCCCTTGTAAAGTTGGCCATATGACACCCATAAATATGCATCCCCCGCAGTGAGGGGAGGCTTCCCAACACAATCCACAGATTTTGAAGTAGGACCGTATCGGCTACGGTGAGACCTCTGAGAGTTCGCAATCCCTGCTCCTCGTGGAGCTGCACAGGCTCTAAGGACTCGATGAGCTTAGGACATCCTGTGAGTTGTAGTGTTTCAAGAGTAGTAAGGAACTGTAACCCCCCCGCAACTAACTTCATCTCCGGGCAATTCCGAAGTTGCAAAGTTTTGAGAGAACTCAAATTTGATAAACAAAGAGATACTTGGGCGTGGTAATCCGCGATCTCTAGGTTGATGAGAGAGGTGAGACTCTGCAAACATGCGGGCAGTGCATTGGCGAAGTCACCACAGTATTGGATGCTGAGCTGTTCAAGCGATGAGGACAGGAAGAGGAGGGGTACTTTCCCTAGCTTGAAGCATCCATGGAGTTCGAGTGCATGGAGCCGAGGTAAAAATTGTGCGCCATCTGCTTCCAACCATTCCTCCCATTCCTTGAAGTCCTTAAATGTTAGTGCCTCGAGGGATGGAAATGCCACACCAGTGTCACCATAAAATTCACGACCAATTCGTTTTACGGCAGGCATGTTAGAAAGATGAAGTTCCTTGAGGAAAGGCAGCTGCCCTAGTGGCGGCAGACTCTTCAACCTGCCACAAGAATCTAGAGAAATAAATTCTAGATTGGTGAGAAACTTCCTTTCCACCATCCAAGTTGGAAATCTGGTACCTCCGTAGCCCTTGATCGTCAGCTCTTTAAGACTGGGATGTGGTTGGAGGCCTTCAAATATCTCCTTCTCCGCATCAGGAAGTCTTCTTGCATCTAAATTCTTTACTAAATGCAATGCAGTTAGGTGTTCTTTGTCTTCCAACATCGCCTCCATGGCCTCCTCCTTACTATTGACATTCTCAAGATTCTTGATCGCAAGCCGTCTCCGAAGATTTCGCAAGCCCTTCAACTCTCCAATCTCATGTCGCCTTTTCTTTGTGACTCGGAATTCCTCTAATTCTTGAAGGTTGATAAGATCTCCAATCCCAGTAATTAGAGAAATTGTGTCTGCTTCTCCATATAAATGCCGCAAGTTGATTAATTTGTTCATGTCTTCGGGTAACCTTTTAAGGTGGCAGGATCGCATCCTCAGAACTTGAAGATGGCAAAGCCTACCAAATGATTTGGGCAGCTGTTTGATCTTAGTGCAGGAGACATCTAAGTACCGTAGATGTGATAACGCACTGATAGCATCCGGTAGCTTCTTCAGCTTCACCTGACCGTAAGATAAATCCAAAACACGCAGGCTTTTTGATTGTTTTAACATGCCGTCAAGAAAAATGGAAAATCTTTCAGAATCATAATCACCAAAGAATAAAATAGACCGTAGGTTTTGAAGTCTACACGTGTCCGTAATTGCATCCATTCTATCAGTCCTCAGAGTCAGGTGGCGAATTGTCTCTGGAATTTCTCCTTTCTCATCGCTGATGACCAAACATTCATCCAATGAAACATAAACTGCCAATTCTCTTATCAGACCATGCATCACATACTTGTCAGTCGGAGTTGGTAGAAAGAAGTACCTGCTAGTTAATTCGTCAAATACCTGACCCCCGATGTCCTCCATTCTCATTCTTACTCGACTCTTGTTCTGGATAAAACCTTGAGCCATCCACATCTGGACTAACCGATCTTTTTCGAAAACATAGCTCCTGGGAAATATGGAACAGTAAGCGAAGCATTGCTTTAAATTTGCATTCAAGTGTTCGTAACTTAAAGCTAGAGATGGAAGGATATTATCTAAAACATATTCATGTTCCCACCACTCACTTTCTAAGATCATCTTCCAGTAATCCTCATCCAGTTTGGAGTTCAATAAACTTCCCAGTACCTTCCCAGCTAGAGGTAAACCATGTAGTTTTTCAGATATTTTTCTTCCTATTGTTTGCAATTTTTCCCTTCGCTCTTCCTCCAGAATTTTTTCACCGAACGCACAATGTTCGAAAAGTATCCAGTAGTCATCTTCTTGTAGGCTCTTCAATTCTATCGGGTCCATCGTGCCCATAACTTCTGCTACTACTGGACTCTGTGTTGTCACCAGAACCATGCTTCCTTTCGCTCCAGATGTTAAGGCACCACGGAGTTCCCTCCACTTGCTACCTGTCTCATCCCACACATCATCAAGGACAAACAAAAACCTCTGGTTCCTCGTAGCATCTCCAACTTTCCCTAGAATGCCATCCAAACTAATATCGTCCGGGATTCGGTCGTGCACCGAGTCATATGCCAGCTCTTTAGAAATCCGCTTGACATCAAAATTGTCAGACACATAGACCCACTTCCTCAGCTCAAAATACCTTGCTACTCTTTCATCATTATAAATAAGTTGAGCCAGAGCAGTCTTGCCAACACCTCCAATGCCTACTATAGGAAGAACACCAAGACTCGGGTAGCTACTACTCCCAGCCCCACTTTTGATGCTAGATTCCGGTTCATCAGCTAAATGCAACAACATATCTAATATCATGTCTCTCTCTCTGTCTCTCCCAACCACAATGTCCTGGATAATCGAGCTGGTCTCTCTGGTCACACTCCTCTGCTGTGAGTTGTAGTCCTTTAATTGTTCTTCCATACAATTGATATCAAGATAAATCTTTTCAAGATTTCCCGCAAGATTTTTCAAATTTTTCAGGTCATCGTCGGACATTATAAAATGCTTGAGAAGCTTAACAGCGGGGGATACGAAGTCGCTCACCTTGCTCTTGCTGTGCAGCTTATCATGAAGCTCCTTGAATTCAAACTCATCCAGCATGTCGTCAGCCTCATAGGCAGCATCTTTGAGTTGCCTCAGCCATGCAGCCAGAGCTGGGTCCCTGATCGGCCTCCCCTCCGCTGCCTGGATCACGGCTCGGATACGAGGAAGCCTGGCCTTTACATCTTCCGCCATAGCCTTCGCACCCGTGAGCAGATCATATTGGTCGTCCAAATGCAGCGAAACCTTCTCAGCCAGTTTATTTACGACGCAGGTTGCAAACCATCCTCCGACTATCATTCCGATCATCCCCATATCCATATTGGAGGACACTCCGGGTGCACAGTGGTAGTCTTGCTCTCCGTGACCTGAAGACAGGAAGCTTGCTCGCTCGGCCTTTTTCCAAGCGTGCAATTTTAAGCGGTGTGATTGAATCTATAGATAAGGTGCATCAATTGAAGACTGCGTGCTCGTGGACGGAAAAGAAAAAAGACATGGTCAACCAGTGCATCAATTGAATAAAATATAGCGATTTTAGCAATAAAATAAAATATAGCACGTTAGGTACGAAAATATCGCAACCGGACAAATGCATATTTTGGAGATGACGGTAGACTCAAGTTGCAAGTTTATAATGTCGATCTAATACGGTGCGCGTCTGCCACTGCATCAATTGAATGAAATATAGCGTGTTAGGTACGAAAATCTCGCAACCGGTCAAGAGAAGATTTCAGAGATGATGCGAGACTCCAAGTTGCAACTTTATAATGTCAAATAGCTTGTCCTTGATGTTGAACAACACTATCACCTAGAAAGGTTGCCATGTGAGGAATCACTTGCTATCGAACTTCTTCGGCAGTGGGGACCTAGCCATCTCCTTTTCTTTTCTCTGTTCCGATATTATATGCTTTGGTTTCGGCATCTCTCCCCCAACATGCGCCTATTCAAGATGGAGAAAAAAGTCTTTGTCATGCTGATCCACCAGGACATGAAAGAATATGGCTGATCATACACCAACCATATTTTGAATTGCTGTTTTAGATATATTTTCAGATTTTTTACATATTTTATTTTATGGTTGATATGGATGTATTTTAAGTAGATTGGTTTACTAAACCCGATTTTATCAAAAAAAAAAAAAATACCCATTTGGCAGTTTTTATAAGCCCTTTTTTTCTTCCCTCTGTTCCTATTGAATGTGCTGTTCACGAAGAAGTCCAAGGCTCAACCCAAGTGCAAGTCATTATCGAAGCACGAAAATTAGATTTGGATGAGATAGACATTGTGGAAGATGTAATTATGGTAAACATAGAAAATAATTGGTGCAAGCCACTGGTTTGATGATAACGTGAAGTAACCTTGTTCTTCTTCCACGTAAAGATGTGATAGGACAAAATAGGCCATCACTGTCACGTTAGATGTACAATAATGTGGAGGACACCTTACAAAGATAAAAGCCAGCCACAGATACGTAATAGAAGTGTGAGATACGGGCAGAAGTCGGCAGCCCCAGCCGACTTCAGTCCCATTTTCCTTCTTTGGAAGGGCCGGAACAGAATGCGATCCTCTCCGGCTCCTTCGGGAGCGATCGAGGCGAGGGCGTTGCGGGCATCCCGTGGCCCCTCCCCTCCAGCTGGTCCGCGGCTAATCCGGCCGCGGACTACGCTCGACCGCCGCAATTCACGCGGCGGAGAGCCGTTACCAAAGGGCCATAAAACCCTTTCATTTTCTCCTCCCAGATCACCCGAGCCCTCCCTCTCCTCCGTCTCCTCCTCCTCTTCCCTCCTTCCCTCTTCCTCCTCTCCTTGGTGATCGGCGTGCCCTCCCGGCCGAGTGCTGTCCAAAACCCTATCGCGAGTCTCCCCTGTTTTGAAATCTTCTTCCTCTCCGGAAAAGCACCGCCGCCGCCGCCGTTTGACCACCGGATCGAGCAGCCGCAGCCGAGACCTTCCTCCTGCCGCCTCCGTCGAGCACCGGTAAGCCTCTTTTGGCCCTTTATTTCATGATTTTTTTTTTCTGTTTGGGCCCCAAACTGAGGTCATCCTCGGACCCTCCCTTCACGGCCGAGTCGCCGCGGCACCCTGCTGTCGGCCACGACCGCCCTACTGACGGCCGTGTCCCTCGCAAGCTGCCGGCCAGGCCACCGTTCGGCCACCCTGCCGCCCCCCCTGGGTCCTTTCTTCCTCTTCTTCTTCTTCCCCTGTCCGTGGGGGCTTGGGGAAGAAGAAGGGCCCTGTCACGGGTCCTGTTCACTGCGGGCCCAACATGGGCCCGGTTCAAACCCAAAATCCGAAACAAAACAAAAAAAAAAGAAAACCCGAAACCTAGTTCAGATCCGAGCCCGGAATCCGAACCCGAACCCGAACCCGGAACCCAAAACTCAGAACCCGAAACCCGAACCCATTTGGCCAATAAATAGAATTTTGCAGTTAAGCCCTTGGCAGTATATTATTTCACAGAAAGGGTCTTCTGCAATTTGTATTTGATCCTTATAGGAAAGATTTATTACATAAAGGTCCCCAACTATATTTGTTTGGTCTTTTACTCAAATTTTATTATAGAACAGTACCCTGTAATTAAGTATTAGTCCCTACAATGAATTTTATTGCATAAATGAACCAATTAGAAGCCAACCTTGGGGGCCCTATTGGGCCGAGTCTATGCGGGGCCGTGTCCAATATGGGCCTTATCGGGCCATGCCCATTATGGGCCAACTCTGGGCCATGTTGGGCCATGTACAATAGTATTATTTTTTAGTTCTGCTTAGCTCTGAAATTAACAAAGAATTAATTAAATTTAAATAGGTGAACCTGATCCGCCTATCTGAAGTAAGGGTTAAGCGAGAAGAGGTAAGTAACTTAATGTTTCAAAGTGCATTTTTCTAAAATAATTATTAGTGGTTTAAATTTTGAAATATATTTTGTATTTAGTAAAATGGGTCTGGCATGTTAAATTTTATTTAAAAATTATGCTCTGAAATCCGTAAACTATGACTGGGCAATTTATGAAATATATTTTTTATATATATGCATTCTCAGCATGGCTATGATCTGTTCTGTTCTGTTCTGGCCCTGCCAATGGAGATTATACGTTGGCCCTGTCGACTTGTATCTGTGAGGAACCGGTTTCAACACCGTACCACCGGTGATTAGAATAGTGGTATTTGGACACCGTACCACCGGTGCTTAATAATAGTGGTATTTGGACACCGTACCATCGGTGCTTAATAATAGTGGTGTTTGGCACCTTGTGCAATCCATGCCACTGGGTTACGTGGCCGTAGCCTATCATGTTGAGATTCTAGTATCAGATTTTTGAAAAAATGATAATAAGTTTTGAAAATAGTAAAACGATATTATTTATGATTTATTCCAAACATTATCCTGTATTTTGATCTGATATGCTCTGACCCCACTTTGGGGTATTTTGTTGCTTACTGGGCTAGTGTAGCTCATTATTTTATTTTCTCTGTTTTTCAGATCCAGAGGCTTGATCGCACGGGATTGGGGAGTGCGTTAGATTTTCCGACGATTTCTTCGATTATTGGCATTTTAGTTAGATTAGTTTGGACATTTGACTTATGTCAGTATATGTTATTTTGGAATTTTGTAAGACTGCTTTTGAACAACTTAAATATTTAAACATATGTGATTGCTTTGATATGATCTGCTGCCTTGCACGCCTGTGCGGCCCGCCGTGCGGGCGTGCGGCGTCTGCCGCGCCTCGGGCTCGGGGCGTGACAGATTTGGTGGTATCAGAGCTCAGGTTTCAGATTCTTAGGGATTGTTTTTGAAATAGTCAGATGGAGCTTAAGTTTTAGGATCTTTAGAATTCGTCAGAAAGGTTGAGAGATGGGTAGGAACTAGATAAGAGGATAATATTCATTTGTTTTGTTAACTATTATGTATTATTCTGTTTAGATGATTTTATAACATTTACATTTTTACCGAATCAGAATGCCGCCTCGCGTGTCCGTAGCTTGAATCGGATGGTTAGGGGCTCTCGGGGAAGAGCCCCCACTAACCAAGCGGGCGAGGCATCGCATAGCTCAGGGCCCCAGGGTCAATCAACTCCAGAAGCTGTCGCCGGAAATCAAAGTCGGATGCTCGAATTGATCGAGGAGGTCGTCGGGTTAGTACGCCAGCAGAGGCAACAACCTCACCAACCCATCCAGCAAGATGTTGCTCCTCCTGAGCAAAGAAGGAGCATTGCAGAATTCAAAAGAATGGCTCCTTCGGCTTTTAAAGGCACCACTAGTCCTCAAGAGGCCGAAGCCTGGATAGATGAAATGGAGAAAGCCTTCAGAGCAATGGAGTGCACCGATGAAGAGAAGGTCAGATTTGCCACCTATCTGCTTCAGGACCGAGCTCATCATTGGTGGATGTCTGTGGAGCGCACATCGGCACCCGAGCAGGAGGCACTTACCTGGCAGAGATTCCGCACATCATTCTACTCCAAGTATTTTCTCTCCAGTCGTCTGAGGGAGCTAGAGAGGGAATTTCTCAATCTGAATCAAGGAACTAAGACTGTGGATGAGTATGAGGCAGAGTTTGATAGACTATCTCGATTTGCTCCCACCCTCGTCAAGGATGCAGAGTCCCGGATGAGGAGATTTGAAGAAGGATTGAAGCCTCACTTACGTTGGGGTTTGGCCGCAGTGCATTCAACAAACTATGATGACCCGGTAGACAGGGCCAAGAATATGGAAATTGTCTGGAAGGAAACACAAGATTCAAAAGATAGAATACAAAAGAAGAGGAGCAGAGATGATGATACTCATAGTGGACAGAATTCTAGCAGGACAACAAAATCTCGTAATAGGTCTGGGTAATCAGAAAAGCAGGGATCTTATGGCGAGACTATTCAACAAGAGAAGCCTAAATGTGAAGCATGTGGAGGCGCCCATAAGACAGAACTCTGTAGACGGTTGTCCGGTGCTTGTTTCAAATGTGGCCAACAGGGTCATAGGATAAAGGAGTGCCGTTATAATCAACAAGTATCACAATCAGATCAGAGGCCCCAAGCTACAGGGACCCAACAAGTACAAGCTTATCCTGCTCCGGTTCAGTCGGCTCAGCCTTCTTCTCCTGAGCAGCGGACAGGGGGGAGACCGCGCACACAGGGTCGTATTTATGCACTGATTCAGCAGGACGTTCAGGCATCCAATACTGTGGTGTCAGGTGCACTACCGGTTGCTTATGTTTATGCTTATATACTGTTTGATTCTGTTGCTACGCATTCCTTGTGTCATCGATATTTGTGCGAAAATATGACCTACCTTGTGTGCCGTTAGAGTATGATTTGCATGTTAACACCCCTACCGGAAGTGGGAGGATTGGTAATCAGGTCTGCAAGACTTGTCCAGTTCAGATAGTAGGTAGAGACTTGCCTGTTGATTTGATAGTTATAGATATGTATGACTTTGACATAATTCTCGATATGGACTGGTTAGCGTCACACTTTGCTACCATTAACTGTCATGAAAAGCGGGTAAAATTTTAGATCCCTGGAGATACTGAATTTAGCTTCATAGGTAGTTATACTTATACTTTCCCTTGAGTTCTCTGCTATGCAAATTAAGCAGCTTGTACGTGTGATTGATAGAAAGGAACAAATGTTGAGGAGGCACACAATTCTTTATGTTAAGATTCAGTGGAGCAATCACTCAAAACGTGAGGCTACGTGGGAACTAGAGAACGAGATGAAAAAAAATATCCGGGGCCATTTTGCAAGCTAAGGTATGTTAAATTTCGAGGATGAAATTTTTCTAAGGAGGGGAGAATGTGAGATACGGGCTGAAGTCGGCAGCCCCAGCCGACTTCAGTCCCGTTTTCCTTCTTTGAATGCGATCCTCTCCGGCTCCTTCGGGAGCGATCGATGCGAGGGCGCTGCGGGCATCCCGTGGCCCCTCCCCTCCAGCTGATCCGCGGCTAATCCGGCCGCGGACTACGCTCGACCGCCGCGATTCACGCGGCGGAGAGCCTTTACCAAAGGGCCATAAAACCCTTTCTTTTCCTCCTCCCAGATCACCCGAGCCCTCCCTCTCCTCCGTCTCCTCCTCCTCTTCCCTCCTTCCCTCTTCCTCCTCTCCTTGGTGATCGGCGTGCCCTCCGTCTCCTCTCCTCCCTGTCGCGAGTCTCCCCTGTTTTGAAATCTTCTTCCTCTCCGGAAAAGCACCGCCGCCGCCGCCGTTTGACCATCGGATCGAGCAGCCGCAGCCGAGACCTCCCTCCTGCCGCCTCCATCGAGCACCGGTAAGCCTCTTTTGGCCCTTTATTTCATGATTTTTTTTCTGTTTGGGCCCCAAATCGAGGTCATCCTCGGACCCTCCCTTCACGGCCGAGCCGCCGCGGCACCCTGCTGCCGGCCACGACTGCCCTACCGACGGCCGCGTCCCTCGCAAGCTGCCGGCCAGGCCACCGTCCGGCCACCCTGCCCCCCCCCGGGTCCTTTCTTCCTCTTCTTCTTCTTCCCCTGTCCGTGGGGGCTTGGGGAAGAAGAAGGGCCCTGTCACGGGTCCTGTTCACTGCGGGCCCAACATGGGCCTGGTTCAAACCCGAAATCCAGTTCAGATCCGAGCCCGGAATCCGAACCCAAACCCGAACCCGGAACCCAAAACCCAGAACCCGAAACCCGAACCCATTTGGCCAATAAATAGAATTTTGCAGTTAAGTCCTTGGCGGTATATTATTTCACAGAAAGGGTCTTCTGCAATTTGTATTTGATCCTTATAGGAAAGATTTATTACATAAAGGTCCCCAACTATATTTGTTTGGTCCCTTTACTCAAGTTTTATTATAGAACAGTACCATGTAATTAAGTATTAGTCCCTGCAATGAATTTTATTGCATAAATGAACCAATTAGAAGCCAACCTTGGGGGCCTTATTGGGCCGAGTCTATGCGGGCCCATTGGGCCGTGTCCGATATGGGCCCTATCGGGCCATGCCCATTATGGGCCAACTCTGGGCCCTGTTGGGCCATGTACAATAGTATTATTTTTTAGTTCTGCTTAGCTCTGAAATTAACAAAGAATTAATTAAATTTAAACAGGTGAACTTGATCCGCCTATCTGAAATAAGGGTTAAGCGAGAAGAGGTAAGTAACTTAATGTTTCAAAGTGCATTTTTCTAAAATAATTATTAGTGGTTTAAATTTCGAAATATGTTTTGTATTTAGTAAAATGGGTCTGGTATGTTAAATTTTATTTGAAAATTATGCTCTGAAATCCGTAAACTATGACTGGGCAATTTATGAAATATATTTTTTATATATATGCATTCTCAGCATGGCTATGATCTGTTCTGGCCCTGCCAATGGGGATTATACGTTGGCCCTGTCGACTTGTATCTGTGAGGAACCGGTTTCGACACCGTACCACCGGTGATTAGAATAGTGGTATTTGGACACCGTACCATCGATGATTAGAATAGTGGTATTTGGACATCGTACCACCGGTGCTTAATAATAGTGGTGTTTGGACACCGTACCATCGGTGCTTAATAATAGTGGTGTTTGGCACCTTGTGCAACCCATGCCACTGGGTTACGTGTCCGTAGCCTATCATGTTGAGATTCTGGTATCAGATTTTTGGAAAAATGATAATAAGTTTTGAAAATAGTAAAACGATGTTATTTATAATTTATTCCAAACATTATCCTGTATTTTAATCTGATATGCTCTGAGCCCACTTTGGGGTATTTTGTTGCTTACTGGGCTAGTGTAGCTCATAATTTTATTTTCTCTATTTTTCAGATCCAGAAGCTTGATCGCACGGGATTGGGGAGTGCGTTAGATTTTCCGACGATTTCTTCGATTATTGATATTTTAGTTAGATTAGTTTGGACATTTGACTTATGTCAGCATATGTTATTTTGGAATTTTGTAAGACTGCTTTTGAACAACTTAAATATTTATGTCATCTTTAAACATATGTGATTGCTTTGATATGATCTGCTGCCTTGCACACCTGTGCGGCCCGCCGTGCGGGCGTGCGGCGTCTGCCGCGTCTCGGGCTCGGGGCGTGACCAGAAGTATATGAACCCGATTTCATAATTTATGCGAGCCTTATCTCTTAAGGGGTCCACATGAATTCTAAAATAATGATCTGGTGTAACATGAATTTTATCAAACATCTTGTAGGCACAAAATCTTGCTTTGATACCACTTGTTAGGAAAGACCCCTTTACTAGACAAACAACTTTCCTATATTTATGCGTGTAGAATGAGAATACCACAATAATTGATCAATGCAAGAACTACCAAATGCAAACCACAAGAGACAAGAATTTTTAGGTGGAAAATCCTCCAATATGAGGAAAAAACTATTGGACCTAAGTCCACCTCAAACCTCCACTATCAACAATAATGGGCTTACAAAGTATCTTCTCTAGGCTAAGCTAGAGGATAATTAAGGATCTCTTTCTTGGATCATAAACAAAGAGTTAAGATGAAAAAGAGTTTAGGCTCCAATAATAAAATGAGAACAATTTCACCGAGTGTAGGTTTGCACAAAGTTTTTCTTCCTCTTGAGATGCCTTGAATAAGATCTTCACCTCCTTCTTGAGATGAATTCCACAAGCACTTCACTAAGACGGCTCCTCTCTTTTTCTTCTCATCCACCCTCTAATAGAATAATAACGCTAACCCCTCTTTTTCTCTTTTTGTTTCTTTTTTTCTTTGCTTTTCTCTTTACTTAAATTGCTGGGTCCCACCTCACATAAGGTGGGACTCAGCCAACAAGAATGCACCTACTTCTCGGTCTTTGACATGGCCTTGGGTATGATGTTGGATGTGGGTGTGGGTGCTGGTGCATGTCCCAGGGTCGAACCAATACCCGAACTTAAGGCTAAGCCAATGAGTCAGTAACATAGTTTCTAACTTCTTCCCTCAACTTTTCTTATCTCTGATTCATTAAATCCAAAGATCTTAGAGTCAGTAAAGAACACGAGAATAAGGTATTTCAATTTTCAATCCTCAGGGTTGGTTTGGTATTTCCTTAATAAATAAGATGGAGTCCAGATGCCATATTTCAGTTTTAAGATAGGTAAATGGGGAATGATTCAAAAATCTTTACATGGGGGGCGCCATAGGGATTTAAATTTGTAGCTTTTCTGTCTCACTCCTCAAAAAGTCGGACTTTCATTTCTCTGCTGCCTCTGATCACATTTTATATATTTTGAGTGAAACAAAATTTTTTGCTTCATCTTTATGATGCTAACCACTACATGGAGGTTGATAATGGTCTTCATGTATAATTTTTCTAGTTTCTGTTGTCCTTTGGCATCTTACAACCCAAGGCTTCAATAGTGGCCCATATTACAATATATCAATGATTGGACTTGAGACAATTCTCCAGCTAGTAGCCTAGTATTGAAAATTCAATACAACACACCATCAGAACAATAATAAGCATGCCTTTTGTACAGAAGAGATATCATATTCTCCAACTATATGCATACAATTAAGTTAAGAAGCTCATTAGTTGTACACGAAATGAGGAAAAAAAACTCGACACATTTGGCATTGAAAGCTTTCTAGTTGTTGAATGTAACAAACTTTCAATAATTATCTAAGTTTGATATGTACATTATATGCATCAGCTAAACTATTCACCAATTAAAATTACAAATTTTAATTATATAAAATGCTAGTTTCAGCATACAACCAGCAAAACTATACAAACAAAGTTTTAAATAACATGAAACACTCCAAAGTAACGTCTCGTAACTTTTTTGTTTTTTTCTTAAACTCATCTGATATCTAGCATGCAGCGGTGACTGAATAACGGTTTCATAGTTCCCAAACAAGTCATTCCTGATATCCATGTGAATTTCAACAATTGATCTGTTGGACAGAGCAGAGGCCAGGTAATTCCAGATTCGACTCTCCAAAAACGGCAGCATCAAGAAAGGCTGCAGAGGGAAGTTGTCAAGGAGTAAATCAATTGGCTTTGCTGCTAGAATATGATAAGCTTGCAGGCTATTGCGGTGATCAAAATAAGAGCTGGCAAGGTAAGATTAAGAGCATGGCAACAGCCAAAGATTCTCCCATCACCGCTTCCCACATTGCTCACCTGACATTAAATTTAGTATATGGAAATATAAATATTAATAATTTATAATTAAAACAAGGGCCAAAAACAATGATAAACAGAAAATTATGTGACCAAAATTATTTCCTGCAAGACGACACTCAAAGACGAGTTCTTTGCAAAAATTATTATCTTACCTATTATAATAAAAACAATGTTAGGAGACTCAGGTGCAGCCCATAATGCAAATCATAAGTTTTCATGCTAACCTGGTCAGAAGACAAAGCAGCGGCATGACATGCCCAATCTCTGGTTAAGATCAAGAGGAAGAAGAAGCCAAATATCATCAGCCATTGGGCCTTATGCTGGCATTGCATGTCCATATACTAGTGGTTACACTTCCCATTGGAACTGCGAAGGAGAACAAGGACCGGGCATTAATGAGAATCTCGAATTAATCCATGTATATGATTATGCGAGTCACAGACAACTCACCAAGCATTGGACGGTTTGAAACAACATGCATGGAGGGCTCGGCTTCCATGTGAAGAATTCATTGGCTGTGAAGTTCCCAAATAGAAAGAAGATCCGCAAGGGGACCTAGTGAAAGTTCTGTAGACCCCAAGTTGCTCAAGGATTGGAAGTGCCCGTGAAAGGATTTGAAAAAATTGAACGCAGCATGAAGTTAACACCATAAGTATCGTCAGAACTCAAGAAACCTAGCAAATATTATTAGCATAAGCTCAGATGCAAGACATAGGCAGCTAGCTGAGATCAATAGGAATAGCTGAACTAGCCAACCACTTAATTAAAACAAGCTTGTCACAGATGCATGGCTAGCAACCATAGACTTTTTTTAAGTCTGTTCCGTGGAATACAAGGTGAGTTGCTTCCTCGCAGAGATTTGCACCAACAAGGATATTTCAAGGAATAATTGAAAGAAGAGTTATAGACCGAAACATTAAATGTGTGCTTAAACACCATGTTAATAATTAACTAACAGGTGGTATAGACTTTTTTTAAGTCTGCGCGGAGGAATACAAGGTGAGTTGCTTCCTCGCAGAGATTTGCACCAACAAGGATATTTCAAGGAACAATTGAAACAAGAGTTATAGACCGAAACAAAATGCGTGCTTAAAAATATAACTAGGATATAGATGTGTCTATCTATGTACAGAACTTGAAGGTTACCTGAAGAATGGATGTAGGAGTGGCATCGAATTCTTTTCACAGCATTTGTATGGTTTCGGAATCAATACGTATGAAAGGTATGTGAGCAATCTTTGGCCAATCAGCTCCACCTCTTTGGCATCGATCCTTCAACAAAGGGCATCCATCGATGTGTAATTCTTTGAGTGAAGTAGACAGGCCATTCCCTGGCAGTGAGCTAACCCTAGGGCAGGTGAATATATCTAACTTCCTGATAGAGGGAAAATTTGCCAAAGAAGTAGGTAGGCTTTCAAGGCTGTCGCAGTCATTAATCTCCAGCTCTTGAAGGGATGTCAGTTGCTGGAACCATAGCTCCTGTATCCTTGTAAAGTTGGTCACACCATGACAGCCTACAATATGCATCCTCTGCAGTGAAGGGAGGCTTCCCAACAGAATCCACAGATTTTGAAGTAGGACCGTGTCGTCTATGGTGAGACGATTGAGAGTTCGCAGTCCCTGCTCCTCGTGGAGCTGCACAGGCTCTGAGGACTCGATGAGCTTAGGACATGCTATGAGTTCTAGGCCTTCAAGAGTAGTAAGGAACTGTAACCCCCCTACTAACTTCATGTTCCAGCAATTCCAAAGTTTCAAATGTTTGAGGGCACTCAAATTTGATAAACAAAGAGATACTTGGGCGTGGTAATTCATGATCCGTAGCTGGGTGAGAGAGGTGAGACTCTGCAAACATCCAGGCAGTGCACTGCCGAAGTCACCACAGTAGTCGATGCTGAGTTCTACAAGTGATGAGGACAGGAAGAGGAGGGGTACTTTCGCTAGCTTGTAGCAATCACGGAGGTCGAGTATGCGGAGGCGAGGTAAAAATTGTGCGCCATCTGCTTCCAACCACTTCTCCCATTCCCCGAAGCCCTTAAATTTTAGAACCTCGAGGGATGGAAATGCCACACCAGTGTCACCATAAAATTCACGACCAATTCGTTTGACGGCACGCATGTTACCAAGATGAAGTTCCTTGAGGAAAGGCAGCTGCCCTAGTGGCGGCAGACTCTCCAACCTGACACAATAATCTAGAGAAATAAATTCTAGATTGGTGAGAAACTTGCTTTCCACCATCCAAGTTGGAAATTTGATACCTTCATAGACCTTGATGCTCAGCTCTTTAAGACTGGGATGTGGTTGGAGGCCTTCAAATATCTCCGTCTCCGCATCAAGAAGTCTTCTTGCATCTAAATTCTGTACCAGATGCAATGCAGTTAGGTGTTCTTTGTCTTTCAACATCGCCTCCATGGCCTCCTCCTTACTAGTGACATTCTCAAGATTCTTGATCGCAAGCCGTCTCCGAAGATTTCTCAAGCCCTTCAACTCTCCAATCTCATGTCGCCTCTTCTTTGTGACTCGGAATTCCTCTAATTCTTGAAGGTTGATAAGATCTCCAATCCCAGTAATTAGAGAAATTGTGTCCGCTTCTCCATATAAATGCCACAAGTTGCTTAATTTGTTCACGTCTTGGGGTAACCTTTTAAGATGGCAGGATCGCATCCTCAGAACTTGAAGATGGCAAAGCCTACCAAATGATTTGGGCAGCTGTTTGATCTTAGTGCAGGAGACATCTAAGTACCGTAGATGCGATAACCCACTGATAGCATCCGGTAGCTTCTTCAGCTTCACGTGACTGCAAGATAAATCCAAAACACGCAAGCTTTTTGATTGTTTTAATATGCCACCAAGAAAACTATAAAACTTTTCAGAATCATAATCACCAAAGAATAAAATGGACCGTAGGTTTTGAAGTCTACACGGGTCCATAATTGCATCAATTTTTTTATCAGTCCTCAGAGTCAGGTGCCGAATTGTCTTTGGAATTTCTCCTCTCTCATCGCTGATGACCAAACATTCATCCGACGAAACATAGACTGCCAATTCTCTTATCAGATCATGCATCACATACTTGTCAGTCAGAGTTGGTAGAAAGAAGTACCTACGAGTTAATTCGTCAAATATCTGATCCCTGATGTCTTCCATTCTCATTCTTACCTGACTCTTGTTCTGGATAAAACCTTGAGCCATCCACATCTGGACTAACCGATCTTTTTCGAAAACATAGCTCCTGGGAAATATGGAACAGTAAGCGAAGCATTGCTTTATATTTGCATTCAAGTGTTCGTAACTTAAAGCCAGAGATGGAAGGATATTATCTAAAACATATTCATGTTCCCACCACTCACTTTCTAAGATCATCTTCCAGTAATCCTCATCCAGTTTGGAGTTCAATAAACTTCCTAGTACCTTTCCAGCAAGAGGTAAACCATGCAGTTTTTCAGATATTTTTCTTCCTATTGTTTGCAATTTTTCCCTTCGCTCTTCCTCAAGAATTTTTTCACCGAACGCACAATGTTCGAAAAGTATCCAATAGTCATCTTCCTGTAGGATCTTCAATTCTATCGGGTCCATCGTGCCCATAACTTCTGCTACTACTGGACTCTGTGTTGTCACCAGAACCATGCTACCTTTAGCTCCAGATGTTAAGGCACCCCGGAGTTTTCTCCACTTGCTACCTGTCTCATCCCACACATCATCAAGGACAAATAAAAACCTTTTGTTCCTCGTAGCATCTCCAACTTTCCCTAGAATGCCATCCAAACTGATATCGTCTGGGATTCGGTCGTGCACCGAGTCATATGCCAGCTCTTTAGAAATCCGCTTGACATCAAAATTGTCAGACACATAGACCCACTTCCTCAGCTCAAAATGCCTTGCTACTCTTTCATCATTATAAATAAGTTGAGCCAGAGCAGTCTTGCCAACACCCCCAATGCCTACTATAGGAAGAACACCAAGACTCGGATAGCTACTACTCCCAGTCCCACATTTGATGCTAGATTCTGGCTCATCAGCTAAATGCAACAGCACATCTAATATCATGTCTCTCTCTGTCTCTCCCAACCACAATGTCCTGGATAATCGAGCTGGTCTCTCTGGTCACACTTCTCTGCTGGGAGTTGTAGTCCTTTAATTGTTCTTCCATACAATTGATATCAAGATAAATCTTTTCAAGATTTCCCGCAAGATTTTTCAAGTTTTTCAGGTCATCGTCGGACATTATAAAATGCTTGAGAAGCTTAACAGCGGGGGATACGAAGTCGCTCACCTTGCTCTTGCCGTGCAGCTTATCATGAAGCTCCTTGAATTCAAGCTCATCCAGCACGTCGTCAGCCTCGTAGGCAGCATCTTTGAGTTGCCTCAGCCTTGCGGCCAGAGCTGGGTCCCTGATCGGCCTCCCCTCCGCTGCCTGGATCACGGCTCGGATACGAGGAAGTCTAGCCTTCACATCCTCCGCCATAGCCTTCGCACCCGTGCGCAGATAATATCGGTCTTCCAAATGCAGCAAAACCTTGTCGGCCAGCTTAGTTCCAACTTGGGTTGCAAACCATCCTCCGACCACCATTCCCATCATCCCCAGATCCATATTGGAGGACACTCCAGCTGCAAAGTGGTAGTCTTGTTCTCTGTGACCTGAAGATAGAAAGCTTGCTCGCTCGGCCTTCTTCCTAACTTGCAATGTTAAGTGGTGTGATTAAACCTATAGTCAAGGTGCATCAATTGAAGACCGCGTGCTCGTGGACAGAAAGGAAAGAGGACCGCGTCTACGAATGCATCATTTGCATAAAATATAGCGCGTCAGTCAAGGTGGGCCGGGCTGAATTTTATAAAAAAGAAATGGTTTCCTTCTGGTTCAAAACTTTTCTTGTTCCCTTCAAATCAGTATTAAAGTCATCAAACAAAATATTGCGTGTCAGGTACGAGACTCTCGTTACGGTTGAAATGCAGGTTTTAGAGATAATGCTGGATTCCAAGTTGCAAGTTTGGCTAACATGAGAGGAATCAGTTGCTATCGAACTTTTTCTGCAGTGGGGACCTAGTTTGATGCGACTTAAGACAAATATCTAGAATCCTAGTCATTACAAGCTTCTTTCCTTTTTTTTGTTACAAAATTATATGCTTTTTTTTATGGTTCTGGTTGGTTTACGTTTTGGTTTCGGCATCTCTCCCCCAACTTGCGTCCTGTTCAAGATAGAGGAAAAAGTCCGTCGTGCTGATCCACTTGGACCACGACCGTTAGGATGCAATAATAAATTTCTAAAATAATGATCTGGTACAACATTAAAATAGCGAGGTATAAGAGCACACGAGATAGAGAAAACAGGAGTTGGAAGGAGGAGGGGAAGGGCGTTTGAAGTCGAAAATTTTCGTTGGGGTTCAATCCCGAAACCGGGCTAATTTTTCAGGCTGGAAATTTGAAACCCGCCAGCATGCTCGAGTTAAACTTTCATGGCTTATTCAATTTTAAGCGGTGTGATTAAACCTGTGCATAAGAGTCCTGTGCTTGTGGATGGTAAGCAAGCAAGATCGTGATTACCGGTGCATCAACTGAATGAAATATAGCGTGTTCGGTACGAAAATCTCGCAACTGGTCAAAAGCGGACTTTAGAGATGACGCTAGACCCCAAGTTGCAAGTTTATAATGTCAATCTAATGACGGTGCGAGCAATTATTTCACATAGCTTGTCCTTGATGTTGACCATAACCAAGAAATTAAAGGGGTTAGTTTTCTTCAGACCAACACTATCACCTAGAAAGGCCACCACGAGAGGAATCAGTTGCTATTGAACTTCTTCCGCGGTGGGGACCTAGGTTGATGTGGCTTGAGAAAATGTCTAGAATCCTAGCCATCACAAGCTCCTTGTCTTTTCTCTGTTACAATATTATATGCTTTTTTTTATGGTTCTGGTTGGTTTACGTTTTGGTTTCGGCATCTCTCCCCGGACTTGTGTCTATTCAAGGTGGAAGGGAAAAGTCTGTCATGATGATCCACTTGGACAACCACCGTTACGATGCAATAATAAATTTCTAAAATAAAGATCTGGCAAAACGTTAAAATAAAGTCTGTCATGATGCCATAGCAGCCCGGTCACCGGTAGGGTACAATGATCCCATTTTGGTGCCCCACGAGGCCGGGCTGTACTTGAAACCCACCGGCATGCTCGGGTTAGACTTGAAACCCAAGCTTTTTTGCGAGTTTGAGTCGAGTCTTCATACTCGACTTCATTAAGAGCTTCATACTATGCTGTCTCTTACTAGTTACTATGCTGTTCTTTCAAGTATTTCTGGTTTAGCAGAGTCACCACATTGAGAAAACTATTTGAGAAATATTCACACTCAATTTCATAAAGGCTATTCATGTGGTATGATTCCAAAGCCTACTGTAAGCAAATTCAGCAGTGACAGAACAAACCTCATTTCTTTTAAAGTTCACCATCGACTAATTCATCAAGATAAGCTTGAGAAAGTAAGAGCAACATATAAGTTAGACTAGGTACTTCCTATTCCAAAATTTATTTGTATTACCGAACAAAGTAATAACAAAAGTCGAGAATGTTCCGTTCTGGTTTCAGGCTCTAAACTCTCCCACAGAAAAAAAGACATGAAACTTTTCGAAGCAACCAAGGTCTCTGCAATTCCTTTTAAAAATACTCTGGGGTTTATATTCCTGTTCAAGCAAGCATCCAGTCAAAAGATCCTGCAACAGAACTAAGCCATGCATCACAAATCTATTGAACACCCTGTGAACAGATCAGTTTGGATTAATAAGAGCAAATAGAAGTAGAAATAAATAGCAAAGAGTAAGGGAAGCTCTTTCCAGTGTAACTGTGAAACAACTAAGATGAACTAGAAATAAGGTGGTAATGCCAACAGCAAGCTAGCTTTCACAGCATCACCACCATGCAGCTGATCTGACCTAAAAATTAATAAGACCAGGTCAACTGCCTGAGAGCTACCCTCCGTTGCAAGATAGTACAGGTGTCTAATTAGTATACACAATTTTATGCAGGCCCCATCAAAAGAGTGTCATTAACAAGTATCTCACGCAGGCTCCACCTGAAAATGGAAAATGTTAGGCATTGAGGTCTGCTTTAATTATGAAAAGCCACATCAGAGCGGCTTCAGTTCCATGTTCAGCCACTACAATCCAAATGCAAGCAGCCCTTTTTAGAGACATAATAGGTTACTTTGAATGGCTAACAGACACAAGACATTTTAAAAAGAAGGTGCATAATTTTCTGAGACCAGCCTTCAAGTCAATCATCATTCTTATGTAAGGAAGTTTGCTTGGTCTCTGAGTGCAACCTGCCCTTTTTGTCTTGCTGAAGGAGGCTCATGCTTGTTTTTGTAACCATCATGCTTAACGACTCGACCAAGCTATCCACGCAAACATAAGTGTGATTTGGCAATTTCCAAATGAACCAGAAAGCTTGCATGAACTTGATTCCATCAGTTCATATATAGCTTGCATGAAACTGATTCCACCATTTACACCACCTAATTCTCTTTGGGAAAATTTGAATATAAGTTTACATAAAATATCATATGGACTGATTATAAACACTGATCTAACCAGCTATACCGAAGTCTGGCTTCTTTGTTGCCTTCTGAGTGCCCATATCTCCCTAAGCCAATGGATCTCTTTGCTCAACAATATACTATCTTCCAAAACACTTCCCTTGTTAATCACAACACTCAAGTCAGCCTTGTCGAACAAGATCATAGGGAACTATTCTTATTTATGCCCCGTTTGGCAGAGGTTTTAGAGGGCCAAAAAGCACTTTCTGGCCCTCCAAAAGCACTTTTAGATAAAGTAGGGGTGTTTGGTAAAAATTTCGGAAAACGGTTTTAACTTTGCCAGAAAGCTAAAAACAGCTTTTTGGAAGAAACTCCAAAATCAGCTTTTTGAAGAAACTCTATTTTGGAGCTTCTTCGAAAAAGCACTTTTAAGCCCCATCGGAAAGCTGTTTTGAGTTATAATATTTTTCTTTTTTAAACTAAAATACCTATAATAAAATATAATAATTACACAAAATGTCCAAAATCTGCAGGAGTCCCAACAAAAAATATAATATTATATTATACCATAAATATTTTATAATCATAAAATATTATATTATACGATAAATATTATATTATACTACAAGCATGAAAATATATACCTTTATTATTGCATATTACTATAAATATAATATTATATTACATTATATCATAATACAATAATATGTTATATTAAATAATTTAATATTATATTATATTTTGAGAAATTAATTTACACTAATAATTATAATATTTTATACCTTTATTATTGTATTATACTATAAATAGAATATTACATTACATTATATTATAATACATTAATATGTTATGTCAAATAATTTAATATTATGTTATATTATGAAAAATTAATTTATACTTATAATTATAATATTTTATACCTTTATTATTGTATTATACTATAAATATAATATTATATTACATTATACCATAATACATTGATATGTCATGTTAAATAATTTAATATTATATTAAATTATTATGCTATAGTATATAATATTATAATAATATTGTATTATATTACAGCAATATTATACTATATCATATATTTATGTATTAATATATATTATATTTTATTATGTTCTGTTATATAATACTATGCAATATTTTTTATGATCATTTTGTCATACCAAAAGTACTTTCTCAGTTTATTTACTAAACATATGTTAAAATTCCATAGCACTTTAGAAATGTAGTTAATAAACAGCAAACAGTTTTTTATAAAAACTCTACTTCAAAAAGCTCTATTTTCAAAAGCTCTACTGCCAACAGCTTTGCCGAACAGAGCCTTAGGCCCTGTTTGGGGGAGCTGTTGGCAGTAGAGCTGTTGGAAGTAGAGCTGTTGGAAGTAGAGCTGTCTGAAGTAGAGCTGTTATAAAAAGTTGTTTGCTGTTTGGCAACTACATTCGTAAAGTGCTGTGGTACTTTGTTTTGTGTTTGGTAAACAAACTGAGAAAGTACTTTTGTATGACAAAATTACCATAAAGGACATTGCATAGTATTATACAACAGAACATAATAAAACATAACATATATTAGTACATAAATATACGATATAGTATAATATTATTGTAATATAAAATAATATTATTATAATATAGCATAATAGTAATATAATTATTAGAGTAAATTAATATTTGGTAATATAACATAATATTAAATTATTTAACATAACATATTAATGTATTATGATATAATGTAATATATATTATATTTATAGTATAATACAATAATAAAGGTATAAAATATTATAATTATTAGTATAAATTAATTTTTCATAATCTAACATAATATTAAATTATTTAAAATAACATATTAATGTATTATAATGTAATGTAATATAATATAATATTTATAGTATAATACAATAATAAAGGTATAAAATATTATAATTATTAGTGTAAATAATTAATAATGTTGAAATATATTTATTTATTATCTTATTTATTCATTCATTCATTCATTTATATAAATATTTATTTATTTATTTATTTTTTAAATTTTCTTTTCTTCTCTCTTTTTCTTTCTTTTTCTTCTTTTTTTTCCTTTTCTTTTTCTTTTCTTTTTTTCTTCTCTTCTTCTCCTTCCTTCCTCTCCCCCGTTCTCCTTTCTTCTCCTCCCGCGCGGCCGGCGGCGCCGGAAGGGGGCCAGGCCGCCGCGGCCGCGGGAGGGGGCCGGGCCGTGGCCGGCGGCGCCCACGGCAGTCTCGGCGGCCGCGGCGGGCCCCGTGGGAAGTGCCCTCCTCCTGCAAGGCCGTCAGCGCCGAGCCGGGCCGTGGCGGATGCGGGAGGGGGGCGGGTCGTGATCGCCGACGGCCGCAGGAACCCCCTTCTTCTTCCTGTTCTTCGGCCCCTCCCCACCGTGGGGCCTCCTTCTTCTTCCTGTTCTTCGGCACCGCCCCTTTCCGTGACGGGTCGTCGCCGGCGGCGGCCACGGGAAGGGAAAGACGACCTGTCCTCCTCTTCTTCGGCACCTCCCCACCATGGGGGCGGGGGAGAGGGAGAGGGTGCGATGGCGGGGCAGAGGGAGAGGGTGCGGCGGCGGGGGAGAGGGAGTGGGGTTGGGTGGGAGAGGAAGAGACAGTGAGAGAGAGGTTTTTGGGAGGAAATTTTTTTTTAAATGGGGGTATTTTGGTCAAAAATACAGCTTTCCGAAAAAGCTGAAAACAACATTTTTGGAAAGCTCCAAATTGGAGCTTCCCCCCAAAAGCTGTTTTCAGCTTCCCGCAAAAACTGAAACAGCTTTTCGGAAAATTTACCAAACACTTTTTTTAGCTAAAAGTACTTTTGGAGGGCCAGAAAGTGCTTTTTGGCCCTCCAAAAGCTCCCCCAAACAGGGCCTTAGTCACTATATAAGTCTACTATGAGCATTCAGCCGTGACCACACTGTGAACTATAAAAAATAAGATCAATAGCTATCTTAAGTACTTTCTCCTTGAAGCTTCATTTGCATTCAATGAACAAAGTAAAAAGAAAAAATAGAGAAGACTTCATTCTGATTTTACTATACTCTCCCACAGGAGCATGGATGAAACCTTACGAAGCTGCCAAAATCTTAGCAGTTCCGTATAAATCCACCGGGCTCTGTTTTCCTGTCAAGCAAGCATCCATGTTGTTTCGTCAAGTCGTCCTGCGATAGAACAACCATCCTGCAATAGAACTTGGACACATTTTACAAATCCAACGAACAGGCTCACAGCTTTCCAAGTTCAATATAAAAAGTAGACATCTCGACTACTTTTTTAGAAACATCTCAAAAAAATGCAGTTACCTCCTACCAAAACCACACCACAAAACCATGGAGAGGGTCTGATGATAAACATTTTCCAACGCACAGAAGCTAATTGTTGCTACAATTTCAAGCATATCAATTTGGATCAATACGAGCAAATAAGAGTCTAAAAAGTAGCAGAGCATAAGGGAAATATGTTGGTCTTGCAGAAACAATGAGGGGGTTTCAATTGATCCTATCCAGGGCTCTGTCTAGCATGGCTATAAACGTCTAAGATTACACTAGAAAAAAGGTAGGAATGTTAACAGCAAGCCTGCCTTCATAATATTACTACCATGCAGCTGATCTGACGTAAAAAACTGAGACCATGTCAGCTGCATGAGGGGTACATCCATTTCAAGATAGTAGAGGTCTCTCATTGCCGTATACACAATTTTATGCAGGCCCAGACAAAGATGAGTTACCTGCATGTATCTCAAATGCAGGCTTCACCTGAAAATGACAAATGTCGGGCATTGAAGAGCCCTATAACCATGAAAGGCACTTTGGAGCTGATTCAGTCCAATGTTTAACCAAACACTACTAGTGTATAGTCCAAACGCAAGCACCAGACTACGGTAGAAACCCTTTTTAAACACGCAGAAGCCTTTTTTCATTTTTTTCCCCCAAATAACTTTGTACCCACAAACTCCAGACACGTAGAAAAGGAGGAGCATCTTTTTCTAACTGTAGGCTAAGCATCAACTATCCATCTTATGGAGGGAACTCACTAGTTTCCCTAGTGCAAATGGCCCTTTTTACTTGATAAGAACTCTGCTTGCATTGGTAACCATCATGCTTAACAGCTCAGCTGAGCCCTTCATGAAAACTTTCACATCCAACTACAATTTGGTAATCTCCAAATGAATCATATAGCTTGCATGAACTTGACTCCATCAGTATCACATTTTTCACATCATTATTGGGAAAAAATTGAATATAAATACCCAAGTATCACATTAATTGATTTGTGAAACCAAGGATCTCGCCAGCCATACCAAAGGTCTTCCTCTATTTCTCTTAAATCCTAAGTGCCTGCACCTCCTTAAGCCATTGGATCTCTTTGCCCATAACTTCCATAAGCCACTCCTCCAGCACGGCACCCAGGCTAAACTCAACCACAAAATCATGGCCCTCAAATTAACTCGAAGAATCGCCAAGGCAAGCTTTATTGATCAAATACATAGAATGGATATTTCCCACGTGGTTTGCACCTACTTTCCTTAGGTTGTTACATAGAGCACTAGCTCAACTCCAAGCCTTTCCCTCCTTTCTTTCTTTCGAAGCAATCAATGCGGCTAAGCAAACAAAGTAATCCTACCTAAGAGGGGCCCCACCAGACTTCTGAGGGTTGAGAGGTCAGTCAAATCTTGATCCGGTTGCTCCAGTTGAGCTAATTGAGGGAATGGCCTCAGCTGGCCTAATAACTAGAAAATTACTTCCTTGCATTTGATAAATCGCATCCTTCTCAGTCTCGTCCAACAAAAACACTATCAAGACCTCAATCACAGTGCACAAGGAGCCAAAGCATACATCACCATGTGCCCACCTATACGTAATTGAACACCGGAAACCATGCCCATAGCTCTGGATTGAGAGGTTATTTCATTACATGATCCAACCATAGGCAGCCATGGGATGCTAGATCAATCATTCCACACCTTTGAGGAGATGGAAGATCATGGTATCCATGCCACCACCAGACCACTAGAGGAGTTGATTCGGACACGTATACGGAACAAGAACATCGAGAAAGTGAATCATGAATTTCGCGAACTCCCACAAATACATGGAAACGGACTTGTTGCCACATATACCATATTATGTAGGTGCATATGGCAGCCTAGGCTCGACAGCATCTGGATGTGCTAGTTTGGAAGAGATGTGTACAAAGGAGGGTTGCTTGCTTATTGAATGTGCATATAATATCCTGATCCATGGATTTTATAAAAGTAAGATGAAGTTGAGAAAGTTATGAGACTAATCGCAAAGAATGGCTGCCCACCAACGGAGTTTGAACATAATCAAAGGATTAGAAGGCTATGCGGATATTAATAAAAATGGATGGAAGCAAGAGCCGTGATGGTTCAGGTTAAAAGGTATAAAGCCCAAAAGTCACCTCTGCGTCCACTTGATTTATGGGCTCCGCAAGGTTGGAAACTTCAAAGAGGCTAAGAAGGTTAGAGATGAGATTGCAAAGAAGGGAAAGTTCGAAAAGGTACATTCAATTGTTGTTCGGTGAAACATCTTTTGAAGAGACATCAATGGGGAAGAGCATGGTGAATGATTTGGCATCTCAAAGATTATAAACAATGAAGAACTTGCAAATACTTTGATCTACCAATCAAACAGTGCCAGCACAATGTTCAAATCCTTGAAGAGTGTTTCAACAATTGTTATTGACTTTTCCTCTAAGTTATATCCATATCTTTCTTAAGTAAAGATCTATGAAGACTTGGTTACTATGTCATTGTTTAGAGTCATAAGGTTAAAATTGAATTGATAACAAAAAGAATGTTACTTTTATTGCTTTCACAGTTATGATATTGATGTTTAATTCTGCATAATTGTTTTTGGTGCTACTTTTTGATGAGCCATCTAGTGTTGTCGCATATTATCTTTGTACAGCTCAAAGCACAACAGCAAAAAGATTTTTCATAACATCTAAAGAGCAAATTGCTAGAAACTTGGCGGCTTCCATTTGGCATCACTTAACAATTTTCAGCTATGAAAACAAAATCGGTTTTTTTTTTAAAAAAAAAAACTCAAAACTCAAAACTTGTTTGGAAGTCAGTTGGGTTGTGGCAGTGGTAGTGGTGCGGTCACGGCCGGTGAGCAGCAGTGATGCCGGAAGTGATGGTGTTGGTGGCAGTGGGGTGACAGGCAAGCGGTAGTGGGAGCTAGGGGGGTCCAACAGGAGTGGTGGCAAGGATGGTGAAAGCAGGGGCAGCCCAATGCATTTGGAGGCCTAAGGCGAACTCATTAAGGAAGATCTTTTTTTTTAAAAAAAATAATGAAAAATTTTAATAAGTGCAAAATACTCGGACCTATCTTGCCGACCTGAACGGGTTACTATTGATCTTCCACAACCATCCAGCTTAGTCAGCACCGAGATTGGGCTGGATTTCAGCGGCAACAGTATCCAACTAGAAATTTTAAATATGTCTCGAGGATATCAAATTTGCAATCCTATTAGGTTCCAAAAAATTTGACCTGAATTCGAATCGGGTACGCAAAGACACTACTTTTTTTTTTGCTAAAGCACAAAGATACTACTTTGATGTAGGCATTATACACATGTGTGCATGGACGTCCAAGTTACTCTTAGAGAACACTAATACTAGGAAATCTGCAGTACGATAAGTTAGCCATTAAACAGAGAATAATCTATGTATTAAAATTAACGGAAAAGTGGACTAAGAGGTCAAATTGAATTAAGTATAAACAACTGAATCATCTCGGTGTCACATGAGAGACGTTAGCCTGATGACTAGGGAATGCAGGGACCAGAGGCAAGATATCTTGCTGCATCATTGATCTATAAAATTTATAACCTAGCAACACCAATCCAGATTTTTAATCCAAGTGGAAAAATCAAACTCGTTCACACAATTTGCCAAACAGTTGGTGGACCACGAAAAGGCTCACGATGTGAGATCAAGTAAAGCCAAGCCAAGCCTCGGCCTGGCCATTGGACAGAGAAATGGTTATCACAAAAAGAGTTCGGAGAACGAGATAAGAAGAAAAAAAGGGCATACCTTGCGAGTGGAAATAAGGTCCGGGGACGAGTGGCCTCGACTTCGGTGGATTTGTCTTGTTCTCAGGCCTAACTAGAAACGACTGCGGATCAGCGGATAGGATTGGGAGCGGCCGAGGACTTGGGTAAGAGATTGGAGATGTGATTTTGGCGGAAGGCTTCTGGCTCCTGCGACCCAGACGAGAAGACGCCGGACAGGCCCGGACTGCCTGCTGCCGAAGTGGGAATGTGGGATTTGGGAACGGCGAGTCGGCGAACAGAGGCGGTAAGAGATGTCTTTGATGAACAGTGAACTGATCGAGGGTCTGGTTCCCCGGCTGCAGTAGCCCGTAGCCGCGGTACTCCTTGTAACCCCGGCCGGAGACGACCTCGCTGGCTCGCCCCTGGTGCGATGGGAAGCAGCCCTCGGTGCGATGGGAAGTAGCCTCTTACTGTGCGATTGCGATGGAAAGTGGCCGTGGCACTACAGCAGCGAAGAAAATTTAAGATTTTACTGTAGCTCTCCTTTGAGCCTACGCCTGCGGTGGCCTTCCTTTGGGCCGGGGCGGTCGCCTAAGGGTCGGGCCGGCCCTGAGTGTAACAGGCAGCGGTCGTGGCAATGTGCGGTTTTCACTTTCAAAGAAAAATGAAAGCTATTTCTAAGAGCTTTCCCTTTTTTAAGAACTCTAAAAAGCAGTTGTCAGAATATTAAAAAGTGAAAGGGGGAACCAAATAAGTTTCAAGCCTCAGTTTCTACATTTTCAGAAACGAAAATTGGCAGCGATGCCAAATAGGACCCTAGTTTCTGGTTTTCTTGCAGGGCTTCCCTGGTTGATCCAAGCTTATGTTTGAACTTGTGAAAAAGCTTAGGAGGGACGGCTTTCCTTCTTATATGGTGATACACAAGATTAATAAACCTAGTATTGAATTTTACCTTCATTCTGTTCTATTGATGCTGACCATTCCTTTTGCTTCACAAAGATAGTTACCTCAAAGCATATGTAATTGGTTTGCCATGACTTTCTAAAGTCCCCTCTTTTCTTAAACTAATAGCCAACAGCTGATGATTTAACTCAGTCATAAAACTATTATTCTTCTTTATGTTCTAGGAGCATTCACCTTTCCATAATAACAGATGACACAACAATGTTCTTATAAAAGGTACTATGGCCAGTAAAAATGGTGATTTTTGTTGGCAATGCCTCAAGCCAAAACAGGTATAGTTGATTCATGCTGCTCAAAGCTTGTTCTTACTCTCATCTGTAACCCAGGGTTATTCTCATAAACAAAAGTTGGTGTTGCGGGATTTTCACCCCGGCAACAGCCCTAGTCCCAATCGAGTCGAACAGAAAGAGACTGCGTCCCCCACGAGGTATTGTCCGCTTTGGGCACTCCGGTCTGCGCGTCCAGCGCTGACGGAGGGAGACATTTTCGGCCCGCGCGTCCAGCGCTGACGGAGGGATTGCCCTCACGGTTTTGTCCCACAAAAGGGCCCTCGTGAGGAAAGGGCTTCGCCCTTCTCATTATAAGGCACAGAACCTTTCCGCTCTAGCCGATGTGGGACTAAGTTCGGCATCCCCCACAACATAGCCCCCCCCAGCGGGAAGGTTCCGTGCCGGTTTTACCCGGGGGCCCCCACAGTCCTGGAGGGTAGTCTGCGGCAAGGGGACCGCTCTCAATGAAAGCACCATCTGTTGCGGAATTTTCACCCCGGCAACAGCCCTAGTTCCAACCGAGCCGAGCAGAAAGAGACTGCGTCCCCCACGAGGTATTGTCCGCTTTGGGCGCTCCGGTCCGCGCGTCCAGCACTGACGGGGGGATTGCCCTCACGGTTTTGTCCCACAAAAGGGCTCTCGTGAGGAAAGAGCTTCGCCCTCCTCATTATAAGGCACAGAATCTTTCCGCTCTAGCCGATGTGGGACTAAGTTCGGCACCCCCCACAACAGTTGGAACTATCATAATTATGACATTGACATTCTAATGGCACTAATAAGCTAGTCCTTTTCTTTCCACATCAACCAAATGCTTCAAGCCTTCATTAACATCAAATCTTAATCGCTCCATCTAGTGATACTGCAGTTGTTTAAAGATGACATATGCTTCATGAAAACGTAAACCATTTATTATCAAATAAGATAATGCTCGTGAGCATATTCGCAACAGAGAACTCTTAACAAGCCATCAACTTGGATGTAGTTTGATTAAGAAAAAACATTTATTGAAGTTGATGGAAATTATCATCTAGTATCAACAAAATTAGATCTAATGTTTCACAAGAAACATTTTCTAGAAGACTATTGAAAGCTAAATGAGCATACACCTTTTTCAGCCTTTTTCAGATATTATACGGCATTATGACTAGATCCGCCAGGCATGCAAGGTTTTGGATAAGAGCAGTTGGACTTTATCCAAGACACAAACCAACTGATGGGTTAGAACTGGATATTACGTGATAGTTGATCCATATTATTAGCTTATATTTTGTTTCTTACTTTGACTTATTGTAATGACATTATTGTTTCTTACTCTGTAAGATACTAATGTACCAAATTAGAGTACATTAGTCATACTTACAATTAACACAACTGATATTTGATCAGATGCTTTATAGTGTCTAAAATTGTAAGGCCCCTATATGGTTGCTCAGCTTTATATTCATGGAGAGGGAAGTTAAATCAATTGCCACTAAGTCGAACTAATGGAGTATAAGAGAAAGTTAATACCTTCTCCCAGTCTTGTTATATTTATCAGTAATATGTAACTGCTGATTTCCATAACCTCTTCTTATCATACAAAGAAAAAATCATAAATAAACAGCCGGGTAACCATATAATTTTAAAATATTGCCTTCTGTATAGAAGGATCGGCACTTTACACTTAAACACAGCAACACATGCAACACCTGCACAATCATGGAGACTGCTAGAGGTCCGAGGACAGAAAACAAGAAGCACAGGCAAATTAAATGTAGTTAACACTCACAAAATGGAGAGGGATCTCAACTGCAGAAGGACAAGAGAGCAAATATGTCATCTTTTGCCCATGACATGAATCCATTTAATGAAAAATGTATTCTACTGCTCTGGAAGCCAACAAAGCAATTGTTACAAAAACTGAAAAGAGCAAAAACATTTAATTATCCATGATACTTCATTAGCAACATTCTTCCCCACAATGTGGAGGGTTTCAACAAATTTTACATGAAAGTTGAAAAGTCAGCCAGGAATCCTTCAGCCAGACCGTTGATATTTCAAACATTCATAAAAAGAGGAAAAAAATCTTGAGGACATTCATTTCATGCAATTAGCATTTGGACCATCCACAGTTTTCAACTAATGCCAGCCAACAAGGCATACCTTATCACTCCCTTCATGCTTGCTGAGGCAATCCTTCTTCCACTTCCTTCCACATATCAGCATTCCTGAGAACTTCTCCTTCATCTTCATGATGAGCTCCCGAGCTTCCTCAACCTTCGACCCATTCACAAGCCCGTTCACGACCATCTTCATGGTTGAAGAGCATGGGACCCAGTTCCTTGCCATGGTCTCCTTGACCACTCCCGGTGCCGCCTCAAAGTCTCCACCTTGGCCGAGGTAATAAATCAATGTAAAGTAGCAGCTACCATCCGCGACACACCCTCTTTTTCCCATCTCCTCGTAGAGTTTCTTCGCCTCCTCCAAATCCCCCTCCTTACAGAACCCAAAGATCAGATGGTTGTAATTAACCCAATTTGGCTTCATGCCCTTCGCCACCATCTTCTTGAACAATGCCTTCGCCTCACCAGGCCTCTTAAGTTGCACAAGCTCTGTATCCTCACATTGTAAGTGTTGAGCCCTGGATGGCAGTCGTGCTTCTTCATCAGCTCCAAAACCTTCCTCACATCATCAAACCGCTCCTCCTGGTCAAATCCGGCCAGCGCCGTGTAGAAAGTCGTCATATTTGGCTTGATTCCGATGCGGCTCATTTCGTCGAGCACCGAAAAGAACGACCTTGACGTGCCTGACTCGCAGAAAGCCTTGATCACATTGTTGTATGTGTCGAGATTGGGGGTGATCCCATAAGATGTGGGGAAATCCCGGAAGATCCGGCCGACCTCGTCGGCCTTCTTGGCAAGGATGCAGGCGAAGAGGAGGGCGTTGAGGGAGCGAACGGGTGGGTTTTGAAACATGAGGATAATAGAAACGGTCATCAGCTGCAAAGATGTCAGAGGAGAAGACCCAACACAATGGAGATGGTCTTCTAACTAACTAAACCAGTTTCCTCAAAACCCTGTTTGCAAAGATAAGTGGTAGAAAATAATTTTAAAAAGAAAATATTCCCTCTGTTAATGATCATGAAGAAACCTTTAATGCAAATTTAAAGAAACCGGAAAGAGAAAAAGGCGTCCAATAACATAAAAAAGCAATGCTGCTAATGATCATTATGAGCATTTGATACTATTGCTCCCAGAAAAATAAATAGCTGATAAAATAATTATTAAAGCACACGTTAGTGCTGTAGCAAAAGTAATGCTGGATACAATTCCTGTATGTGCCTCATTTCCACAGGGTACTTGCCACATGACAATTTTCGCATATCCAGCACCCAGATTTTTAAGTGTACATGAACAGGACTCTGGTTGTAATTGTTTTGGTCTACAGCGTATGAACAAGTCTGGTCGGCCTATCTCAATCCTTGCATAACCACTGGAGCCAAGGGGCTGCAAATGAAATCAACTAATTAAAACTGTATGTTTCAAAACATGCAGAACTGACTCTGGCAAATGTGATTGAAGTTTAAACTACCAAGAATTGTAGGGCAAAGAACACTAGTAAATAGAAACTTGGACAAACTATGCTTCAAAGTTTAAGCGGAAAATGACGAGCTAGTTCAGAGATTCTTCTTAAGGTTAACTATATGAAACTGGTGCGATACCTTCAATATGATTTGAAAAAGTTTAGGAGATCCCAATCCTATAAAAGGAGAAATATTCTCTGGATGAGGAGTGAAAGCCAAAGTGTCTAACTAGAGCTGGCCCCACTAATTTACATTTATTTATGACCACTATTCTAATTTAAGGTTAAAGAATAGAAAACCTCATCATGAATATAACCTACACATTAGATTTATGTACAATGAAATAAAACTGCTCACGGATTGTCTGTCCACTAGTTGCTGAGTTATTGAATCCAAGGTACAACATAATCAATATCCAGGTATTGTAAATGTGAAGACACGCATGCATGGTAATACCCATTTCACTACAATACTGTCAACCACCTCATTTGCTGGAAAAGCCCTTGAGTTCATATTTGCAATCTGATACAGGAATTAAAGTAACTCAAATAAATTGCAATTACAAGTTTTCTCATGCATTCATTCATCTCCGTTTCTTATTTTTAACAGAAAGCTTATATTCTATATGATTCAAACTTCTAATAAAAATGATGATGAATCTAATATAAAAAGTTTCTTAGGAAAAAACAAAAAGACAAACACATCAGACAGAAGTAAGAAGAGAGGCATTGGTGCCCTAAACAATGAATTACTCCAGCAACTTAAGACTCAGAAAGTCGGAAGTTCTCCTCAATATAAGTCAGTGAGTTAGAAGTCACTGAAGCAATTCATTTGAATTCAAAGATCTTAGAGTCAGTGAAGAACACGTGAATAAGGTATTTCAATTTTCAATCCTCAGGGTTGGTTTGCGACGCAGGCGTCCATTTCAAATCTCCTACCCGCGATCTCAGATGCATCTAATTTGGAGAATCCAGCTAAAGAAGGAAAGGCCAATCAAGGCGTCCACTCCAAATCTCCTACCCGCGATCTCAGCCGCATCTAGTTTGGAGAATCCAGCCAAAAAAGGAAAGGCCAACCAAGGTGTCTACTCAAAATCTCCTACCCACGATCTCAGCCGCACCTAGTTTGGAGAATCCAGCTAAAAAAGAAAAGGCCAACCAAAGCGTCCACTCAAAATCTCTTACCCGCAATCTCAGCTGCACCTAGTTTAGAGAATCCAACCTAAGAAGGAAAGGCCAACCAACCCATTGAATCTTTTCGGCATTTTTTTAGAATTATTGTCCTAAGATTTTTGCTTCAGCCAACCCATCGAATCTTTTTAGCATTTTTTTAGAATTATTGCCCTAAGATTTTTGCTTCAGCCAACCCATCAAATCAGGATTTTTGCTTCAGCCAAACCATCGAATCTTTTCAGCATTTTTAGAATTATTGCCCTACAATATGCTTTATTTTTCTTGTCTTTCTACTTATGTGTGGCTTGCCCTTATTACATAAAGACCCCACTCCCTTGTATTGGGACATTGAAGTTTGGAGTAATAAAATTGTTCCAGAAGTTCTCTATTGGTGCGATCGCAAGAGAGTAACGTGCTTGCTCTTCATCTTCCATCCTTCATCGAAGGCGACGTGCTCGCCTCGACCCGCTTTCTCTACGTCAAGCAAGAGAGCAACGTGCTTGCTCTTTCCCTTCCATCCTTCATCGAAGGCGACGTGCTCACCTCGACCCGTTTCCTCTACGTCAAGCAAGAGAGCAACGTGCTTGCTCTTTCCCTTCCATCCTTCATCGAAGGCGACGTGCTCACCTCGACCCGATTCCTCTGCGTCAAGTGGTATCAGAGTAAGGCACTCTCCCTCCAATGGCTGGTGCCACCAACGGATCGGGAGACTCCAACTCCACGGACAGTGCTTCGGGAGTGCTAACCGTTGAAACCCGCGATCTCAGCTGCACCTACTTTAGAGAATCCATCCTAAGAAGAAAAAGCCAACCAACCCATCGAATCTTTTCAGCATTTTTTTAGAATTATTGCCCTAAGATTTTTGCTTCAGCCAACCCATCGAATCTTTTCAGCATTTTTAAAATTATTGCCCTACAATTTGCTTTATTTCCCTTGTCTTTCTACTTATATGTGGCTCACCCTTATTATATAAAGGCCCCACTCCCTTGTGTTGGAATCATCGAAGTTTGGAGTAATAAAATTGTTCCGCAAGTTCTCTATTGGTGCGGTTGCAAGAGAACAACGTGCTTGCTCTTCCTCTTCCATCCTTCATCGAAAGCGACATGCTCGCCTCGACCTGCTTTCTCTACATCAAGCAAGAGAGCAACGTGCTTGCACTTCCCTTTCCATCCTTCATCGCGACGTGCTCGCCTCGACCTGCTTTCCCTGCATCAAGTGGTATCAGAGTAAGGCGCTCTCCCTCTAATGGTCGGTGCCACCAATAGATCGGGGGGCTCCAACTCCGCGAACGGTGCTTCAGGAGTGTTAACCGTTGAAACCCTCGGTGCGGCTCAACGGAAGATGCAACAAGATTTGGAGAAGATCCAGGAAGCTTTGGTGATGATAACCTAAGCCCTTGGACTTGCCCAAATCCATGACGACGGCTCTACTCCAACACTTGCTTCTAACGCCGGAAGGCAAGTTCGTCATGAGGATCCAACTCTTAATACTGGACGCAGAGAACGGGATGAACCTCCGCTTCCTCCTCTAGGCCTACTTCGCCCTAGGCCCATGAGTCGTCCTTTTTCGCGCACACCCTACGATGACTCCTCTAGCGATGAGGAACCCTTACACAATCCCTACAGTAGTGAAAACCACTTCGGGGGTGGAGGCAACCTCTATGATGATGGTAATCGCTATGGCGGCGGCAACCCTTACGAGGTGGTGACTGCTATGGAGGCCGTAATGAGAGGGACTACTGTATGAAGGTAGATCTCCCATCCTTCAATGGCCATCTATACATCGAGGACATCCTCGATTGGCTCGCGGAGGTCAAACGCTTCTTCGACTATATGGAGACCTCGGAGGAAAAGAAGGTCAAGCTTGTAGCTTACAAGCTTAAAGGAGGCGCTTCGGCATGGTGGGAGCAACTACAAATCTCCAACACGCGACAAGGCAAAGGACCCATACGTTCCTGGCTACGAATGAAGAAGATGCTATGAGCCCGATTCCTTCCCCTTGACTATGATCAAATTCTTTTCCAGTAATATCAAAATTGCCGACAAGGGTGACGGTCTGTCAATGACTACATCGCCGAGTTCTACAGGCTCTCTGCTCGCAACAACTTGAAGGAGACAGAAGCACAACAAGTTGCTTGGTTCGTGGGTGGACTTTAACTCCCTATCTAGGATATGGTCTACCTCTAACCGGTCTACGGTCTCCACATGCGGTCCAACTAGCTACAAGGGCTGAAAAACAGTTGGAGAGGGCTACTCAAAAGGGCCTCGCCTACAGACGAGGCGCCCCAACCACTTCAACAAGCAAGCTCATCCCAAACAAACAAAAGGCTCCCCTTCGAGAGGCCTCACCTGTTGTAAACAAAGAGGCTGGCAATCACCAATCCAAGTCGACCGGAGGAAACAACGCGACACAAGTTCCTTCCACCAACCCGTATGCTCCATCGAGAGGAACTAAATGCTACCGGTGCAATCAACCGGGGCACCTATCCAACCAATGCCCAAAACAAGCGACGACCAATCTCGTCGAAGCCGACGACATTGACGAAAGACACGACGATGCATTAGATGAGGGCTACGACGACGAGACCATCACCTACGAGAATGACAGAGAAGCTCTCTCCCTTGTGGTGCAACGATTGATGTATGCACCATGCCAGAAACTTGACTCCCAGCGGCATCGCATCTTCTGAACCAGGTGCACCGTCAACCAGAAGGTGTGCGACCTCATCATCGACGGCGTAAGTAGTAAAAGCATTGCTTCCAAATCCATGGTGGAGAAGCTCCAACTTCCTATGGAAACGCACCCGACACCCTACAAAATTGGGTGGCTTAAAGACATTGGTGAAATCAAGGTAACTTTACATTATAGAGTTTCCCTTTCTATTGAAAAACGTTACGAAGATGAGATATTATGTGATATAGTGGATATGAACGTCTGCCATATTCTACTAGGCAGACCTTGGCAGTTCGTGTTAGATGTATGCCCTAGAAGCCAATATGGCTGACACATTGTTAATTCTATGGACATAATTTTGTACTTGACTATTTATTATTGAATAAATAAAAGGCATCTTTTTCATTCATATTGTTTATGTGTCTATGAATCGTCCAAGAATTAATAAGATGATGATGCATATTCTTAAGAGTTAAGAATTTGAGCCATGCATCATTGGTGATTAATTTCTGAATGCTCCTGATCAATGGATCATCACGAGGACGGTGATCGATCCGATCAGTGCACACATTGCTTTCCTTATGGATGGACGAGACTCAAATCCACAGTGTGGCGACACTGAAGTAATAGTGCAGGTGCTTGTTAAGAACAAGGGTACTAAGCGTGACCAAGACAAGAAGTTACTTGGATGTCTATCCACTCGTCAGTGACTTGCTTGATGTTGCAGTAGTGTGACTGGTCCTTTGACCTGCGGTGCTTCGGCTACTCACAGTGAGGTTATTGTAGTTTGACTGCACGTATACATGGTCTCTAAACATACGGGTCCATGCAGTGTAGATTGGCTGCAATAGGTTCACTGTAGGAGTAGGGTATGCACCTATATGGAATCTATCGACCTTGGTAGATAAGGAGAGATCCTATGTGATTTATAAGACTGAGTTCGTAAGACCTCGGCCGGGGCAGTATGCACAGTGGAGAAAGAGTTTTTCACTCTCGAACTTAAGTCGAATAAATTTTGACATATGACAGACGATGGGGTTTGACGAGTTGTCCATGACCTCCGTCCTGTAGGGAACTACGGTAGAAGGACTGTATCATACGATAACTGCACCTAGAGGTTCATCATTCCATTCTAATGGGTAGCCACTACATGCTGCTAGGTGTCACTGGTGGATGGTGAGACTCACAGGGATTATCTCGATGATCGATAAACCCTATTGAGTAGAGTTGGAATCGTTCTAACCCATTGAAAGGAGTTTTCAATAATATTGTGATAGAGATCGCAATATATCTCACTACCAGTCAGAATAGAACCTATGGGGTCACACACACTAGAAGTATTGACCGATCCGATGGTTGAAAAGTGATTATGAATCACGAGCAATCAATTCAATTGATAATCAATAGAAGAAGGAACAAAGGAGATTAATTAATTGGACTTAAATACAAATCCTACTTAGAGTAGGATTCCTGCAGTCCTAATTAGATTAGGACTGGGAGTCCTATTTGGAGTAGGACTGGGATTCCTACTTGGAGTAGGATTCCTACAATCCTAATTAGATTAGGAGTTTTGAATTAAATTTGGATTCCTACTTGGAGTAGGATTTCCAGAGTCCTAATCGGATTAGGACTTCAGATTCAAATTAATGTCCTAATTGGATTAGGACTAAAATTAAATAAGTCCTAATTGGATTAGGATTTGTTAAGTCCTAATTAATTATTAATCTAATGAATTAACAAGACTCCTAATTGGATTAGGATTGAAGAGTTCAATTGAGTCAAAATTGATTTAAGTTCTAATTGGATTAGGACTTACCTAGATTAAACCCAAAATTGGTTTACCCTTGAACTAAGCCTAATTAGATTAGGGCTTAGCCACATTAAGGCATCCCAATCCTCCTTAGAGGAGGATTAGGGCTAACCAAGAGGGAGGGGCGCAGCCCCTCCCCTTTTTCCTCCTTGGTGCGGCAACACAAGAGGGGCTGGCGCCCCTCTTGGAAAGGAATCAAGGGCTCCTAGTTTGTAGGAGCCCTTCATGCCTTTATAAAAGGAGGCCTTGGCGGCACCCTAGGGCATTGAATCCCCTTTCTTCCAGCCGTGGCCTCCTTCTCCTTGGTCTTCAGCCGCAAGCAAAGGAAGCAAAAGAGAGGTGTTGGCGGACCTCCTCCCTCCTCCCTTTCTTCTTCCAACGCAGAGGAAAGAAAAGGCTGCATCCAGCCTTTGGTTCTTCTCAAAAGATCCTTTCTTCTTCTTCTTCCAAGCATAATCAAGAGTTGATTAAAAGGGAAGAAATCAGCCATCAAAAGAAGTCTCTGCAAGGGAGCTAGCACCTCGGAAAGACAAGGAAGCCTTGATCGGTCCTCTATTTCGTGTGGATACCCGTAGAGGCCGGACGCTTGTGCGGCTTCAAGCGAACCTTCATCCTAAACCACGAACATCAGTTTGCGATGATCATCTACCCGCACAAGGTGAAGATCTAATCTTCCTAATGTAGTTAAAAGTTTTTAATTCTAATCTATCTACGAACGGTTTTTGAACAACGTTCATAGGATGAACGTGTGATCCCACGCATGCCTCTTCCGCTGCCATCTGAATTTTTTTTGATTTTCTGCGGCATGGGCGGGTTTCCAACAGTGGTATCAGAGTCTAGGCCTCGTAGATTAAGGTTAGAATTAATTATAAACAGGCTTGATAGATCTGAAATTTAAAAGGTTATGCATGCTGAAAAATTTCTGCATGCAGATTTTTCAGGGTTGCTGATTTTTGCATGCTGATTTTTATGCGATAAATTGATGATTCTAATTACATTGTTAATAGGATTACAAAGTTTAGAATCATGATTAGCATGATCAGCAACCTAAGTCATAACATAATCAATTAAGTTTCAGATCTGAAAAGTATAATTGCTGCATGTGGTGATGATCATAGGATTCAAACCCTTTTGGTATCAAATGTAATGACCTACGATGTGATCTGTAATGTCATGTAATTTTTCAGATGCTTGCATGCATCTTATTTGATGTTTTAAGAGGCCTGCGTGCCTACTAAAAGGGGATGTAATTTATTATTATTTTTATTTTATATCTGGTTGTATTTCTGTGATGTGATGTACGTCAACGATCAAGTCGAAGATAGTGCATGAGATGAACGGTGATCTAAGCGGTTGATGGCGATTGGATCAAGAGTTGGTCTAGGATCGAATCAAGAAGGCTTGGAACCAATTCAAGAGTTGAAGACCAGTTGATCGATTGACGTGCATGTGCTTATAATATGACCTAATTAGAATCCATGATCATCACCTATTTAAAGTTTAGCTTTATTTATTGCTGCGATTATAACTGCCTGCGATGTGCCGTTTGCATGTGATGTAAATGAGAGCGGGGTAGATAGGTTTACATGTGATGTAGCAAACCCAATGAGACCTAAACTAAAACCTTCTCAATCAAGTCGAGAGTGAACCAACATGAGCGAGTCATATTAGATTCATTGATCTAATTGGTGTATAGGAAAGCATGAAAGGTGGTTACTTAATTAGGACCTTACTCTCTGAGTAAGGGGAGCCTCCCACCTGCTTACCTGGCCAATTATTCAATTACCTTTTATGAAGAGCTCAAGTTGCAAACACTAAGACGTGATTAACCAATATTAAGTCCATAGGTCTTCCACCGTAGTAGAGCTGCTAAAGTCTTTCTGATGTTGACTTGTCTCGGCTGGACACAGTGGCCAAGTTGCATCGGGGGGCTGGACCTCTCTATAGACATGAGATGTTGTAGGGTAAAGGTGGGGTTGGGCACCAATAGCTGTTAGGTGAGGACCCAATAACGACTTTATTTCTACGGTTATACGGTGGGTCTGACTTAACTAAGAAATATGACCAATAACTGTTAGGTGAGGTCTTCATGGCTTAGAGACCAAGTAGCACTGCAACATGTTTGAGAAGCATTGTACAAGAGTTGTACACTCATCCATTTATGTATCACCAATAACTGTTAGGTGAGGTGGCATGTAAATCGGTGGGACCCCAGTATCCACTAGAAACCCTAGTCGTGTAGGATTTCCGTTTCCTACCAGGGGAGTGAGGAATTCGAGAAAATAGTGAGAGGAACATTTGTTCTAAAAAGACCTTAGAACAGATTAGGATCAAGTACAAAAGTCTAACTAGAATCTTTACCCTCTGCAGATCATAATGTCAGCCTCAAACCCTTTGACCCGTATTCTTGAGACCAACCGATTGACCGGTAGCAATTACAGAGACTGGCTTAGAAATCTCAAAATTGTTCTGAGTTGCGAGAAAATAGGCTATGTGCTTGACAATGACATCCCCACATTACCAGCACGTCCGACCACTGATCAGCGTGCGACGCATGAAACGTGGACAGACGATGACATTAGGATCAAGTGCTATATCATGGCATCCATGTCCAATGAACTCCAATACCAGCATGAGAATATGAAGACTGCTAGGGACATACTGACACACCTGCAAGAGTTGTATGGTGAGCAGAGTCGCACAGCTCGTTTTGAAGTGTCCAAGAGGCTCTTCAAAGCAAAGATGCGCGAGGGGCAGTCTGTCCATGATCACGGTCTGACTATGATCAAGGACCTGGAGGAGCTTGAGAAGCTCAGTATGAACATGCACAAGGAATTGCAAGTAGATCTGATCCTTCAATTCCTTCCTAATTCATTTGGACAGTTTCTAGTAAACTACCACATGAATAAGATTGAATGTACTAAGACTGAACTGTTAAACATGTTGGTAACTGCTGAGGAAGCCTTGAAAGGTTCAAGGGGCAATGTCCTTGCTACTGAGTTGACTTCTGATTCCAAGAGAAAGTCTACTTGGAAGAAAAAGAAGCCTGCAAAGAAGCAGAAGAAAGACAAAAAGCCAAAGAAGGAAGTTCAAAAGAAAAAGGCTAATGACAAAGGAAAATGTTTCCACTGCAATGTCGACGGCCACTGGAAGAGGAACTGTCCTTCATACCTTGAGAGCCTGAAGAACAAGAAGACTGACACACCTTCAGAAGGTATAGACTTGCTCGTAATTGAAACTAATCTAACGGTTTCTTCTACTTCTAGTTGAGTTATA